>NC_133206.1:16675166-16817666 GCF_958299795.1 Porites lutea
CTTTCGAGACTATAAACCGTGCCTGACGGCGAGGACATTGTGCCACGTGATGACTTCTTTCAGTAGGCGGCTCCCGCTTTCAGCTACACTCTTTTTTTTTTATAAGAATATTTTTTATAAGAATATCGAGGCTGAAATTTGAGAAATTTTAAGAATATTTTAAGAATAAAGCCGAGGCTGAGATTTTGAAAAGGATAGATATAATTTTGTGTTCAAACATCTGTAAATACAATACAATTGTATGTTTTTAACTTAACCGTATAAAATTATTCCTTTCTCAACGGCGAAACTAGCCAACAAAACGAAAAAACCCTGCACTACATGTAGCTATAGCAAAATGTTCAACGCTAATGACAGTTCGATGAACGGTACATGTAATACACATGTACAGTATTCAGCACAAAAGACATAAACTAAACCGCAAAAAGGTATTATGACAAATTCTTTCCTTTTTTCCTAGCGAAAACAAAAACAGCACTAGGTAATTACGTCGACACCAAACACTTGTAATTAATACCCCAATAAATTCTAAAACGGAAATGTCATAAGCTATAATTTAAGAATAATACAAGAATATTTTCAGCCTAAAATCGGCAGAAAAATAAGAATATTCAGCCTGGGCCGGAAAAACAACATTCTTATAAAAAAAAAGAGTGTAGTGTAAATTTTATCCGACTATAGAGAGCATCTTCCACATCCTCTTCGTTGAAATTTAAGTAAGACAAGAGAGACTATTTGGACTGGCTCTCAGACACTGATGGGGTTTTTGGGACTTTCACATACGCGTGCAAACCTGGCTTATTGATATTCACGTGTAACTAACCAATCGACTGTGTTTTTACGTCTCTTGGACGTGGAGATACTAACTCTCTCTGGTCCTTAAAGCCACGAGAATTTTGAGGCGCGGTTTGCAGAGTGAAAGCAGAAAGTACAATTATTCCTTAACATTTAATCACCGTTCTTTCTTTCTTTTGTGAGATGTACATCTACAAAGACTTCAGTGCTTGCCACGTCCCTTAAAGATATCTGATGTGTCTTTTAGCACTAAGCAGCTGACTAAGATTCTTACTCCTGAAAGAAGGTACAATCGGCCCGAACTCACAGCTTGAATGTAACAACCATATCTACCGCAACCGCCACTTAATGAAATGTATTTCAGGAGCACATAACGGCAACAGCGAAACATGTTATCTCTCAAACCGAAAAGACGTGCTCACGTGTGATTGACCATCACACCGAGGCCAAGATAAAAATGGTATTTCTTCAAGTTTTTTACATTTGAAAGTGACGATGGATATACCAAAAGCCCTCAGAGCAGTGGTAGCGCAGTTGCTATTCAGATCAAGAAAGCAGGACCATGTTGAAAGTTAAGAAATAATTTAATATTTGATAAGGGAATCACATTCTACCCCTACATTCACACAACGGCCACCTCAAGACACTGAAGTAAGCTGCGGGTGACTGTGCCGTGAAAGCTTCCGGCTGGAGCATTTTCTATGGACTCAAATACCGGACAAGGTTTTGCTCGTTGTTAAATGTCAGCCGGCAAAAGAAGCTCATTATCTTAGATTCATTGCTTGATGATTGGGATGACTTTTGGGGAAGTGGGGGGGGGGGGAGGGGAGGGAGGGGAGGGAGGGGGGGTTGTAAAGGACGGGTTCGTGAAATACTTTTCTGATATATGCATTCACTTTTCTTTTTAATTTCTGTAACTACCCGTATAGTAACCTATCATGTTAACAGTCTCTCGAAAGGGGTCGCCCCAAACTGAGGTTGCTACCGATCAGCTACGAAAATCATATACCTTATAAGCTGAACAGAAACCGGTTTATTTCAGCCATGCATATATAGAAAAGAAACCTCCCTCTTAGATGAGTTAATTATGTAGTAACACGTGTAGATGACAGAGTTCCCGAGTTTCCGCCCCCGTGGATTCACAACTCAGAGCAGGCGCTCAACTTAGAGTGGGGGCGTAATCGAAAACTGCCAAACGAGCTTCAAATTCTAGGCTGTGATGTGTAATAATGCCTCTGTTACACTCGTGTTACAGTATGTATTTATAATATAAAACATCTTGCCGTAAACTGACAGCTTACTTGATTAAACGTTGTAATATAATGAGCCAACCATTTTCATGCTCGAGCAACTGAGAAAAGGTTTATTGGTCAACTGACTACCGAAAATTTATGTCAAAAATACATCACATTGACGGCAACTTAAAAGGCGTTATAAACAAGTATTGCACGAAAGATAATAGACACAAATTAGCGATAAGTTATTCTCTTTAGAGAAAAAAACGATAACTCGGTGTCAACAATAACTTTGCCCCAGTAAGGGGCAATCGAGGTTTTTAACTACTTGTATCACGCGACATCTTTATTTTCCAAATATGTTATACTATTATGGCAATAAACTGAAAAAAACACTTGAGATTTTGAAGTACGGAAGATAACTGGCTTCAGTAATATATCTTTTAATTTACGCTTCGTTTGCGCCGCGGTACGCCCAGTTTATTCAGTTACTCATGATTTATTTTCTGAAGGCTTTTAATAATGAATAATTTCCAAGGCTTTGCAAGACTTATTTAAAGGAAAATTAACAAGCGCATTCGAAGAAAATGGTTTCTTCTGCCACAGTCAAAATATTACAAAGACTCCGAATGAACAGGATGGTTGGGAATTTTGGGAAGTCTGGATAATACTTTGTTTTTCTTCTTCGTCGTTCAGCGCAAAACTGAGCTGTAGAATTGAACCTTTATCGAAAAACAACACGTGTAAGAAGGAAATCTCTCACTATAAGAGAGCAGAAAGTAGAAGAAATGCTCAGTAGGTTACAAAAGCCTTAGCTTGTCTTCAGAATCTGAACTTGTGAAAAGAGAACTGACAATGAATTCTGTGCGTGCTTCGTCCCAGGTGGTCGGGTAATGTCAGGAAATTAGAAAATTTGCAATATTTGGACGTTTTTCATTTCTTGAAGTAATTTCACTTGTCCGAGCCGTAAAATTATACGTGTCACATTTGATATATGTCTAACAGCGGACCCAAGTAGCGGGAAAATGCGTTTGTTTTCTTATACGTAAGAAGATAGCAAAGACCACTTCCGAAGGCTCAAAATGCAACAATCTGATTGGCTCAAGGCCAACACCTCCCACCAAATTAATAACACAGTGTTGACTGAAAGCGCAGCAGTTGACAGTTTGCCTCCCGGGGCGCTAATTTATTCTCAAGACAGGCTGTAAACAAAACGCAATATTTCTCGGAGCGGGAGACAAGATTTTTTAGTCATCCTTAGCGCTTCCATGGGGTTATGCTGCCGCATTGAGGCAAATTTTGGGCTCAAAGGCTTTCGCTGTGTCCTGCCGTCAAGAGATTTATCCCCAAACCTCTGTTCCTTGCCAAATATAATGGCTGCCCGTCGAGTTAAAGGTGGGCGGCAAAGCCCGGAAGCGATATCGTATTATATTCCCATAAATTTTACCCCCATTGGTGAAGTGTTTTGCGTGTGTGCGTGACTTAATCTCGCGAGACACGCGGCTGCGTCGCGCGAGCAGATCCAACGAACTCTTTTTGACTACGAAATAAATGTTCTCTATTCTGTTTCAGCAGATCTGACTTGAAATAGGGATTTAGCGAAGTGCTGCTGTCTTTAGGAGACCGGACATTCATTTTTCATTCACTTTTCTCATAAAATTTAAACCTGCCACAAACCATTCAAGCCAAAGCAGAGCTTTTATCAAAGCTTATAGTCTCTCATAAAATAAAAACAGTGTATAAAAACTTCTTTATTTCGAGAAACGCCAAAATTTATCAACAAACCCTATGCTTTAAAATGGCCAAGGCTGATCAAACGAGTGATAACGAGTAACAAGTGTTTGTGATAACACAAGTTATACTAGTCGAGGCTTTGATATTGTTGTTAATTCCTTCAGAATATATATTTATAATAGTGACATCTGTTCCCTCCACTCCTCTTGACTCTCCTGTGTCGTGACAAAAGAATCAATCACTCTACCGAGCTTGAACTGCAAAAGCGAACTTCTAGAGTAAATCTGATTGTTTAGATTGTCCATAAGCTAAAAATGCATGCACGCCCAGAAAATGATAGCACTGTACCCTTAAAGACCGATGAAATTCAGTAAATGTCTCTTTCATTTCTCGAGAAGGGCTTAAAACCTTCCAGCTTTTTTTGACGAGGCACATTACCGGCATCGACCTGTCGAGTTTATTGCGAAAACTGAAAAGTCTTGGTGAGATAACGCTGCCACAAAATCAATTCAGTGAGTATTTAAGCCGCAAGGAAACTTTAAAACATCAATATGTTGAATATTTTCTTGTCTCAGCAAAGCAAAGTATAATCTTGCTGTCCTGAAAACTTCGACACGCGATCATAATTAAACATCAAAAACTAAATACTATCTGCGAGGCAAGACTCTGACTTGGATGAGGTAGGAAGTGATGGGCGTTTTTTTTTTTTTTTCTCGTTTTTGAGCTGAACTTGGTCTTGATAACGATTATACTTCTGTAGAGGTAATTTTCTCCTGAGTTTTATGTAAAAAAAAAAAAAAAACAGTGCTTGCAGCCAAAGGCTCTTTAACTTTTATGCTGAAATACATGGATAAATGAAATAAGAACGGAACAATTAATGCGTTAGACGCATGATGGTGGCATCCTTGTAAATTTTGTAACGGGTATGAAATTAAGCACGTGTCGGGTGACCATCAGCCAACAAAATTCAAGTTCGATTTTAAACCCAACAAAAAAAAATGAACCGATGAACACAGGCTACTTTAAGCAGTTTGGTCAACAGCAACATCCTCAAAGAATATCTAAAAGTGAATACTGTCATTTCAAGGTAAAAACTATAACGATCTCTTAAACATTTCATAATTTGTGGGACGAACACCCTTATAAACTCTTCAAAACAAACGATCGTAAGCGTTTAGATTCTGCTACAAAGGTAAATACATTCCTATTGTTTTGAATTTTTATCATCAAGGAAATAATTTCCTCCTTTGCAATTGATGAATTTAATGTCTTAGTAAAAATTTCTTTTGCCAAGTTATGATTCGTTTCTTTTCTCAATCAGAAAAGCACAGTTTCTTTTAGAGGTCTTTGTTTAGTTTTAAGTAATGACGTTTAAAGAATGATTTCTTCGACATCATGAGAATTTATATGTCGGTTCTCTGTTGAAAAATTCCTGGAGGGCTGCCTAAAGTAAGTCCGATTCTGCCAACAGAGTCCCCATCAAATCTACGATCCGCGGGGATCCTATTATGAGGGTAGGCAAGGCTTTGAACAACTTTAAAATGTTCTTCAGACCGTAGGCCATGGACTTTCATATGTTTTCTCAAGGAGCTCGGATGTGTATAGCTCTTATCGCAGCCAATATATTTACAGCGGTATGGCTTTTCCAGAGTGTGAACGTGAATGTGCTTTCTGCGATCACTGGAGTTCGCGAATCTCTTATCACAGCCTTTAAACTCGCATGCGAAAGGTCTCTCTCCGGTGTGCGTGCGAACGTGTATTTTTAAGTTCTCAGCACGCGCAAAGCTCTTTCTACACCCAGGCTGATTGCAGGTAAAAGGCTTCTCCCCCGTATGGACTCTAATGTGGTTGATGAGTTTGTACTTTGCTTTAAATGGCATTCCATTTCTCATGCATTCTTTCCAACAACATACGAAACCGACGGGTGTGGCAGACACAAGGTGAACTTCCGTGATATGTGTTACAAGATCCTCGATTTTATAAAACCCCAACCCGCAAACATGATTCATCATTTTCTCATACTGGATCCACTGGCATATTAACACGGTCGAACGCGCCGGTGGGCTTTTTTCTTCATATTCCGGTAAGTGTGAGTCTTCGGCTTCCCGCGAGCCGCAAATACCACTCGTAATCTTAGGCTCTCTTCTCGTGGAGTACACGAAAGACGGGGGCAATTCAGGCGTGAATCTTTCCACGCGTGTAAGACATCCCTCGCTTGAATAGCCTTCTCTGCCATAAAATTTCCCAGATGTGTCCATATTAAGCTTGCAATGCTTATGAAAAACTATGTTTATTCCGTTCTGTGTATTTGAGGGTATTCCGGGAATAACAATGTCCTGACTCCCTCGATTCACGGGACTCCCGCTCAGTGAGTTCTGTTGATCGCGAGGCGTAGATCCCACAGAGTGGGCTTCAAGAGGGACTCTAGTAGGTGTCGATGTTCCTAAGTCTTCTGACGCACTGCTCTCCCGATTTTCTTCAATTCCCTCGTCTTCATTTTCCCCCTCCTCCGAATCCTCCTCGTCCTGGCCAGACGCGCTTGTTTTCCAATCGGCCCGATAAGCCGGGAACGAAAAGTATTCGCTCTTCATCTCTTCACGCGGGTTTGAACGTTCGCTGATGTCCGTTCGTGTGGTAAAATCGTTTTCGCTTCCGCTTCTACTTTGTAGCGACTCCACAGAGCTAGCTCTCTCCATAATGTGCCCGCTATCGGTGCGCACCTCGTAGTAATTTCGAAACACGACCGTAGACTCCGCGTCAGATAGACTGGTATAATCAAACGATTGTGAGTTATCAAGCGGCTCCGCTTTGACTACAAAGGACGGGCGAAAAGAGCTTAACTCCTCGCTTCCCATCTCGAGAAATGAAACGAAAAAATCCAGTTGTTCTCAAAACGGAGACGTTTCTTCCAAAAGACGGAACCAACACATCTGTCCCTGAGCCGCGCGATACGGTTTTGATATGTTGTCATTTGCGTCCGGCTTGTACGTTACAACAGTAAGTGCGCGCATGCTCTGTGGCTCCTCTCTAGGTGTCTCATTCATCACGTAGTATTTTTGCCCCCAACGTCAGAGCACCCCACAGCGCGCTTTCAATCTTTGCGGCTGTTTCAATAAAAATTGTATTCAAACAATTTTGGGCACAGCAAGCCATCACAAGAGAGGTTGAAACCGATGAGAACATCTGGGTCTTCCAAAATTACTCTTCTTCCTACTGGCCCCTGAGCTCCCGAGCGGCCATAGTAATATTGTAGGTGAAAAGCGAGATATTTCCTAATGGGGGTTGTAGCCACAAGGTTTGTTGTGGGTGTCAAAGACCTGGGCGGCGAAAACAACAGATTAGTGTCAAACTTGTCTGAAGCGCTTGGGGTGTAGCTAGTAACGGGTAGGGACGTTTCAAAACATATTTAAGGATTTGAAAAATTTACTTTCAGCGCTCTTGTTTTTCAATTTGGCCAGTTTTTCGACGACCAACTGAGCCACCTCGCTATGAGCTTTGCGTTCAATCAGAGAGACCGCCCTCCAGGAATACCAGAAGTTTATCTCCCACAGAAAACACACGGAAATTATTTTAGTGGTCTTAGTGCTATGCACGCTGGATACTGGATTAAATATACAGAATTACGACGGCTCCCTTCACAATGTTGTATTTGCCGACGGCCAGAAGGCATTGCTAAGGCTTAGGCAGACATGATTTGGTATCAATTGAGCAATTTCTAGCTCTACTATAGACAAGAAATTCATTGCGTGACGGTGGTGTCCGACCTTGACAAAGAAAAGACGATAAGCATTGGTTCCCAAGAGCGACGAAAAGTCAATAATCAAGGTTTGTGTTTTGTATTAACACGCGCGGTCGCGTCGTGTCGGCCACGCGTGCACGCGACTGAAATTTTCTTTCCGATGCGTGCGTTCTTTTTCATTTGTTTCTTTCAGAGCATTTTTCTTGGATGTGTTTGTGGGATTTTTTATTATTATTATTTTTACAAGATTAACAAGGCCGGAATTCGCACCGTGTTTTTTCTATTATAACTTGATCGATGAACCAAACATGTTCCCGAAATCGCTCAGTTTTTGTCTTACGATCGACTTTAAGTTCTGTGATGACACTCAACTAATCTAGGTCCAATATCTTTGTCAAAACAAATGCCTTACATTAAAAATATTTATTTTGCACGAAATGATTGCACCTTGGCCTAGACTGATAAAAAGCAAGCAACTGTGAAGAAAACATGTTGCATTTTTAATCATTTTGGAGCTTAATCCTTTCTTGAAAATATGATCGAGATTCCTTTCAACGCGCTTACTCAATTGCGGTGTTGCAGTTTCCTAACACGCTGGCCTTAGATTTTAAATCAATGTTAAATCAATCTTAGAAGCGTAGCTTTGCTCTAGAGGATCGTGTCTTTTTCAGTTCATGTTTGTGCATCGATCGTTAGTAAATAAATCCCTAGTTTTCTAATTGCTCATAGATGGGTGTGCTATTTAAGATTCGGGTTAAGCTGAGATGTATATAAAGTGCTTTCGTACAATAAAAAAGTTATAACCCCATTAAGCGTTTGACGTCTGATACGTGTAAAGAAAAGTATCCAAAAAGTTTGCTAAAAAGCACAGCACAAGATGGATGATGCAAGCTCATTTCACCGATCAACCCTCAAACTTGTTTTTAATTACGCTGTAAAAAATCTGACACAATTTGATTTTTTCTATGGCAGCCAAAGAAACTTACGAAAAGAACACAGTCGTCAATTTATGATTTGGAGGTTCGGTATCATGAGTGATTAATAAGAAACAAAAGACGATATTATTAATCATGGGTAAGGATTCTTGCTATGACTGTGAGAATGTTTGACATATCAAGTTTGGCAATTCAGTAACTTATTGAATGAGAAACCTTATTAACGTAGCTCCAGAGATGATCAAAAACAAAATCTTTCGAAGAAATCTCAAATATTGTCTAAAATGCTAAAAAAAACAAAACAAAAACAAATGACACCATCCGAAGCGAGTACTACTAAAAGAGGGGTAATGTACTTGAATGATTTCAGATCCCTGGTATGGAAGAGTCAGAAGCTACACAGGACATTGGAATATAGGGACAGAGTTAAGATGGAATCCATCAGGAAATTGAGTAATTTTAATTTTCAATGGACAAAAACCTTGTATCAGAATAATTTAAAGCATATTGAATACTTTTTTACATTTTTCAAGGGCTAAAGATGTAATTAGTCAGAATAACAACAAACTAAATTTCTCATGAGAGCCCGAGAAAATAAAAGTCAAATTTCACAAAATGGCATCTTATGCATGAAATTTTTAGAATTTTACCTATGTTTTCACAAACCTCGTGAAATTTGACATTCATTTTCTCGGACTCCCATGAGAAATTTTCTTTGGTGTTATTACAGATGACAAATTACATGTAAAAAAGAATGCAATATTCTTTAAGTTATTCTGGTACAAGGTTTTTGTCCGCTGAAAATTAAAATTACTCAGTTTCCTAGTGGATTCCGTCTCAAATACTCAGGCAATACAAATACCACTTGAATAGCACATGCATTGTGTAGCATATACAGAGTTGAACATTGATTGCCTGCACCCTAAATTAGTGGCACTTGCAAGTTTTCTTCAAGTTTCCTTTATTCTTACTGAACTGGAAAATGAAGGTTTCTTTGCCAGCAAAAACTTGCTAGCGTGAACGATACATAGTAGGCGCAGCATCTTCTCGAGTACATACAATCTCAGCAGTTGTTTTAAACCCCAGTCTCTGATTCAAGTATCTTAACCTGGAGAGCAAGGTTTCATTTCATTTTTTAGGGGTACAAGGTGGCTACTAGATTTACTTTACTGCATAGTCATGTCATGGGGGTGAGATGAGTACTTATTTCTAATCTGATAAAATCGACTTTTGTAACATGTGTTACTCTTTATTAGGAGCTACCTGTCCAAAACCCTCCCGAAAACTATCATAAAAAAATATATTAAAAGCAAGCTAGGTTGAGTGTGGAAATTATTCAATTTGTTTGTTGTTGGCAGTGCAAATGAAATTTCATTGGTTTTTATTGAATTTTTGTGCACAGAACTGATGTGAACGATTGGTATTTAGTAGTATACTCATAAACTAAATGCTTTAGCATTGTGAGTTAACTAAAGGTGCACCCTGAATTGACCCAGTGAGAGAGACCAAGGACAGGAATTTCAGTTTTCGTTCCTGTTCAACTAAAAACATTCATGTGTGTCCTTGAAAAGCTGCTATTCAGCTCTTTTTGGCCTTGAGATGAAAATCTGCTGGCCAGATCGCGATCGTTTGCATTGGAGATTTATGCAATTTACGGTTATCCGTTAGTTAATTAAAGGGTATATATAACATTCTATCTATGTATCCACACATAAAAAAAATCAATTACAGGCCTTTTCAGCTTGAATTTGACAATGAGCTTAACTGAATGTGTATTTTAAACGGCAACTTCGACTACACTAACAGCCCAGCGCCGTTTTGAGCGGTACCCTATGTATTCAGTTGAAATCTGATAAATTCACAAAATAAATCGTCAGTCAGAGTTTCTAGTTTTTGACTTGGAAAAAAGATCTGCCCTAAATAATTGAATAAGTGTAAAAACGAACAAAACTTTAGTTTGTTGTAGGGTTTCAACTGAACTTTCGTCTGGTTTTATCAATCATGAAAAGCATTTAGGTTAATTCGATCTTCAGAGCTTAGTTCGCTACGAGTTAATAACTGGGTTACTTTTAGTTAATGTGTACAAGTAACTTTGTTCCCTTTACGCTTGGTCTCTGATAAAAGCTCACTGTCTCGGAGGTGCCTGTAATTTACTAGAACATTTACTTTTGTTTTTTGTGATTCTGAGCCTGTACAAAGTTGGAAAAAAGGCTTACTTTCTTTACATTAGGTCAGTACTCATCTATGTTTCCTCAATTTGCAGTCTTTCCCTTCTTATCCTCGGTAGTCTTGCAATCAAATTGTTATATTTATCATCCAAACTACAAGACACTTTTTCAGTCACTTGGAATGAATTAAACCTGAGATAAGATAAATCTGCTAATTAAGTTCGTTGTGTGTGGCGGCGAATCATGGAAAGGATTTAAAGAAGAGCGATGGTGTCTTTAATCCTTTCATTCTTCTCGTTGTTAACAAAATCAAGTTTATAGATTTGCACCCCACCGACGTGAACAGCTTTTTAACGTTGTACAAAGCTAAAATTAACCCAAGGGACCTGCAGCGAAAGAAGACAACAGCGACCTCATAATAATATCAGCACAGTCCGGTATTAATCTGCAGAATCTGCACGCACTCACACAATTCTCTCGTTTTGCCGAGCTGAAGACATGCAACTGCATGCTAGGCTTATATAAGCTGATAAGAGTATATCGTTGCACCGATAAAACCGCCCCAACAAGGAAACAACTGAAGAAAGACGTAGCTAAACATTGAAGGATGGTTTCATTGGACACTGATACATTCATTTGTGGACTGATTTGGTGCTGGCACACCAAGGATCAACTGCTAGGCCTATTTCAGTGTTGTTGAAGGTAATATCTTTCAGTGCACCGCTAAAACCCCAATCAAGGAAACAAACAAGGCTTGGCTAAACGCTAAAGGCTACCAGGTTTCATCACACTAATACATTTGTGGAATGATTTGGTGCCCGACAAAGGATCGATGTCATTGAATGTTTAAGGTAGAATGTGTTAATATTATTTTCGGTTCAATCTAACTGTGAATCCAGGATGCAGCTTGAAAACAGCTGAATCGTTACTTCATGTCAGTATATATGTGGTAAGCCGTTAGTTTTTATTAAAAACCAGGCATAAATATAGTTGTATGCAAGTCAAAACACATACTCCTTTCGAGAGGAAGGCGCAAGAAACTTACGTTAAGAAATTTTCTAGAACTCAATATATACCGGCAACTGATACAATAATTTCCGTTGGACAAATAGCTGCAAGACTGACTCATGGAGTAAGATATGACGCCGACGACAGCCGGTTGTCAAACCTTATAGTCTGAAAACCAGGCGGATGAATCATGAAAACATTCATAAGTTTTAATTTTATCTCTTTAAAGCATCCAAATTTTAACTTTGTATCATCAAAAAAGCAACTACGATTTACTAAAAGGGTGTAATTATCCTTATCATGTCAATTAAAAAACAAACCCCAAGTAATTAAAAACGCATTGTTGCTGGTTAACATTTTTGTGGCTTTTCAACAACCCCGGGTATTATTGGAGTGAGATTATCTCAGCTCAGTAGTTAGTTAGTAACATTCATGGAATCGAAAAATGCTGCACTGCTTGACGGCGGCTGTTCTTTATTAAAGTATAAGTTATAAAGTGGACAGTTTGTTTCAAATGTTTTTTGAGTTTTCCTGTTTCAGAACTCTGTCGAGGACTTGTTAAGAAAATGTCGGTGCTCATCTTTCTGCCTTAGAGAGGCTTCTGCCTCATAGAGTGTCAAAGAGTATAAGCGGAAAACATCTTACCTAGGGAAAAGCTCTTACTAGGTTTCCGTTTTGTAGCGGTGTGAGGGTTGACTAACCTTGTAGTCTGAAAACTAAATGAAGAGGGGCTTCATAAATATTTTATTCCTTTGAAGCTTTCAAACTATAACTTTTGTAGTAGAATAAAAACAACTACACGTAACCAAGAGGCTGTAATTACCCTAATCATGTCAATTTAAAACAAACAAGCAATTAAAAACGTGTTCCATAGCAGGTTGTCTTTTTGTGGCTTTTTAAACAACCGGTATTACTGGAATGTTATCTCAGCCCAGTTTATAGTGTAACATTTAAGGAATCGAAACTTTCATTGCCAGTTTTTAAGCGGCGAAGTTTTTTGTAGTGAGAATTTTAAAAAAATGTTACAAAGAGAGCAGTTTTTAAAATGAATTTCTTTTTTTCAGTTTTCCTCTTTTAGAACTCATCAACAGGCGGGAAAACAATCACCCTTCACTCACGCTTTTCGTTCCCAAATATACGTAATCCCCGGGACGTAATCACGATCAGATTAAACACTGCAGATGGAACTCAAACTTTATACCAAATTAAACCTCTATATATCCTAGCTGCGTGCTTTACCTACGTGTTTATACCCATATCATTTGGTAATAAAGTGAATTGATGAATTGATGATGATTTCTAAAAGTGAGTGTTGACTTGTTGAACTTAAAACGAAAGTTTGGATTTCCGGCTATTTTGCGGAAGTGACTGCCCTCAGCAAAACGATATGCACGTTTTGGAGAATTAAGCATTCCTCGACATCTTTTCTATGAAATAATAACTTCTATTGAGGGCAATCATGCAAATTCCCATTAAAGTTTGGTTCTTCAAGTTTAACAGTTCTGTCAAGCTGGATGACCAATTTGAGAAAAATCCGACCGTTGTGTTAATTACTAAATGTTTGGTACATTTTAGAGAGACAGCTTTTTACGTATCTAAGATGCCTGTGAGAACAGCTTATCAGTATAAAACTGTGAAACAATTCCCGTTTAGCCGTCGCTCATATGCTAGTGCTCAGACGTAAGTGGCTGTTTTGTTGCAAATATAATTCATCGAATTAATTAATGACGTTGCCTTACATAATTGTAAAACCAAAAAATCAGCGAGTGGACGAGTCTCTACATGCAGAGATAATTACACAGATCTCTTAGTAAATTAGCCTTTTACTGTAGAGCTCCGAAAGCAAGCTCCCGCCCACCTAAAGCCTAGCTTTATTGCGGCCATTCGAAAATGACCACTAAAACAATAGGGCCATTTATACGAGGAAAAATAAGACGCGTCTTTCATTAGACGCGTCCCAAATAAGACACAAAGGGCACAGTTTAAAAGATGCGACTTAGCAAGGACGCGTCTTATCGAAGAACAGGTGTTAGCGACTGTTTTTAGATAAGACGCCTCTCAGCTAAATTTGAAACGAAATGTGCCGTTTATATACGTACGGGATACTTTGAGTCATATTTAGGACGCATCCTATTTAAGACGCGTCTTACTTTTCCTCGCTTAAACGGCCCTAATAGAATTTACAGTATACCATATCCAAAGTTTGATGTAATGTTTTATTTGGGACCTCTGACTTCATAATGTCTATTTTTAGATTGAATTAAAGCTCTCTTATGGGCTCCTGGTTTTTTTAGCTCCTTCAAAAAAGCACGCAATTGCGATGAGGCTTCAGTCATCATGCAGCATAAATCGCCGCACTAAGTGAGAACCCCGAGGGCCGAGGAGTGAGAATTTGTTCTTGGTTTTTGGAACGGCGACGTTTTTCAGGTATTTCTCACTCGAAAGTTTCCGAACAGCTATCTTGGCGGCGATATTTTTACGTCACTTGCGTGTTGCGGTGACCACTACATAAAGATCGAAAAATTATAAAGAAAAAAATCCCTACTAACGAAATCGCAACAAGAGAAACTCGAGTGTAACATAATGACACTTTAAGTGTTCTAGAAGGATACAAGTTTCACGCTCAGCCTCATAGCTTATGATATTTTATTTAGCTCTTTATAAGACGGACTTGACCACTTTAAACCTTTGCGCTTTTGCAACATTACTGACTGTAAACTAACAAAAGTCTTCTATTTAACCGCGGCAGGATTAGCTGAGACGGTAGAGCGCTTGACTGCAGAGCGGGAGGTCACGGGTTCGATTCCCGGGCCGGACCAATACTCAGGCTCTTAAAATAACTGAGAAATGTAGGTACTCCCTTTGCTGCCTTTGTACTGCAAGCAGCTAGCAGACCTTCGCGTGGCTCGGATGACCACGTAAAATGGCGGTCCCGTCTCCAGTTGGAGACGTAAAAATAATGTCCCCAGTTACTACTTCGTACTAAATACATTGACACTCAAATAAGTGCTTTTTTTATTTCACGTCTCATTTTAGACGCCGCAGTGAAGTCTTGGTAACCTTTGGTAAAACACAGCATTAGTTTAATCGTGTGGCCAGAAATACATTTTAACAGATTTATAAAGCAACTATCAGCAGCAGAAACAAACGTTTTAGCTGCAGTTGCTGGAACTGCATTATTGTAGCAACCGACCGAAACATGCAAAGAAAAGAAATTGTTCATGCCATTCTAATCATTGATCCAGGATGGCGGTGAGGGCCTATCCAGACTTTTAAACACTCTTGAACTGTTTCATCGCTAATTAAACACGGTAAGCTTCAATTACGAATATCCACTATTCAAGTCAGGAGAGGTGCTTTCAAACTTCATGCAAGAGCGTGGGTTAGTTTTATACCTCTACTCAACCGTGTTAAGGCATGGCTTGAGCCTAATTTGCATAGAATATTGAAATGATCAAAACTTTGTAAAAATTTACCAAAACCTTTCAAAATTTCGCAACCAGGGAAAATCCGGTAACCTTAACTTTTCTACCAAGTAAAAAAAAACAACAGATATTTGTGTCACGTGATCCGTTATGGAAAGGGTCACATCCAGGAAAGAAAAGAAAATTGAAAATGGGGTGTCGGGATGCGACACAGTAGATATTTTATACATCGACACTTAATAAAGTTGTTATGTTTATGTTTATTTAAAAGAAGTTTAACTTAGACCGCGGTTTAGGAAATCTTTGGACCTCCAGACCTCTTCCTTTGTGGGCTATTTTTAGAAGACACATGCTTTTCTAGTCTTCTTTATATGCTTTAATGAAAATGTTCACGGTAAATGGTGTTTACGTGACATCAAAGCATTCAGCCAACTGAAAATGGCTTAGAAGGCTGTTTTGTTTAAACACTGTTTAAATACATGGTAACTGGGCCAGTTTTTTTGTCATTGTATCAACGTTCCTCGCCTGAAAATGGCCGAAATGGTTGACTGTCATTTTCACGATAATTAATAATTAAGCAAAACATGTCACGTGACCCTTTTCATCTGTTGATATCTTTTTTAATAAAATAAAATTTTACAGAGTTCCGGCCACGGAAAATCTTTGTAAGGTAAACCAAACATTTATACAAGGTTCATGCGTAGCATTGATTAATCATTTCAACTCCATTTAGAATTTTGTTTTGAATATCGTTCTGACGTCACCTCTCACGTCACCACATCCGTTTAACTCCTTCAAAGAATCTTTGGTTAAGGTAAAAAAAAAAACACTGCAAAAACCGTGCACGAACAACCTTGTTCAACGTCGGATCCAAAAAGATCATGATCAGTCAAAATAGAAAAAATTGAAAACGTTACAGTCAAGAAGACTTTTGCAGGGACTAATCAAACAACGTGAAATAGAGTTAAGCTGCGATATTTCGACTGGCCAATACCAGTCTTTATCAGGTTTATTGAGATATCACGAATGTACAAAAATATATATGAAGTGAAATAATGACCGGAAATTAAATAATATGACGTGGTATGGTGTGGCTACTTAAGAAGACAAGATAACAAAAAAAAAAAAAAGATATACTATATATAGTTACAGTTCATCAGCCCAGAGGCTCAATTGTCTTAGCTATATGGATAAGGTGGGCTTCACGTGCTTTCCTGAAAGAATCACGCCCATTTTTAAGTTTTTCAATAGGAATCAAAAGCATATGATTGACAGCAATCATTCCGACAATTATCGTGATATCTCAATTAACCTGATGAAAACTGGTATTGGCCAGTCGAAATATCTCAACTTAACTCTATTTCACATTCTTTGATCAGTCCCTGCAAAAGTCTTCTTGACTGTAGGGTTTTCAATTCTTTCAAAGAGTCTACTTTTAAAATTCCTCAAAGGAAAACAGTTTCATCTTGGCGGGGGGTCGAGACCAAAAATTGAGCCACGCCTTAAAATGCTTGAGTAGATTTTCGAACTCGGGGGCAAATACAGAATTATATTACCTTTAAAGAAGCCAAAAATCGCCAAATTATTCATTCCGGAAATACTACAAGTTTCACAAGAAACAATCAACCCTTTCATTCCCCTGAAGACCGAAAAAACAGCCAGATGATTTTTCACTCCAACGTTCAGGGGCGAAATCTTATGATCTGACCGTTAACCGCCGAAACATCATTAACAGTGAATTTTTTACTGTTAGTGTTAAAATGCCTAAACTTTAACTGTTTCATGTTACAGAGCCAAAAAATTAAGTGTTTAGTGTTATCGTGGTACCCCCACTCAGACTCTCAACTAATACTCCAATATATTTTAAAACGGAAAAGTCATAAACATAATGCAAGAATATTTTCAGCCTAAAATCAGCAGAAAAATAAGAATATTCAGCCTAGGCCGGAAAAACAACATTCTTACAAAAAAGAGAGTAGATAAAGTGAAATTCCCCAATGAAGAAAACAGCACGCCAGGGTAGAACCCTTTGAATTTAAGTTAATAAGATTGTAAAAATTTCACTAATGGCCATTAAAAAGATTCTTTCTTCTCTTTATGCTCTATAAAACCATCAGGAGCCGATTACTACCCATACATTCCACTCCACTTTTTTTGTCCTACAGTTTGAGCATCGTCTACAAGGCCCGTTTCAAACGTCGTGCTACTGCCGTGCCCAACTCTATTGATCGAATTAAATTCGACTTTAGCACAGCCCTAGCGGGACGTTTGAAACCAAGTCGTGCTACTGCCATGTAGCACGGTAAGCCTTGCCGTGCTACACGGTACGGTATACACAGTGTAGTACACATTTAAAAGTTTGCTAAACCGTTTCTTTACTTTTGTGTTTTGTTTTCGGCAACAGCCGGTCTATTCACGACTGAATTAAATTCGACGTCTGCAGTCGTGCTACAGGCGAGCCAGCTTAGCTCGGCAGTAGCACGACATTTTAAACAGGCCTTACTTGCCACCCTTTGAAAAGAAGACGCGCATAGAAATTTATCGCAGCGCAAAGTGATGACAGTGGGCCTTTCAGCAATTTAAATTTGCAACATAGATACAATCCTCAATAATTGGCTTTAGGAGTCGAGAGGGTAAGACTGTTAAAACTCCACTGGGTGCTGAATCCTCCGTAATAACTGCAGTTTGTCTTTAGATAAATTATTTGGAAGGTGAACCCCTGGTTAGAGCTGGTCTTAAGGGCGGCATCCGTCCGAGAGAAGGGACATAAGCCGCTAAACTTGCTGTTTTCACGATAAATTCGAAAAATGACCATCAAAACAATAGACTACCATAGCCAGAGTTTGATTTAATGTATTTTTTGGGACCCTTGCCTCAATAATGTCAATATTTCGATTGACCTAGAATTGCTCTCTTATGGGCTCATTTTTTGTAATTCCTTTTTGTTAAAGGTGAGCCCCTGGTTAGAGCTGGCATCCGTCTGAGAGAACTGGGACGTAACCCTCCAAACTTGCTGAATTGTTGGTATAATATGAAAATTCTTCTTTTTGCAAATACATATTTTGAGTAATTTCTCCTCTTTTGTGTGTTGCCAACTTCAATTATTTTCCTATCAACTGAATTTTAAACTGTCCGATCGACTCCTCTGGTTATTAATGAAGCCTTGGTTTTCTAGTTTTATTAGTTTTATTTCCCCCTAGAAATTTTTCTTCAAAATCAATCCAGATTTCATTAAATCAAAAAATGGCTCAGTAGGATCGGTTTCATTAGTTCAATAGATGTTTTATTTTTCAAAATTTTTAATTTGTAAAAACAAGGGGTAATGTTGTAAATAATGGAAAACTGGAAAAAACTGGATTTTGGAGTTTCTGAAAATTTTAAATATGAAGGGAATAATTTGAAGACGAATACCAGATAGTTCATCACCACAACCAGGTATCGGTTATCGGCGGACTAACGGGTTCTTCTTCTACCCTAATTTCTTCCATTCTCAATTCAACCGCATCCCCCCCCCCCCACCTCCCTTAAGAAGATAAAAACAACAACAACAATACCCAGACTGTCCCCTTAAAGACGGTCTGTGCCACGACTGTCTGATTAATTTGTTAACATTGCCAATTACACGTCCTTATCCTCAATGGAAATAAGTGTAAGCCAAGAAATAACATGCAAATGACAAAATCAGTGCGCTTTATGTCAAACAAATTTGTCCCCCAAACATGATATCAAAGGTTACAGACAAGAAGAATGATCTTTGGAAAACTGTGAGGCTGACAAGTTTTCAAAAACCAAAATTGCAATCCGTTTCAATCTTCTTTAAGTTTGTCCATCCGTGCCTCCTTTTGTATAGTGCTGTGTTATTCATACCTTTTTTACTGTTTTGAGGAGTGATTTTTATGTTTTACTCAATTTAGTAGCGGTTTCCACTGCTTGAATTTTGATAATTTTCGTGAGGACTTGGGCTCCTGCTGAGGGACACGTCACGACTAGAAGTATTTTTTCAAGCATGCCTGCCTGCGGGAAATTGAGGGTGTTATTACAAAAAGAAAGGCACTCAAGTGGTTTAAGGTTGGGGTGCGATAAATTTTCCTCTGTCAGAAACGTCCATTTCTTAAACCATCCAAAGTAAATAGCCACCAATTCGCCGATTTCCTTCACTTTAAAGTTTTGACCACGTGACACATCACGTGAACATAAATATGTGTTAAGGCAGAGGATGGCCTCATGATTTACATCTTGAATTTGCTCGGAATACAACGAGAGATTTTGAGAATCAATCCTATTTTCCAGACACTCCTTTGACCCAGTCCTTAAACTCCTTGAGTAGAGACATGTCATGACATAATCTAAGGAGTAATTAAGTTAAAAAGTTCAAGTGCAACCTAGTGCGTTGCTGATAAATATATTAAATAAGAAGATCAGCATCTTTGAGGGTTAATTAAGTTCTCAGACGTGTACTACTGATAGTTGGGTAACTCTTGGACGCCCCTCTTGAGATTGTCGTCAGTACCCCGGGAAAGCAAGCCGCGTTTAACGGCTGAAATCTGATATGACGATGGTGAGGGGTGTTTTCAAGTTCATAGAAAGATTAAGAGAGGATGTCACCGTTTATTGTAATCCTTCTCGGATACATTAATTTTTATATGACCTTTTCTGCCGTTTCCAATTTACCGTTTGCCGTTACCGCGGCAGAGCTGTGCACTGTTTGGATGAAAGGAACCCAGTGTAGCTGATGTAGGGGGTTTCTGGTGTCTTGGAAGGTTTAGGAATGGACACACAATTGGCTGATGGCCTACAATTCATGCTTCACTGCAGACACTTGACAAATTCCGCATTCTCTTGACAAATGAGATTAAAAAGTCTTCACAAATAAGATAAAAAAATAAACGAAAAGAGGCTTAAGACAGAGCATGTTTCTAAGGGTAAAAATTACGACATTAGGGCATTTTGAAGGATACCTGCAGCTAAAAAGCTTTGAAACGGTAAGAACAAGGAATTGTTATCGAATGTCAAGAACTCAGGGCAGTTTTTCTTGTGGCAAACTCTCAGTTGCTAATGGGCTAATGGGTACTTTGTTAGCGAAATAACACACTTTCTAGACCTTCTAGGTCTATCCTTCGGCTCTCTTAAAGTTTTGATATCTATCCATGTGTCTGTCTATCACTTAAAAGTTCTCCTACCGTCACTGTAACAATTGGCCTTCATCACATCACTGGAAAACTTTTTTATTGATACGATACGCATTCACAATACTAACAAAAAAGCATTTACAATAGACATTCACTTACAAACAATAGACTAACACTAAATTAATCGTTTATTTATTAAACTGTAGAACAAAGTAAATTAAATAATTTTAAGTTAATTGAAGCTTCAAAAAAATTTAAGCACTTTTTCCTCCACGAGTTTATAGAAGAAAATCTAATACACAGGTGTAAGTATTTTTCAAAATAATAATAAATAACAAAATGTGACAGCTATAGGGGAAAAAAACACAACAACAATACTAGCACTAGCGACATGCAAAAGACCCAAAGAGAGGTCAAACGAGTTTGAGTTTAGACCGCAAGCGTTTCGGCTCTCCATCGTTTCCATCACGGGAAAACGTAAAACTTAAACCTCAAGACTTCATTAATTTCTCGTACATCTAGAATCCACGAAAGTATCATTGTTTCAAGTATGTAACGAGTCTATACATACACTAACCGTTCACAGGATGGAGATTCATACGTAACGCCTAGACTTTCTGCAAGGAAAAAGACATGTTATTCCTTTTAGTCCTTTTAATCTTTTCCTTTCATCGCAAAAAGGCAACAAAAGACAATTTCAGCTTCAAATATAATGATCATTTTGTTCTAAGGGACTGGGCCGAGTTCAACCTCGTCCCAGGGCGCTTTTCCCTGGTTATGGAAAAGCGCCCTGGGCCTGACGACGAGGTTGGGCCGAGTTTCAAGACCAGCACCTTTAAGCCCGGGAAAGTTATCAAAATGGCTGTTAAAACCATTTGGACTACTAAAGGAGCCTTTTTTTTACCTCTCTTCAGGTGACCAGTGACAATCAGCACCATTTGTGATGTCGCAATGCTATGCGCAGCAGGTGATGTGCAGTGCAAAACAAGGGAATTCCTGGGACTACAAAAGGGGCCTTTGTTATCTATCTTCATGCGGGTGATTATCACCACTGGATCATGTCGCAAAGCTATGCGCAATGGGTGTTGCGCATTGCAAAATAAGGGAATTACCTTAAAGAACAACTTGGACTACAAAAAAGGCGTATGTTACTTATCTCATTCGAATCATGTGGTGAAAATCGCCACTGCCTCACGTAGCAAAGCTATGCGCAAAAGGTATGCGCAGTGCAAAATTTGAGAATTACCTTAATTTGATGGTCGTTTGAGCCGACAGTAATATGGAATTTGTACTCAATAAATTCTACATTATTATTGACTATTACCACAAAGTGAAGTTTATGTTTGGAAATAAGCGTGCCAGTGATTCACTTTTAGAAACAAGATAGTCATGATAAATTAAGTTAAATTAAGTTGAAAGTTGAGTAGCGTTGCGAAATAATTAATTTTCCTCTTGGTTGAGCAGGGCTGTTAAAGAGAATAAACAGATATTAAAATAGGAATGGTACCTAAAACGTTCGCGCACTGTACTCAACTCTTACATACTTATCGATTTTCATGCGGCATCAAATACTCAACACCCGAAACTATCCGCCGGGACTCTCCTTGCTATCTATCACGGAAGCGTCTTTTTATCAAGTTTTGCTATCTTATCAGCAACCTCAGTAAACTCTTTTGCTCTGCTTGAATACCAGTACTTGTAAATAATGCAGTAGTTACAATTTCTATATCAAAGATAGCCTAGGCGCTCACAGATAAGCCTAGTTGTCCGCTGATGCCCTGCTACGTAGCCACCAGCACTGTTTGGGATACTGTTCCGACATATGAGAACATACACCGCCAGAAGTAAGAATTATCGCAGATCTTTACCCCGGCATGCCTGCGAAGTTGACGTCGATTAAACTTCGCAGGCATGTCTGCGATAAAGACTTGGATGGCATCTGTTGCCGGCGACTTGTGTTCTCACATTGGAACAGCATCCTAGGCAGTACCGGCGGCCGTCGCAGGTAGCTCGGCGGTATATGAGAACCAGGTTATAAGAAGGGACGTCGAATAAACAAGGTAAAGTTCAAGGTCTTGACTGAGCCCAGTCCACCAGCCGCTTTCGCGCTTTTTCCACATATCAATTTCCATATGAAAACGTCCACTGAGGACTGACGACACTTACCTGAGTTATGTTTCTGATAATTTCCGAGGTGTTCTAAGATCTTCTAAGCGCGAAAAAGCCTCTTAGTAAATTCATTATGCAGTGGATAATATCAGCCGTATGTAGGTATGTTTAACAGCCCGTTCTTGTGATTGTACAATAATCCTTTTATCCTCAGGCTGCTCTTTTGTGCTTTTAATTCTAGCTTGTTTTATTGAAAATACCAACACAATTTCCTTCTCCAGATCACTTGAATCTACAGGGGCACCCAACGAAGGTTTCCTGACAAATACATTGAAAACACTTTTTAGGCCATCCAGAGTACTTTTAGATCTCTAGAAATGCATTCTCAGTGGGTCTATACAATTTGTATCTGTTCGGTCATCCTAGGGCAACTTAAGTCTTTTCTAAATTATTAGGGCTTCAGTATTACTTTCCAGAAAATTTTAGGTACAATTTAACGCTCTGCGAAAGTGAAAATTTTTCTAATGTCTCCCTCCATCTCATTTTTGAATCCGAAAGTTGTAGGTTTTCAGTTTTTAGTACGAAAAATAGCCAAACCTGGGTAGTGAAATGTAAAAAAATTAAACTTCAGAAAATTGTAGGGAATTTATAAGATAAGCTTCGAAAATTGTACATGAATGGAACAGTCACATAAATTTTTAGCCGTCCTCAAGTAATAGAAAATTTCAGGCAACATTTGCTTCTCCGAACGAGATCAGTTGTACAGAAAACAGTCGTTGGATACCCCTGAATCTAGCCAAGAGCGGCCGTTATGAGATAGAGTACGTAAATGTGTGAGTTGACTTCTTGCAGTCCTCCTTTTCTCGGAGAAAATAAATGTCGTGAAATCAATCCTATATTCCCAACTCCCTATTCCAGTGATCGTGGCTAAGTGGTTCCCGAAGGTTTCCGAACGTATTCGTGACGACTCACGTCGTCATCATCTCCCGCAGATGAAAACGGCGGGCCATTCAAGCAGCAAAAGATCAGGAAATGCGCGTAAAC
Organism: Porites lutea; assembly: GCF_958299795.1. NCBI lineage: Eukaryota > Metazoa > Cnidaria > Anthozoa > Scleractinia > Poritidae > Porites > Porites lutea. The sequence continues at coordinate 16,698,488 of NC_133206.1, forward strand.
AAATATTCACCTTGAATATTCGTTGCTTGCAGTTACAAGTTCCACTAGTTTAAGGCTTGATTAAGTAAACAGTGAATATTCATTAGCACTGAGGCACTGAATGTTTTCTGAGGTTCTGTTCAAAATATCAGCTGGGAATTTTGTGAAGCGCGAAGGGTCATTTCCTCAACAAATAACGCAAGAACTACTCTGAGGTAAGAATTTCAATCTTTTTACCCTTCTAATTATTTTGCTACGTCAATGCCACGTTTCAGTGACATGTTCACTGCTAAAGTATAACCTTGGGTAAAAGCAGAAATGATCAACTTTCGTTGAGTAATGTACTGTCAAAAAACAAATTTTACACTTCTCGCGTCTGCCAACTAAATAAACAGAGGTCAAGGTTGGACAATTCGCTTGCGGCGTGGCGCAGCGCCAACTTAACCAAATGGACGCTCTTGACCTATTTTCCCGTCATACGATGCCAAACTTTTTTTTGGTGGCTAGAATGGCAATAGCTTGCGCCTCAGTAGCCTGCACTACAGACGAAACTAAACTCTGCTTAAGTCTGTCTGCGAAACAGCGCCGAAATCCTTGTTCAGGGTCCCCACCGGTGTACCAGGATTTGATTACGCGCCATGATTGTCCTTGTCAATTTGCCAGTCAAGATGAAAGGAAATTCGAAACGCACTTCTGGTAATTCATTGAGTCCGTTGGACATTGGGGCCCAGAACAAGGATCTTGGCACTGCTTGTCAGACTGTACTAACCAGGGTTAAATTACATCACAGCAGACTAGAATGGAAAAACTCAAACATAACAAAAACAAAAAACTTCTTTCCAGTGCCATGGTGTGGCCACAGGTCACCCAGTTGCTATGTGAGCTCAAATGCTGGCAGTTAGTTTTTGGCTAAACTTGTAAAGTTTTATGACGTGTAATATTTCCTCTAGAAACAGGGGCCAAAGGCCCACACATAGATGAAGTTTTCAACACTTTTGAAACTTTGTGTTCACACTTTGCAAAGTGGGTTCGTGGTTTGGGTTCATTTATATCTTGTGTTGGATAGATTCAGTTGCCTGGGAAAAAGACTGATAACAACACAGTTCAAAACAAAACTGGTTATTACATGTACTTGATCAGTTTATTTTGCGGCCATTATTAGCAGTCAAGGGGGGGGGGGGGGGGGTAAGGGGGGTACAAATACTGCAAAACCACACAGAAAGTACGTATAAACACTGCACCGAATAACACAATAAAACTTCAAACTGCATTGAAATTACCTGAAAATTTCTAAATACCGCGAACCGCTTGATTTTGTAAAACCGCAATACCACAACTTAAAATAAAAATTTCCGCAAAACCGCACCAAAAACCAAGCAAAACAGCATCACCACAAACCCTTACCCTCGTTGAGGAGTGCCTCTGGTAATGATTTTCAATGGCAGAAGTATTTTCAGAGAAAATAGAATGGATTTGTACCATTACCTTCAAAATAAGAGCAAAAATTGAGGTAAAACAACATTTGTATAGATTTCGCTTCAAACTTGGTGCTTTACCTCACCCAGATGGATTATTAGTGAGTGGTTCAGTTCTGCACCTCACCTCAGTCGTATTGGCACTGATACTGGGTGAGTTTGCATACATGTATAAACTTGCCATTTTTTGCAAAATTATCTGGTGACCATAGTTCTAAATAATATGCTTTGCTACATGTATTTGAGGATAAAGTACATGTAGGACAATGAAGCAAAAAAAAAAAAAATGAGAAAAAACAAAGAAGGAAACAGGAGACATGAGGAGATATTTGTGGCTGGTCAGCTATTTAGGTCCAAAATCTATCCAAGAGGGCTCCCAAACTTGAATTTGCAAGGTTTGCAAAGACACCTATTTGTAGTTTATTTTAACTTTGCAATAAGCGGAGCTCAACTTTGGTGAGACACTTCTTTCTTTTTTAATATTTAACGCCCTTTTTAGGTGGGTCATAAACCACACTTTGAGAGGTTGAATTATCAGATGTAATAGGGGAACTTCCCTGAGTAGTGTTGACAGCATTTGCTTTGCCAGCTTGGGAATAATTGACAATATCCATGTATTTGCCAAGTGCAAGTTCAGTTAAACATCTCTTTATGGAAACTGCCTTGTTACTGGTGCCTCTCTATCATGGATAGTACTCCTGGTCCAGAAGGTTCATTAAACAGTACAAAATGTTTTCAATCCGCATGTCCAGGATAGAGACCTCAATAATGCAGACATGCACATGGCTCTCTCCACAAACTTGACTCAAAGCAGCTGTGTACATGTGTTTCTCTTCCATTTCTGAAGTAAGCAATCTCACTGCCATTTTGCTGTGTGGCTGTGTGTGTTTCTCATTATTTATTTTAAGCCAGCGAGCGGCTTTGAAAGAAAGGATTGAACGGGCAGCCAATGAAAAACTATTATAATAATTATTATATTTTCTTGCAAAAGGAGTGATGTCACAAAAAATGATTCATACCAGCCTTTTGTAGACGCTCCCTCTCTCCTTTTTTCCTTTCTCGGGGGAGGGTGCGGCTACACGTAATAAATGTAGCTTACTGACAGACAAAATGATCACTAAATGTCAAACATCATTGATTGTAAGAAATCCTGCTTGAAAGTTTCATGAGAAAAAAAAAACGGTTCAGAGTGAGACCTTACAGTTCTTCATTTGCAGTATCCAGTGCCACTCAAACAAGACTAGATTACCAACCTTTCTCTCTCATTGTTTGTACAGGCTATAGTACTGATTTGCTAAAATTACTTTTTTGACTTTGTTGTTTGCTTCCGATAACTTGATTGATTTAAAGGTTTTGCTGTAGTGATGTTTTTTTTTATTTACAACTGTAATTCTACAATGATAATATTAATACGTGTAAATGTATTTTATGATTTTCAAGTATTTTCTATTGTATACCATTATGTAATGCTGTGCATGAATGTTTATAATAGATGGAGGATTTTCCATTCTACCTGTGCATTGCAGTTATCAACAGTGGACTCTCACTTTAAAAGAGTCTCTCAAGATCAGCTGTAGTACACGGGAAAACACCCTGCTCAAACTTCTAAAGCCTCCATTAAGTGCCCCTCCTCCCACCTCACTTGGAATCAAATCAAATCCTTAGTGTCAATCGATTACACTGTAATGTCTACTAAAGCTTTCCATCAATGGTATAGCCTGAATCTTTGATTTTAATTTTCAAATCAGAATATGTTTTTCACCATGTATATGGTACACACCCTAGTTGCTACTGTTTACCATTCTTAAGTGTCTTCCAAAGTTGGTGACCTCCTGGCAAATTTAATTGATTTGCAAATGATATCGATCTTCACATTGTTGCAATTTCTTTGATCTTTCACTTTTGAAATACATAACAATAAATTATTGTGTTTTTTAGACTTGCTGTAAATCCTCTGTTAGGTCTTCCTTGCTAATAAGCCCTCCCTTTTAAGGGGAAGAAGCTGCTCTCTCTTTTAACACCCCTCCCCTCTCCCCTATTATTGTTATTAACTGAAATGATAGACTGTGTTAATCAATCACCACTGTAAAACTTTGTGTGGAACTGACTCAGGATGGTTTATTCACCTGCTGGAAGTTCGGGTTTGTTTTTGATCCTTGGCTGCATGACCTTGAACTTCTTGTACCTAAGCTTTTCCACTTTGCATTTTATGTAGTTCTTTATGGAGAACTGATACCATTGTCTTTACTAAATTAAATAAGCCCCACCTCTCAAATAAGCCCCCCCCCCCCCACAAAAAAAATGTGTTTGAAGTAAATAAACCCCTACAGGGGTTAATAGAGGATATACAATCTACAGTAGTCCACTGGTAAGATGACTAAGCTGTTATTTACATGTATCGCTGTATCCCTTAACACTTAAAGATATCTGTGAGGAAATACACTGTACCAAGTATGCAATATATCTTTCCATGAACCTTATCAGCCAGTGTGGGGCAGCTGTGGCTAACTTGACTTGAGTCAGGAGTGAAGATTCTCCAACACAACTGGACACAAGCAAGTCTGGATGCTGGCAATTCAGGATGCAATCGCAGAATGTGGCATGTAAGCTTTTGAAACTTTTCTCAATACTTATCTAGTAGTTAACGACAGCACTTGAAGGTTCTGCCTCCCCCAAATAAGTGCCCACCCCTTAGGCCAAAATAACAAACAAGTGCTCCCCTCGAATAAGCACCCCTCATTTGCCACCATTCAATCATTAAGTTAAAAAAGCCCAAATGCAGGAATTGTGCAGACCCTCAAAACCAAAAGTGATATGGGTGTCAAAAAAATCCCATCTGGTACCAGACGGACCACCTAACAAGTGTGCCTGAAGGGTTGACCTAAGGTTTAACATGAAACAAATTCAGAATTAGCCTAGAAAACTATTGACTGAGCAGTTGAACCATTCGATCAAGAGTCATCTGTGTTTAGTGGCCATCGAGAAGAATACATAATAAATTAATATAAGTACTAATTAATAATTACTGGTAAAACAGCGTACAACTGTACAATACTAATATCAGTACTGAAGCACGCGTACCATCTCCTCGGTATGGACATTACCTTACGCATGCGCACAACCGTATCACCCGGGCAGTGGCAGCCATGGAAATCTGTTTCGCCGTTATTAGGGCTCATCAGCATGGCATAGCCGTCGGGTCTATGAGCGGGCGAACCCGGGACTGTACGCCTTTGGGAGTGCTGAGGGAAAGTCTTCACCCGAAGTAGACCTTCTTAAAAGTCAGAAAAAAAGTACTCTGCTCAGGAGCGGTTCCTGTCTGCCATAACCCCTCACCGCTTCAGTAAGAAAGGTACACCGTTTAGGAGCAAAAAAGTTAATAAGCACCACACCTTCTCAGCAACAGTACAGCGCTCTGTGTTATAGCGGAACTCTCTCGCCCGCGAAGTTCGCGCAGCGGGGCACCGTGGGTGAGAAAAAAAGGTACGGAAACCTATAGATCAGACAAATTTTGGTTATCACGTGACCGTCCGTCTGCCCCCCCCCCCTTCCCCCCACATGTAAGCCGATGTCAAATGTCACATTTACTACTCGCACGGCCACCCGGATTTTTAGAGAGAAAAAACAAGCCGAGCCTTTTTTCGACTAAATTTGGATGTTTACACCAACATGGATAACAGAGAAAGAGCTAGCACGAGAGATAAAAAAACAAAGGATACGAATTTCGCTGGAAGAACAGCATGAAAATTTTTTTAGCGGCGGTGAGAAAATGAGAAATGCTAGCGGCCAGCAAGGTGAAGAGTGAGCGGCAGTGAAAAAAAAGCGAACAGGAACACAAGGAGCAAAATGTTTTTGAGCAAATACGACTGCGTTTCCTCCATAAACCGTACGCGCGTTTTACCATGATAACCATCACCCTCAAGTAATTACGCCCACCGACAATTTCAAATACTTGAAGCGCTCAGCGCTCTTTTGGCTAAATACGGCGATTAAAGATAAGGGAGCAGTGTTCGACAGAGTCAGAGTTGTAAGCGGAACCCGGGAGTGCGACGTGGCGGACCACTTGACCACACGCGCGGCCAAGGAAAGAACCTGGTGCCCATAACCCGGAGTGAGCAACTCCGATATTAGGCCTACCGTAAATCCTCTATTAAGCCTCCATTCTCAAATAAGCCCCCCTCCCCTCCCCCTTGTTATTCTTCACTAATAAATGATAAACTGTATTTAATCACTCACGACTGTAAAACTTCATGTGGACTGATCCGGGATGGTTTGATCACCCTCTGGAAGTTCGGATTTGTTTTTTACCTTCGGTTGCACGACCTCCAACTTCTTGTACTTGAGATTTTCCACTTTGTATTCTAGCTCTTTCTGGAGAACTGAGACCATCGTCTTTGTTAAATTAAAAAAGGCCCCCTCTCAAATAAGCCTCCCCGTCTCTTTTAAGCTCCCCTCAAAAGTGTTTGAAATGAATGAGCCCCCCCCCCCCCGGGGGGCTTGATAGAGTATGTACGGTATGTTACAGCGTTTTCACGGACCGGTTTATTTTTAGATACATTTTAAAGCACTTTTTACCGCGAAAATGGAAGCTCCGCTCCGTTTGTGAGTGCATTCGAAGTTAAAGATATGAAAAAGGAAAACTAAACTCCATTAAAAGGTCCAAAATAGCCTTTTCGGGACTGCTGACTGGTTCATGGGGCTTAAAAGATGTCATTCTAAATTCGCGCCAAAATCGTCAAGTTCTAAAAATAAAAGTGTCAGTGAAAACGCCGTGACATAATGGAAGTAAATGGAAGTTGCTTGCTACAGGTTATGAGATCCTCGAAGAACTGAACTTTTTTAGACTTTATTTCGCCATTACATAAGTTGCGATCGTAATTGTAGCCTCCTTTCCCCTCCTCTTTCGACGGACCAGCGCTTGCCACGTATGCTATCATACAGGAATATAACGGTTCTCCCTTATATAAGCTTTATAGGTATGAGCCGCCCCACAGGGTAGGGGTTTTGCGCCGCTTTTTTTTTCTGAAAACGGGTATACACTTTACCCATCTTGGTTTGGAATCGGGCATGGTTTTCGAGAGAACTACACGGGAGTGTATGAACGTATTTATCGTTTCAATTCCAAATGAGTAAGAAAGAAAGAGAAATATGCAAATTCGATTTGAAGAATTGTTTTGTTTGCGCTCTAATCTAAGCAATGATAACATAATTTCTGCCTAAAGGCCAGGTCTGAAAACGGGTGTGGAAAATTACATTTTTTGGTCTGAAGTAGGGTCAGGATTTGGCGAACCGGGCGGCACACCCCCACCAAGAATTCTCAGGAGTACCCCCCCGGGCATAATCGCCAGGATCAATAAAGCTTGTTTTTCTCGCTCACATCACGCCTGAACACATAGAGGTCAGGTCCCCGGAACTATGAAGAAGTTTACAAAGAGATCCGGTACTTTACTTTGCGACAATTAATATTAACAATTTCCGTTGGTCAAGAGTCTTTTGGTTGACGATTGACCAATAAGATATTCTAGTAAAACTTAAGTTGTAGTCATTTTCTCCTAGCCTTATTTTCATTAGTGCTTCCTTTTTTTTTTTTTTTTTTTTTTTTACATTATTTCAACTATTAGGTGTCGCCTCTAGAAAGTTGACTCACGCTTTGTGTTCCTCAGAACACTGCTGTACTAGCATCGGTAACTTCTCGATGGAATTCCCATTATGATCCAACGGTGATTTGAACAAGTCACCGCCAATCAAACAGGTGTGACAGTTCTTGCATTGACTTTGAAAGCACGATCGTCATCTTACCCTGTTTCCTGACTTAGTAACCGCTTCCTTCCCGATATTGCTAAGTACCAGCTAAGGACTTGGGAAGTCGAGGGCGTGAGAAAAAGCAAACAATGTGTTGGTTAGTCAGATTACTTTTTTTTTTTTTGAAGTGTTTTTTTTTTCGCCTTCTATTAATCGGTTTCTTTTGAGCGCCTTTGTATTCTTCAAGAATTTCGAAAGACCGCTCCACAAATTATGGAAAAATACTTTCCTGTCTTGCGCCGCTCCAGCCTCCCCACCCCTTCCCCCGCTGGTTTGCCCATTTGCGAGAACATCTGAATACGTTTGCAATCTTCTTGATGTCGTATAATACACGGTATCAGTCTGCTTTGTGATATTTCAACTCTCGAGCGGCGAGTAGGCCGGGCAAAAGGATCTGGCTCCAATTTTTCTCAAAATAATCCACTAGTTGGATTTAAATCTAGCATTGACGCTAGGTCGACACATCGAATAAATTCATCTCAAAATAACGGCTTTGTCGGTCTTTGTGTGTATTTACACAATGTTGATTGCACGAAATAAGTTTGAATGGAACCAGAATGCCAGAGGGCTCTTATAAAAGAAGCTGCGAAGTAATGGCGCCGTTTTCGTGACTAATTTCTTAAATGAGTCTTGTTTTTCAAAAAGGCTTAAAACCATTTTACTCCTTTAAAAAGAAAATTAATTAAAAAATCATCTCCCACCCCTTTTGTTTGCTTGAGTTGTTTAATCTCTGTAGCTTTTCAAATCGGTAGAGTTCTAAAACTCAGAGTTCAAAGCTACGCCTAAACAACATTTAGTCCGTTACTGCCTGCTGGGTTTTCTATTAAACGCTTCAAAAGCTCGGCGATTTCTCATTGTTTTCCTTTTTGAATCTTTCCACGAATTCATATTGAAAAGAACAGAGGTAAAGATGCTCACAGCTTGAGCGGTGGGACGGTTTTGTAGTAACAAAAAAGGGAAAAAAGGAGAGAGAGAGAAAGAGAAAAAATAATATACCGCGATCGATGTTAACTTTTTAAAGGGAAATCTTCGTCTCCTTAGCAAGGTCATTACACACTTTTTATTAACCATTGGAGTGTGCTGCTCAATCCGATAGATCCGCCTTTCTTAATTTGTTGATTTTAGTTCGTGAAGATTGGATCTCGACCTTTAGGTCAACCGTCGTACGCTCTGGTCAGTCCTTCTGCTCTTTTTGTGGTTAGTGCGGTGTAGACAGCAGACTGATCTACTTAAAGTATGAAACCTAAAATAGAACAGAGAACACGATCATTTTAATTATGCGCCAAGCTTGAGCTGAAGCACTTCCAACACCGCTTGCTTGACTTCAAACAAACAATTCACTTCTTTGAAATTCTATATGCAATCTTGCCTGTTTTGAAATGACTTGGAAGATTTTGTGTTTTGGAATCGAAAGAGTACACGGCCATTTTCCACGCAAAAAGGAATGTAATGTTGCGACCAAGGTTATGAAAAATATTCAATTTAATCCTTACGTCACAATCTGATTCGTAGCAAAAGTAATTTCTGACTCTTGTCGCCGTAGTACATGAAAACTTGAAAACTCGTCAGGTCAAATTGTCTTCGCTCAATCAGATTTTGCTTACTGTGAAGCGCTTTGAGAGATAACGTTGAAAATTGTAATGAGCAGCGCTCTTCATAAACGACCCATCATGCATCGCCTCGTCCTTTTTTTTTCGTGTTAAGCGGGTGAAAGTTGTGTCTTTACACACGATTAAGTCACTTCTTCCCTAGTCGACGCCAACTTTTTTCTGTTGGGTTCTTTATTTCCTTCGGTTTCATTTTTTTGAGTTGAAGCGCCTACGCTCCAAACATGGAGTCTGCTCTTTTCCTCGTCTTGATCTTACATTGTTCAGTACCTAATGGTTAAAACAAGTACGGTAATAGCCTCGTTTATGTTACAACCTTGCTGTCTAACGTGGCTTTATTTCCCTTCACATTCATGTACACTACCTTAGAATTTGTATGAAAAACGGCCTCAGATGATGCGGGCCACAAGACGCCGGTCTACTGATTAGCCTGAATGACTCACATGGTTATTGACCCTTCTTCAGTATGGCAGAAAAACAACATTTACTTTTCTAATCTTACGTTAAAGTCGTATATTATTTTCAGCTTATAATTGTCAATTTGCAAAGCACTCTTTTGGTGGTGCAGAGGGGTCCATTGTAAGTTAACTAAGTTTCAATATCTTGCCTTGAGTATTTATGAATAGCTCTCCCCTTATCTCTCTTTATACACCCTTATGGCAATCTATTTCTTGCTATGATGGATTTGTTAGTCCGCGAAATTTATTTTGTAATTTACCGGTAGTCGCCATTGTGGACTAACACAATTGCAAGTCAATGAAGGAAAGCAGTAGCCTTTTCGGTCACTTCACCATTCATCTGTTAGCAAGGAGTTCACGCACTGTAGATTTGTAAACGCAAAACGGTGCAACCAAATTATTTTTCTTTTTTTGATGTCGAACATGTCTTAAAATGCCCGGGTAAATGTGATATAAAATTAAGAAGCTTCCAAAAATAAGGGAGACTAATCCTCTTTTGAAAAATCCCCGTTTGGTTTAAAGATCGTGGCTTGATTTGTCATCTGCTTCCTGTATTTATCTTTCATCTTTCTTTTAGACACTTGAAATCCTGTGGCGAGTTAAATGGCGAGTGCACGCGGAAATCAAAGCTGGTTACCTTGGATAGAAAACTAACGGACTTTTCCTTGAATTTTTTTTTACCATTAGAGAGTTCTCCCATGAGGTCGAAATTCTAATCGTGTCGTACGTCAGTGAATCCGTCGTTGTTGTTTAACACTATTTTGGGCAGGAGTCCAAAGTAATGACTTCTTTAATAGATTTCGTTGTACGCCTCGATGGTATTGATTTAAATGAAACATATCACATGCTCTTAAGCCAGCACTGCAGTATCTTATCCACGAAATAAAAAGGCGGAAATGTTGAAGGAAAAAGACAATGCGAGAGCCGTAGGGTGGAAACTAAGTAGATGCGCACCACGAATGTAATTTGCTCTAGTTTATTTCTTTACTCACTTATAGTCCTCTCTTGTATGATTACCCTTAACCCAATTTTTTGCTCTATCTACTGAGGTTATAACGTCCACTTAGGACCATCGTACAAAGATTGAAAAGCTGAGTTTCGAGCACTAAGCGATTGATTCCTGGGACCTCCCATTACAGCAAAATTAACCTGGGTAAGGCACGATTTTTCTTGCCCCTCCTTGCCGGTTTCCCATTCAAGATATATCGACGTCAAACCTCAAGGTTACATTTAGATTCATATATGTTGACAAAAGTTGTGTGAACATGGAGTGCGACCTTTTGAATTTAAGCCACCATAGCCTGACGAAGGGATATCATAGCCCTGACGATGGGCTACCCATCGAGACGTCAACTCTCTTCTAGCTTTTTTTCTTACCGGATGACCATTGACTTTATCGACTCGGTTAACGAAGCGAAATCTTTGCGTTTCACTTCTCCACCAAACATACTTTTTTTGAAAAAAAAAATAATAATAATAATAATAATGAATAACCCCTTCATTCCTAAGTAAAATACACTAAGTGACCACAGCAACTTTTACGTATTTTAAGGCTTGACCATAAACGTTGTCTATTCTGCGGCAAAAAAAGTTGTCTGCGGTTGAAGAATCCTTTTAAGTAATGTTCTAATGCAGTAACCCCTCGTCGTCGTATAGGCGACAAAATCTTATGGCCGTTTCTCAAATTCCTATTTGGCGCAATTTTTTTGGGAGACTATGGTTGCCCAAGTCCGAAAGGTCGCACTCCATGTTCTCACAATTTTTTTTTCCAACTTATCAACTTAAATACAACCTTGCGGTTCATGTTAATATCTTGAAAGAAGAAGCCAGTTAGGAGAGCCAAGAAAAATATAGTCCCCTATGACTTACTGAAGTTGATTTTCCTGTAATTGTGAGGTCTTGAGACAGAAAACAATCGCTTAGAAACTTTCTGGAGGGTTAAAGTATATCATTGTTTCTGCATTGCCACGTGACGAGAAGCAAAACAGACAAAAGCCTCTAAGGCTCTCTGCAAAAATCAAAATAAAGTAGGAATGGCAAGTTTGTGTTTATAACCGGTTGCTTGCTTGTTAAGTTTCGTCGTTTCTTTATATATTCACTGACGCACGTCCTATCCTCCCTTGTGAATGCGTACTGTTCTTTAGGGCCAATGTTTATCTTCATTAAAGAAGAACTCTTGGCCGCCCATCCTTTTTTGCGGCTCGTATTTTCAAATTTGAATTTAGGGAATTGTTAAGTCACGTCTAGTTCACACGATTAGGTACAGCCGCCCAATTCAGCAAACTTGTCCCTTATTGTCTATATTCGAAAGTCATAACACGAGAGCCCATTCCCCATCCCTGAGGCTAGCAGAACACGCGTTATCTAGATTTAAGTTAATCAAAGTCAGTAACAAAAAGCTGAAAGAATGAATTCCAGATTCACGGCAAATATCAGTAAACAACTTCCATGACAACAAAGCATGTTAAAACCATGTTTAACTAAGGATCTTTTAAGGGTGTACGTTTTTGTTTGAAAGGTGAATAGATAATCGCAATCGCTTGACCCAATTCAATGTAGTATTCTCCGACTAAATGCTCCATCACTGTTTTGCAATATCTAAAGCGCGCTCTTGTGATCAGTTAAACGGCAAAATTCTGACTGCAGACAGATCACTTCTTTGCAGTGGTCGATGGCGCCTGATAAGGTGCTCTAATATTTCCTTCTCGAACGTTTCATCCCTCTTCAAATCCCTGTCAGTGTGAAAAACAAATTTGCCTCCCAACACCCATCAAAACTATCGTTATAACATGTCAAAAGGCAGTCTTTGTAGCTGGCATTCTTGAAGCTTGGAACCTTTTAACAAAAGGTGAATGGGAAGAGCTTTTGTTTTCTTCAATGAAACGCGCAGGGTATTTCCGTTCCCATTGAGCTAGACCTCCCTGTTCAATGTGCTTCGTGTATTTTTCTTACAAAACGGACAACGCTAAGTATTTTTTGACCAAAGAATAACAAAACTGTTTTGTGTTTCCTGAGAAAAACAAAAAAAATAATCCGGCGTACGACTTTGTATACTCTACTCTTCGTTAATGTTTTTCTTTTCTCAAAACGTTTCGTTTTGATTCTCGTTATTTTGAGATGAGTTGCTTAAGATGGTTCACATTAAATACGATCCATGCGTATTGTTTCTCGTATTTGTTCAGTTGTTTTCTAGAATAGAACAGCCTGTTCTTAAACTGATTGACATCATCTTGCTAGAAGATTAAAAATCATTTCTTTGCTCTTAAGAAAAGGCAAACTCGACATGAAACAAATGAAAATATGTAATTGCGTACTGATACAGTAGCTCTAAGCAGCAAGATTGACTAAAGAGTAGCTATAAATAATTTTGAAGGACAAAGGTTTCTCATAACGTATTGCATGTGAATTACACTTTTCTTTTGAGTGAATAAAGAGGTAATCGAGAAGGAGTCATTTCCCAAAAATTCATTCAATCAGATAGATTTTAAAAATTCACATCAAAGGACCCCAAGCATCAGAAAAGTATTGCATCCGTGCATCAAGCGTCTAGCGAAATGACGTAAAGTACCTTTCAGAGTTTTTAGAATTGGGCATGGCAATTTAGAACTAAGGTGCAAAACTAATTCATTTTTTGTAGAAGTCTCAGCGCTCGATCTGAAGTTGGTTGGATGCTTTGACATTTTCTTTGTAAGGTGCGCACAGTCATAATAAAAAACAGTATCGAATTGTGAGTCGCATGAAAGGGAATTCATTCGCAAATAGTAGATCCAAATCTAAATTGCTCATTTCTACCCTCTTTAAAATGAAAGAAATAAACCGAAGAGTTCAGAGAGCCTGAAATCAAGCCAAAATCACTCAGTGTTTGAGAAGTTCAAGTTTTGACGAGAAATTGTTTGAGTACGTTTGATTGTAATGTAATTACAATTTCAGTGAAGTAATCTGTGAGAAGATGCGATTGGAGTTGTAACTGACTACAGCATTATACTCGCTCCACACCGCAGGGACTTCACATGGATATTCTCAATCTGTTCATTATTATTGTTATGTATCAAGCCAGGACGCCTAACTATTGATAGAATGTCTAGCAGTGCTACTGTGTAAAACCTACAGCTCATTATTTTATATACAGACATGTCTGTTGCTTCTACAAGATCAGTCGTGGTATTATAATGTAACAGCATTATTCTCGCCTTTACTCGTTACCGGAATAACTGACCTTTCACAGAAAAAAGTTTTAAAACCTAGAATTTACCTATAAGTTCCCTTCATCTAACATGAATACCAGTTCGTGCTGACTTCGCGTTCACTACGTTCACTGGTCGTACTCGCACTGCAGGATTGGCTGTTGGAAGAGCTGATCGAGTGACGAAGATGTTCCGGTGGTGAAGGAGTACTCAGACGACTTCTATCCAGACTACTAGATTCGTGTAGCGGCGGCGGGGAAGGCGAGATTCCATGAAGCTTCATATGCTTCCGAAGCGAACTTGGGTGAGTGTAGCTTTTGTTGCAGCCCTGGTACTTGCAGTTATATGGCTTATCTGATGTATGGACATGAGAATGCTTTTTTCTATCGCTTGAATTGGCGAAGCGGCGATCACAGCCCGGAAATTCGCAAACGAAGGGTTTTTCACCAGTATGAGTTCGTTTGTGAATTTTTAAGTTCTCAGACCTAGCGAAAAGTTTTCCACACGCGGGAAAAGGACATGGGAATGGCTTTTCTCCTGTGTGAACGCGAATGTGGTTCACCAGCTTGTACTTTGCTTTAAAGGGAAGTCCGTTACGTCCACAGTTTCTCCAAAAGCACACGTGCAATGGGGAATCGTTCTGGCTAACGTGTTCATCATTTAGGTGTCTAACTATCTCGTGGATACTAGTGTATTGCTTCCCACAGATCTTGTTCTTCGGATAGTTCTGGGGATCAATCCATTCACAGGTCATGATTTTGTTTGGGGGCTGACTCATAAATTGAGGGAAGTGCATTTGTGCGTAATTAAGAGAACGATGATGTTCATAACTGTAGGGCGACTGCGAGTACATATCCATCCGCGAGTAAACATCTGCGCTTGGCGTTGGAAATGGAAAAGCTGGCCTTTGTGGCGCTTCAGGATCGGGAGGGCCATTCATCGACGGATAAAAATTGTGTCGCTTTATATCTGGTCTTGCTTGATGCAGTGCCAGAGGACTGAAGTTAGAGTGGATCGAAGGTCCCTGACAAGGGGGATATCGTCCTGTTCCCGGTGCCACAGGCTCGTATAACGAATGCCCATGGCCATGGGCAAGAGTGTTCGAGCTTTGCAGATGGTCTTGACGATGGAGGTAATCTCGGCTATTGAGGTTTTGAGCGGCACACGCTGCCCTGACCTGACTGGTGTGAGGCGTAAACGCCGGATAGCCACCGGTTTGTGAGCTAAACACTGCCTTGGTGTCTGCCATGGGTTCGGGAAATCTGTGGGCCAGGTTGAAAGCCGTTCGAGAGATCATACTGGGGCTTGAGTCCACAAAAGGACTTCCAACATACGGTGAATCTTTACCGGGCTCGATGAAGTCAGCCACGGTCGGATGGCTAACAGAAGCGCTTTGGCTAAACAGTGAAAGATTGTCCATAACAGCTAAGCCGGGTTAGAGTCTCCTGTGATCCTAGAGCAAATATACCATGTATTTGTTTTTAGGCACCAATGGTTTCGTTGACGAGATTATCCACCGGAGTAGATTGACGATAAATGATTATTTGCCCAACGCCGTTGACTGGGCTGTCTGCATCTGTGTTTTTGAGTTCAGTCACAGCTTGATGCTTACTTTATCAATCGATTGGTCCTTGCATAATTTGTTTTCGACACAGCATTACGAACCAATCATTCAACAGACAGGCTTTTTACACGCATGCTCCGTCAGTGATCCAGCAGGCGTCAGTTGTCGTAAGTGACTGCTGTGGTCAGGACTAGTTTTGTTGATGTCCGGCTATTGCTTTCGAGCGGTTCAGCCCAACGCAAAACACATCAAAAGATATTCTAAAATCCATTAGGATGAATTAGACTCGAGTTAGTGCTTTACCTTCTTTTAAAAGCAAACCACACAACGTCATTCGCAGTGGTGGCAGCACTTCCACGCGGGCATGTGGTGTATTGGGTTCATTGACAAGCGTTCTAGGGGGGCACTAAACCTTTATTCTACCTCACCTCAGGTCATCTCATAATTCAGCTATATAAGATCATCAATTATCTTCCTGCTATTCCATTTTATATCTCTCTAAGCAGCTCTTTGATTTGTACTGTAAATCCCAAAGGCGTAAAATGTTAAGCGGATCAGGCTCCTGGATAACAGGATATCGATCTAATTCATTGCCATTGGTCTAAATTTTAACAAAAGGTCGACTGGTCCTTCATTTCTCTTTTTAATTACTAACAACTATCTTATGTTGTAGAAACCTAACGAACCTTGAATGTTTTTAAAATATACCATTTGCTGTTTGATAAGTCTGCAAACCTTCGATGGCAAGTGCTGACAGGCAAGTTAAAGTGACTAATTGGCGCGCCCCGCCCTCATTATGATCTTATCTCTAGTGTCACGAAAGATCGATTTAGCATTCGTCCTTCACGGACCGCGGCTTATTTTGAATTTAAAACATTTGGAAGGTATTTGGAATACGCATCTGAACCATAAACCGCGTCAATTCACTACCCACTCGAGGTATCTTCAGTCACGGCGGGAAATGTTTGTACAAGGCTAAACTAACAATGAACATCAGTGTCAATTTTCTGTGTAAGATTGTGACGTGTATTTAAGGTTTTCAATCGTTCAACTTTTCTTCTCTCGGGCAACTCAAAGTGCAGTTCCTAAAGCCAAAGACATTTCAAGTACACTTAAAGAATATTTCCTATTTCCGCCATTGTTTGCTAAAATGGCTTTTAGTTTTGTTTTTGACTAAAAAACCTTCTTAAAAAAGAAGGCCTGTGAAATTGACCGTTATTTTGAATAGCTCACCGACTTTGTTGTTTCTAAACATACAAAACATACCAATTTACTCCTTATAAAGGTCAAGATTTTATTGCATTTTATGTAGTGAAAAGCCTAACGTAGGAATTCCTTGGGTAAATACATTTCTGCCCAATCTGCCAGCCATCTGTCCGTACTTTACAGTTCACTAAACATTAATACTTCCGGACATTTTTTCTTGCCAGACTCGGAGCTTCCGGCATGGTGGAAACGGCTGATTTTCCACAAAATAAAGTCAGTTCAAAAACTGTCGACTAAGCAATCTGGCTGACTTGCTTTCAAGCGGATAATGCGCTTTTATATGTCCTCGTTTGTTGTTTGCTTAATTACAATATCATCCTCGTGGAGTCCAGTCTTAGGTACTGTTGGTCTTCTGACAAAAGTAAATACCCAAAGGATAATCTCATTTCAGGATAAAATCCGCCGAGAGTTCTTATTTCGTGACGCTTGCCAAAAGTCGCATTCAGTGCACGGAAGCTTGCATTCCAAGCCTAGATATACACGACGAATGCACTTTCTTCCAGTTGGGTTTGGGACAATCACACTCGACTTTAAAGACTTTGAATCTCG
Source organism: Porites lutea (assembly GCF_958299795.1). Lineage (NCBI taxonomy): Eukaryota > Metazoa > Cnidaria > Anthozoa > Scleractinia > Poritidae > Porites > Porites lutea. The sequence goes on from NC_133206.1 coordinate 16,715,372, forward strand.
TCTGCTAGTTCATTTGGTCAAATATGACGACAGAAACACCGCGGGAGCGCAGTGCTTTTTGATGGATTACTTACAATGGTAATCCTCAGTCTGATATTGAAATAGGCCGTCTAAGGTCGTCTAAGCTTCCATCGCCAAGGGAATTACGTTAAGGGGAAATTCACCACTTTTTCTCTCAAAGCCAAATGTACCTATAACACTTATTTCGTGGGCTACTGTACACCCTGGTTGTAGTCAAGCTCCGTCAAGTTCGTGGTACAAGCCGATGAGCAAATTCAAGTTTATCTATAAACTTGTTCTGTGTACAGTTTTTCAATTAAAATTCTTATCGCACACCGCGGGTTGTTTAGCTGTTAAAAGGAATTAATGTTTTAAAGGAGATTAATACATTTGATGTTTTGATGTTGTGATAAAATAAACAGCGCGCACTCTACTTAGTCTGTTTGTTTCTGTGTGTTTCTTGGCGGTCTTTTTTGCGGTTGAGTCAGTTATTTTTGTTTTTGTCCAGCTGAAAACTTTACGTTATTAAGGCGTCAACGTATGTGCTTCGCTTTCATTATGGAAAGTAGAGTTAGCAATTATGAATGTAGTTCATTCTGACAGACAATACGTGACATCGACAGTTAGCGAGGCAAAATAATTACATGCTCCATTTCTCCCGCTTGTAAATTAGTTTGAAATGTTGCGCGTTCGTTTTAGGAAATCGATTAGCATCTCCTTCCAGTTACCATCTCTGCTCTTCGAATTTTAGCCCACTGCTGTAAGTTGAACATGACGAAGCGTCTAATCCCAGTTAAATAATGATTAAAGTATCGCAGGTGGTCTTAAAAATATAGTGGCACAATCATTGAGGGGTAGTGCATAGTCCCACTATAATTTCTTTTTAAAACCTCGCGAAAATTTACTCAGGGACAAACCATCTGATGAAAGTTAAAAATGGTGTACTTTTGCAGAAGAAAAAGTGCCTTGCCGCACATTGATAAAAGCTTATGTTTAACTGTTAAGTATCTTTCAGTATCCTGGAAGTAAGCTAAAGTAATCTGAATTGCCAGTATCCAGAGAATGTCGACTTTACGAGTTGTAAAGTTACAGTATTCCCGTTCATGGGCTCCTGTTTTGTTATCTTAGTGTGCCAATAAAAGCGTCTACAGAGACATGTGTATTGCCTTTTGAAACACAATGACCTTCAAGATATCTTACTCATAGATGTGCTGTAGTCATTAGCACGATTAGCATGTAAGGGGAATATAATTTGGGCTTTTTGATGCAAAACTCTATGTTGTTGTGACTATTGCTTTTTCGAATTAAAGGCTTTGTCGGGTTTCGAGTATCTGTATAAGGAGTACGTACGTGTGGTTACCCATTCACTTGCTGGATTCAAACTTCAGGTCTTAAGGCATGAATAAACACCAGCGCCAGCGTCATTTCGCTTGAAAAGCTACGGCCGCTGTTCTTTTTTCTTCAATAATTTTTGAAGTAATATTTCATTTTTTTTTTAACCTTTGATTCACAACCAGGCCAAAGGAGGGGTTTAAAGAAAGAAGGAATTGACGCCAAGGCCAAGCGCACTCTTGCGTTGCAGCTGGACAGGTGTGAGAAGCTTTGCTTTGCCGACTACTGCTGACTCGCGGTAGGTGACGTAACTTTACATTGAATCGGAAGGATAGGGGGTGGTGACTTGACTGAATATGTGGCCTTATAAGAATTCTTTGTCCATTTTTCTTTAGGATTTAACATCTCATTAGTAATATTAAACCTGCCTAACCTATAATTAAATCCATTAAAAAAGTTACCCTCTTTGTTCCATTTATCAGTTGTATCTTATTCCTTTATTTTCCGTCTTGCAACAAGTCCCTTTCAAAGGCTTTTTCTAACGCTCGATTATGACCCTTTGTGCGCTTGAAGACGTAATGATGCATTAACTATAGCGTCGAATGCGCTACAGCTATAATTAAATACTTGCCATTGGTTCATGGCAAGCATTTACGGCTAATTGGTGTCTTTAAGCAGCCCATTTTTTAAAAGAGTTAAAAAACAACTTTACTGACTTCTTCAAAGTCTCCGGATATTCTTTAAACTAGGTGTTTTGTGTCACCTGTATTGTGCCTCGTTAGTATGTAAATTGTCAAGGTCGGTTAACGTTTTTGATATAAACCAAGCAGCTCAGCATGTCATTATCAAGCAACGCGATGCCTTTGATCTTTGGATAAAAGCGATTGCTGTACTCACGGATCCATAAAGAGAAATTGAAATTGTTGATATTTTCGTGGATTTAAATTGTATTTCCTACTTTCAAACTCAGCAGGAGATTCAAACAAGTAGAATTTGTGTCACTCTTCGTTTACGTTGCGATTTCGATTACTGTCACGTTCAAGTCCGCTCGCGTTCTAGCTACAAAGATTGCAATTGACAAAATAGCAGTTAAACGGTAGTGTAACTTTGCGCACATCACGGAATGTTTTCCACAAAGAACCGAGTCGTTTACGTAATGTGCTGCAGGTAAAAGCGAAAAAAAAAAACGGTTTGTAAAGAGAGACTAAAAACGGTTAATTTAACTAACTTTACGTACTCTGTTTTTCACTTTTTCAATGCTTTTACCGTCTTGAACAAAGTAAGTTTCCGACAATAACTCTTCTCTGCCCTTTCATGTTTAAAACCCCAAGTCTCAAATTTGGGTGGGTTGGCCGCATTTAAGTGGCATCAACTTGGAGGGACGAAAACTTTTTCGGTCATTTTTTCAGGAGTGTTTCCCCTGTGTGTTCCAAAAAGACCTTTAAAAATTGTTTATGTTTTGTCGTTCTTGTCATCATTTACACGGCCAGGATGATCTTATTCGGATATAGCCCAACACCACCGGCCTGTGGTTGGGTTCTCTTATCCATGAAGTTACAGTGAAACCTCTATCAGTTAAAGGAGCCTTTCACTAAATTTATCAAAATTCAAACGGTAAGACCTGCCACCAAAGTGAGTGGAACATAAAATAACTGCTCAAACCATTAACCTAAAAGCCCTAAGAGTGATTGGCATGAAATTTCTCCTTATCATATCAATGCTTTACAAAACAGAGTGGTCATGAGAACTGAGTACATGATCAGGGAAGATGAGTCTAATTGATATTTCAACAAATTCTCCCTACTACTTCTATTGAAAAGGTATAGGGATGGTAAATGAGAATCTCAATTTTGATATTAGGGTTTAAAGGGTTAAAAGAAGATATAAATAACACAGCAAATACAAAAGGAGACACGGATGGAAAAACTTGGAGAAGATTGAAACGGATTGCAATCGTGGTTTTTGAAAACTTGTCAGCTTAAAAAGTTTTAAAAGTTCAGTTTTGTGGTTTGGAACGTTTGATATAATGGTCGGGAGACATATGTGTTTGACTCGAAGCGCAGATATTGTCATTCACAAGTAGTTTCTCAAGTTCCATAGCGATAGTGACCAAACAAAATGTCCAGCACACGACAAATTGACCTCAAATTGTCGCTACCTCTTTTTGTGCCAAAGAGAGTAATAAGACCCCTAAACGCCGTAGACTGACGGTGCATCTAGTATACTTGTACTAGTAAATATACTAGTATAGTAAGTATTGACCAAGTTACCGCGAGTTTAATAAAGGTGACGGCAATGAAAAATAACTCGTTGGGACCTCGGAAAAGGTGACCGCGAATTCGTATCAGAGGTGATCGCTTATTACAGGTCAGTTTTACAGTAATTAAGGGGAATAATTTCGGGGACTATTCTAAGTGACTGCGTTTTTCAGGTTTGACCGAATTCACAGAACGCTAACCAGGGAGTTGCTCATCTTAGTCATGAACGCTATATAAACAACGCAGGCATTGTGTCCTTATCTGTTTATTCTCAAACGCTTCTAATGCAGCTAACTAGCTCCACCCATTATTATCCCTCGCAAAACCCCTTGCGGACTTTTACAAGCCCAAGGCTCATAAGTGGGATTTAACGGCGTAGTGCTTTTGCGCATTCTTGTCAATCAAGGCGCCACTTCGAGGGTTGGGTTAAAGAATTCCAGTAACTGTTATAAACCTTTGAGTAACTTAAATACACTCACCGAAATCTGCATGTTATAATCAATTTATTACAATGTCACTAGCAACAATACATAACTAGTAGACACAGCATAATCTTTCAAAAATTTCTGCTACTCAAAACTGTCATGTTAAAATTCACGTGTCAGAATTTGTCCACAGGAGTGATAGTTGAAGCCAGCGCCTCATGTTTGGTGCAATAGAAACAATAGAAACAATTTTGTGCATGCTGAAAGTCTTTGCGTAACTGTAAGACATTTTGCTGGCAGGCTGAAAAAAATAAGTAAAAGAAAAACGTGTTTGGGTAGCAGTTTGCTTATCTACTAATTCTGAAACATTTTCTAATGCTGCTAATTAGCGCCAAGGCCCAAGGCTTAATTGCGGAGTTTGACGGTTTTACGCTTTGTGGGGGAAGTGTTCGGTTACAAGAGGTGCAAGCCGAGCAAACTCTGATGAAGCCTGGAAACCTTTGCAAAGCAAGGCAGTTGTGATGATAAATGTAGTTTGGTAGGCGAAGTCCTCTTGGTCAGCTATAAAGGGGGCTTATAAGAAGAAAGGCATTGCCGTGAGCAAAGCGAACCGAAGGTAGTCGAGGAGCATGAAGGAAACCTTTCCTCCTCCTTCCCCTTTTTCTGTTTTTCGTTAAGATAGCGACTAAAAGAATGGTAAGGAGGTATTTACAGTTAATCCCCTTCCTTTGAGTTGCTTTGCCTTCAACAGAGAGCCTGTTTACAGGCCAAGTTTTTTATAATTTGAAAAAATTTAAAAAATTAAATTTGTCGCTTAAAAAACAGTAGCATTCTCCTCCCAACTCCTTAAGGTTGCTAACATAACTGAGATGATCTTTTATTTGTTAAATAGGTGGGGCATTATCTTTGAAAAATTGTGTCGCTCAAAGCTGTTTTTCAAAACTCACGAGACAGAATCTTATGCACATTGTCAAAATAGTTAAACACCTGAAGCTACAAAACAAATAGCATCACAGAGAACCATTTTAGACAGGGACGCCGGTATCGTACCTTGCGAGTAGAACCTACATTTTCGCGATAAGTAGTGACCTGTGAATAGTAACCTCTTAAGTCAACAGTGCAAAACTATGGACTTGTAAGTGAAAAATAATTGGTTTTTAGCCCGCGTCAGACAAGTTTGCATATGCATTTCATTGCCTCATGAACTGATCTGGTGTCCGCTGTTACTCGGTGCAAAAAGCTCCAATATTTAGACCTAACACAAAAAAATTGTGCTGTAAAGTATTGTTTCTCTCAGTTTTTTTGTACCTCCAAGATGAATGCAGATATCGTGAACAGCCTTGAGTAAAGTGGGAATATCGTACTTGACCTAAAATAATTTGTTCCGAGATCAAACAGTAGGCATTCGGTGTAATACTGCCTCCTTTATTTGACAGTCATGTTTTCATAATGTAAAGTAACCTGAGTTTCTGAACACTCCACCGATCCTCCCCTTTAGAGTATCTCAAAAATAACGACGCCTTTGCATTATAGACGGTTCTGTTAGTCCCAAAGACACCAAGCCTCATAAATCCCTGCCTCCATATTACGGTCAGCACCTCTGTGCCGCAGACACTCGAGTCTGTCCCTTTTATGTCCGAAATTATACGGAAATTGAATTTGTCCGCATTAGTATCCCCGCGGAAATATTAACGGATGAGCTGGGGTAACAGATTCAACGTAAACTGCCAACGTTTCTTTTTTTAGAATAAACGCGAAGGAAAGACATTACCAGAGGGATGAATAAGGGTAGGTTAGGAGGACAGCTTCAGGAGTACTGCTATTTGGCAATAATAATGCCTGTGATATTTAAGAATTGTCCCAAAAAAGAGCAAGGTGAAGGTAAGGCGGATACTATCGAGTATCAAGGAATGATTTTAGACTTTGTTCGCCCAGTACTCTTCCATAGCTGTGTGGCTGGTTGCAAGTGCTTGTGTTGCACTTGCATGGTCGTTTCCCTCGATGCATTACTCGTGAAGAGCTCCTGCCTTTCACTCCAGGAGCTGCGGCCTGCATTTGATACGATTTTGGTCCTTCCTTTCATTCTGTCTGAGGTGTCTGTCGAGAGCAGCAAACGTGATCCTTAAAATGTTCTGATTGTAGTCAAAGTCATCTCTTGGGAATCTCGGCAAAGAATCGCGAGAGATATTCGCTCAGCAGTTCCTTTACTTCGTATTTGACCGTGTCATCTTTAAGATCCGTGCGTTTGGGCCACGACTTCCGAGCATTCATCCACCGGTCTTGGCGGTTATGACTGTATTTTTTTTAACTGCCTTTCTGCTTATGGTGCAAGCTACTGATCTCTTGCGAATGTGGGCGACGAATCGCGAGAGAAATTCGTCGGGTACCTTTGGCTTCATATTTGATAATGTCATTGTTACGACCCTTGCTTTGAGACCACGTCCTCCAAACATTCTTCCTCCGATCTTAGCAGTATATTAACTGTATTTTTGTTTACCGCCTTTCTCAGTGCACATAGGCAAAGCCATCTTCTTGCGAATCTTGGCAAAGAATCACGATAAAAATTCGTCCAATCCCTTGGCTTAGTATTTAAGAATGTTATCGTTAAGTCCATTGCGTTGAGACCACGTCCTCCAAACATTCTTTCACAGATCTTAGCAGTAATGACTGTGCATTTTTGTTTACTAACTTTCTGCTTATAGTTCAAGCCATCTTTTGCGAATCTGGCAAAGATTTACGAGAGATACTCGTCCGGTTCCTTGTCTTCGTATTTGAGCATGTCGTTTGGACCTCGTTATCTCCTCAAAGAATCTAAAGAGTCCGATGGCTTCGTATTCGACAATATCGTCGTTAAGACTGCTTCCGTTTGGGCCAGCAAACGTTAGGGCGGCCCATACAGTTGCTGATAACATTGTTATACCATCCATTTTTCTTGTGATACCATTGGTTGCCCGAAAACCAATCAAATATCCGAAATGTTCCAGCTGCCTTGTAACTCTTGCTGTACGTCTTCGCTTTAATGGCCTAACTTCAAAATTTAGGTAACAGGCTTGGACGAAACTGCTGCTCAAGAGCTTACATTAAAACGACCTAATGTGTACTTAATCCACACACGCGAAGCATTAAGAGTACCAACATCCTATTCATTTCTACTCAAATCTATCTTGGGTGAGTTTAAGTTATCTAATAGCATGAAGGCCAATGAAAGCTTGTTAGGACCTTTTCTATGAGGAGATCTCGTCAGTACCTGTATAATAAATTATGTCAGTTACAGTGATTTAATGTAACCGAAATGTAACTGAGTGTCAAGTTATTGTCCTTTTGTTTTTTCTGAGTAGAAATCACATTCTTTGTGAATTATACTGTAACTCAATGTTCGTTTATTCGGTTGGCAAGCTGTTTGTTATTCTTGCTCTTTTGTGCTCAATTAAAAATTTGCCATAATTTACCCTTTTGTAATTTCTGCAAGTTTGTTGAAGATCTGATATATTACACACGAGCAGTTTTGTTTCTTGGAAAGAAAGCTAAGGCGGACAAGTTTCCCTCGTGTTGAGAAACACAATTAGGGGAATCTGAGAGAGTACACCAGGAGTTTGTCCCTGCCTTGCTCCAGTTCTCTTCTTTGATTCTACAGGCGGACAAGTCTCAAGTTGGATATACAAACATTAAGTGGCTGATGCCAAGGATATCCGTCTTATAAAGAGCCCACTGTTTTAGTAAATAATCTAAATAATTATACTCTTTAGCCGGGGAGAGAATATTTTCCAAATGACGAACACGCCTGCTAAATGTTTCAGAATGTAAGATTAATTCCAAACTGTTTCCATCCCTGCGACGACTCAAAGATTCCGTGTCATTTGATAGCCCTTCTTTGTATTTTGAAAGGGAGTAATTTGCATCAGGTTGTTCCGTGTAGCTCATTATTTGATATAAGCTTTAAGTATTAGTTTCACTACATAACGCTCGTATATTAAAAGTATGTGGAACATACATAGGCACTCTTTGTGAGGATGTTCCTTGTGGCTCAGTCCCAAATGCAAAACATTCACTTGTGTGTACTGAATATAAGGCAATCACGTGAAGCAGCTATTTCCAGTGTACAGTCGACTCTCTCTTAGCGGACACTTCTATAAGACGGACACCTCTGTAAAACGGACACCTAGAGTTGGTCCCTGCCTTTCTTTGCTCCCTCTATTTGACTCTCTATAAGATGGACACCTCTCTAAGACGGACACTTAGTGCCGGTCCCAAAGGTGTCCGTCTTAAAGAGAGTTGACTGTAACTACTATTCACACCCCTTCCATTTTTCTAGTTCTTAATATGCATAGTTCACTCCCTCTTTCGTGCATTGACCATCTTTCTGAGGATGTTGCTTTTCGCTCCGTCTCAAAGTGTAAAACATTCACTTGTGTCAACTAAAGCTAATACAGTCGCGTGAAGCACTGAGCTCTTTCCACTGTAATTCCTATTCACTCCTTCCATTTTGTAGGTTTTAATCTGATTTGCGTAGTTCATTCCTTCCTTCGTTCGCACAGTCTTGGTTGATTAGAGGCTCTCCCGCAAAGAATTGATAAGGCCCTCACCCCCATTTTAAACATTGGCCATTTACAGCTTCACCTCTTGATCTTTCTCTGTCTTTGGCTTAACGTCTCCAGAGTGGTTCTGTGGTGCTTTCACTTCTTTGTTTTAGCCTTCATGTCTCTTTACCAGGTTTTTCGAGGGTTCCCTCTCTTTCTTGTCTTAGAGGCTACATCTAAGTGCCTTAATTCCTTAAGATGATTTCTTGGGGTTTCCTTAAGGAATGGCAAATCCACCACCACTATACCTTTTATCTACGTTGTGGTCTTAATAATTTACAGTGCTACCAACTGTCTAAGGGCGCTTTCTAAAAGTCAGAACTGGCCGGCTGGACCATGGCCGGACCAGTCATTTTGACGATGAAACAGGCTTTTTGCAACAGTTTTTTTGCTGAAAAACCATCTCCTTTCGTGTCAGGTATGTGGAGTTTAACTGATCCGGCTGGATAGTGTTGATTAAAAAGGAAATTTAGATTACGACGGGAATGGTGTGGCCGGTCAGTTCTGACAAATGGAAAGCGCCCTAAATTTCTCCATTTTTAGCCCTCACGGCGAGGACGTAGGGCTGGCTTTTCAGAGGCCCTGCAATGTTGAATTTGACTTTGTTATCCTTTGCAAGAATTGAATTTAAAGGAATTATGAATTAATACCGTAAGGAGAAATATGATCTCTCTGAGAAACTTTAGTGGATTTCAACGGAATTGATATTTCTTTGTAGTTTTGCCTCGTATGTAATAATCACATGAGTTCATTGGACGAATTTGTTTTAGCAGTGAGGATTAAAAATAATGCTATTGCCACGGTCTGAAGTAGAGCCTTCAAGAAGTACATAAATAGATAAAGTCGTGACCTTATTATATCTCTTTTTCATATCCTTTTGGTATTTGATACATATTTAGTTTCTTCATTCTGTCTATACCTATCCTCACTTAATTTTTGTGTAATGTACTCCAAAGGGTAGAGCAACAACCACAACGGGGATATTACAAAATCCTAGAGCTGCCAAGTGTCATTTTCAGCCCGCTCCATTTCTCTCGTACGAGAGGCAGAATACGCTTTCGTAAGACTCCCTATATGAACCCTTCTTCAACACCCCCTTCGGGATGTAAGTAATCCGGGGAAGAAAAGCAGTTGGGAGACCCTTTCTCCAAAGGTGATTAATGTAGGGCCTCAAGTGCGCGTTAAAAATGCTCAACGTGCTTACATTCATTAATTTAATTAATGAATGTAAGCATTCTTAATAAGAAAACTTAAAAACCTTGAAAAGCTCACAAATATAAATATTAGATAGAGAAATGGAACTAGTACTTATCATTAGAAAGATAAGTTTTAAGTTTCGTTTAAAAAAAAAGTCAAGGAGATTCAGATAGTAAAATTTGTATCAACTTCCAAAGTTTAGGAGTCATACGCGTAGCGCTTAGATTCAAGTTATGTGTGACAACTACATCTTCAAGAGAAGCAACGTATAGAATTAAAAGTAGGGGCATCAGGTTAAGTCCCTGGGCAACACCAAATCTTCTAAGGGTAGATGCCAATGATGACAGATTGCGTGCGTATACAGAAGAAGGTAGTAAGCCACTTAGGAGAGGTATCGTTAAATCCAAAGTAGCTTCCTTGTCTGGATTACAGATCCTCGTGATCAAGGGTATCATTGGCACAAATGTCTTTTACAGTTACAAAACACCTTTCTCTCTCCTTCTATTTGGTATTTTGGGTTCTCTCCCTTGAGAGGAACTTCCCTTTTTAGTAGTCTTTTTAAAAGGAAATGTTTAGACGATGTTAAGGTAGCGCTATTCACTAGCGCTGTTCACTGACTCTAAGGGGGATAGTTGTTTCAGTAATTACCAAATCAGTGGGATAAAAATGTAAAAAAGGAACTTTTTTGTATATTAAAAACGTTACTTAGTAGGAAGTTTGTTTACAATTTACAAACATTTAGGGGATTTTGTCAAGTGCGTTTTTACGATTTTGTTGCAAATTCAGTAAGAAAATAATTTTCTGCCTACCAGTAAACACCGACAAGCTGAAGTTCGTCGCTTTCTTGGTATTTGTTTGTCCGACTGCTTCATTTATCGCTCAAATTTCGTCTTCCAAAAATTTCTCGAAACGAGACGCCATCTTGGTTTCGGTCGCAAAACAGTGAATAGCCAAGGATATTCTGAGTTACGGGAGCCAATCAAAACTCGCGAAAGTTGCTATTCACTGATTTGGTAAATACTTATAAAAAGTATTTTATAAGTTCAGCAGTACTATTTACGGTTGTTTTCGCCAAGAACAAAGACGAGGAAAAGCACTGCAATTCGAAAAAGTTATGCTAACTGTTTCAGCTTGTGTCAATTGTGTCCTGATATTTTCAAGAACGAAAACGTTGATGCTCGTGTTTCGTAAAGAAGTGCTAACTTTACAAGTGCAAAGAAACTTTTTACGGTTGTCTTTAGCCAAGACCTAAGGCAAGGAAAAAGGCGGCAACTTGGAAAGTAAGGCTAACGTTGTGTCAATTGTGTCTCAGACAAATTTCTAGAAAATAACATGTTTCGCTTTCACTCACTAAATTCACCGGGACACTAACCCTTTGGAGTCGCAGATGCGGCTTGCGCAAGAGAAAAAAATACTTACCCATAACTTAACAAACTTAGTACCAGATTTTCCATGACAGGAATCCTTTAAAAAAGTAGGCGGATTGACAAAACTATGCGAGTATGTTCTCTAAGCTTTCAGGCTTTAAATCACGCATTTCTATTTCAAAAGCTGCACGGTTCTCTCCAATTAAGAAATAATAAAATTCGCACCCTGTTTCATCAGGAATGAAAAAGTACCTTAAACCTTGAATTTCTTACTGTAGGGAATGAGTAATTGTCTCTCCATCCATCAGGACTTAGCAGTTGCTCAAGTCAAGCTGATTTTAAGGCTTGGATTAACAGAGTCTACATTGTAGTAGTTCCTGTTATCTGGATTATCCATTCCAGCTTCGGTTTTTTGACCTAGATGCAAACAGCAAACCATTAAAATGGTTTCCCTGAAGGCGTTGTATATGATATCCTTGAATGGCCTGATTAGTGACCATTACTGGAGCCATCCTGCACTTATTTGAGAGTCGATGTACCTCGAAGGCTTTAAAGTCTTTACACTATACCTTACAAAGTTCAGGTGCATATTAGTTTGAAATTCTATTTAGTGGATACTGGTCACCTTTGTTAATTTCTCGACACCAGTAACTTTTTCCTGGTTTACAGTAGTCTGTGGACCTCGCCTAACGATCGTCTTACCATGGTAAGCATTATAAACCCTCCTAGTCAAGAATACATTATGTTGAGTTCTGGTCATTCTAGCCCAGGTTGCAGACCACTTATGCCAAAATCTGATTGTTTTGGTGAAGTTCCTCACAAAGCATTACAAGGGAAAATGGTTGCAAGAACCATATATACTCTATAGAACTTTGGGGCGACATGAATATACGTCTCTGTTTAGAAATTACCTTTGCTTGTGTTTATTTGGTTTGCGTCTCTAAAAATCTAATTTGTTTTCAAGGCTCTGATTCCGTTGTGTATCGAGGTTGAAGAGTGAAAGGGCAGCTCTAGCGCGGTCGATTTCCACGTCCAAGAATGAACGCGATGTTGCACTTGCGACCAATGATTGTACCAACACAGAAAGAGAACCATTCATGAGCAAATGATTGTCCAGGTTACTTGAGCCCTTCACAACCTTGCTTTTGGTGACCTCCAGTACGATGCTAATAGTTTGCTTCAGTGGCTAGTCATGACCTGTGGAGACCTTCGCCCTGCATGCAGTGTCTCTTATTCTCCATCCACATAAGTCCTTAACTTATCTATGCGCGAGACCCATGGTCAAATAACCAGGCAGCGAAGCAAAGGGCTGCATCACAGCTGCACACTCCTCTGATCTGTTCCTTTTTCTGGTTTTCACACGGTTACAAACTCATAACCCTATGCTTCTTCCAGGCGACACACCTTGTCTCCCTGAGAGGGAGCCCTCATCGTCGATGCCGCAGGGGTCTCTGGGTTGGCTGATAAACAGGCAGCGAAGTAAAGGGCTGCATCTCAGCCGCACACTCCTCTGTTCCTTTTTCTGATTTTCACATGGGTACAAACTCATAACCCTATGCATCCTCCAGGTGACACACCTTGTCTCCCTGAGAGCGATCCCTCATCGTCGATGCCGCAGGGGTCTCTGGGTTGGCTGATAAACAGGCAGCGAAGTAAAGGGCTGCATCTCAGCCCCACACTCCTCTGCTCCTTTTTCTGATTTTCACATGGGTACAAACTCATAACCCTATGCATCCTCCAGGCGACACACCTTGTCTCCCTGAGAGGGAGTCCTCATCGTCGATGCCGCAGGGGTCTCTGGGTTGGCTGATAAACAGGCAGCGAAGTAAAGGGCTGCATCTCAGCCCCACACTCCTCTGTTACTTTTTCTGATTTTCACATGGGTACAAACTCATAACCCTATGCATCCTCCAGGCGACACACCTTGTCTCCCTGAGAGCGAGCACTCATCGTCGATGCCGCAGGGGTCTCTGGGTTGGCTGGCTGATCCTGAGGTGTAAATGATGAAGAAGAGAATTGAGTTTCCACCAACGGCAGTACTTCGTTTTATCTATATTCTGCTTTTTGCTTCTTTTATTCGCTTTCTTTTAGGCGCGCCAAGTGAGATGATATGTTCTACCTTTATTTGTCCGCCATAAGATAATGAAGATGAATATTATTGTTATTATTATTATTATTATTATTATTATTATTATTATTATTATTATTATTATTATCTTTTGCTGGTGCTGTCACTCGAGAAAATTCCAAAAATGTTAACGAACTCCAGCTTTGTTTGTTTGTTTGTTTTTCAGTCACTCAAAGGGCAAGTTTTTATTGATCAACTTACTTTCACTACATTTTCTGTTTGGTTTATAGTGAAGTCTTTTCTGTGCCTGGTAATACCTTTTTTGTTTAGTGGTACTCGTGGGGTGAATATAGAAACGAAAATATTGGCAATCGATATACACCGGAGAACGTTTCATGCATAATTTCACCTAATAGACCTTAAAAAAGTTGTTAAGTTAGAATAGAACCTAAATGGTTGTCCTTCTCTTTTGTAGTTATAGTATCAGTCTATTTGACTGTGCTCCAACAATGCTGTGTTAAAAAATCAAGTTCACTCATGTTGGGGTGCCATGATTATTGAACTTGTGAGAAAAATGATTAAATCAAAATAAAATGTAACGTAGTTCTTCACGATTGCGATGTGACAGTTTGTAAGACGTTCCAGCACACTGTATTTTAGTATAGTATCAAACTATCACAAAAAAGGAAGGAACAAAATTGAAAATAAAGTTTGCAGGGGTTTTTCGCTGTCTCTAAAAATCCGATCCCTGATCCCTCGCAATACAGTTGACTCCACTGCTTTGTTTTAACCCACACACCCCGCCATATCCCGCCCTTTTTTAATCCACAGATCTCTGAACCCACATAACTGTAGCTTGTTTGGACCCTGAAATATGGCTCAACTTTAATTAGGGTCCGGTGTTACATGTAATATAGATTTTGAACTGAAGCTTTGATGTTTTCCCTTAGGCTAAATGCAGGGGGTGATCCTGAACGGAAATATCGAAAATTGTTGATCAGTACGTGTTACCACACCGATTTCTTCTTTGGCAGTCATTGCGTTGAAGAATAAAAACAAAAGCACACTAAAATATTGATTTAACGGTAGGAAGCTACCTAACCATGGGGTACATGTGTTATTTGAGACTCTTAGTCCAGAATAACTCAATAGAAATCACTTTACGATTCTCCCGGGCAGACCTCAAATGAGAGTTGTCTTTGAGATGTTGTTTTGCCAGCATTTACACCATACCCTGGTGCACACTTTCCTTTTTAGGGCCCTGAGTATTTTCGAGGCAAGTTCTTTGTTAGAATGACAGTTGAGGTTGGTTAATCGATCGAGTGATGGCAGTATCGTTTCCACGCAGTTGAAATCATATCAGACGATTCTAGAGATTTCTGTCTTTACATGCTTCTCCAAAAAATGATCTCCTTCAACTCGACTATCAAACAGATGCCAAGGGGAAGAGGAATGCCAAAGTTTTGCGACAGGTCAGTGCAAAATGTGTTTCGCTTTCATCCCAATCTTTCGACACGCATGACCCGTTTCCTGTTGGCCAAAAAATTTACCTCCTTGAACTAAGTTATGCTGGAATGTCCTAACTAATCCATATCAGTACAGAATCCTTTTATCGCATTTCAATTGACTATTCTCGTAAAAGCTGTTGAATCATGGCTATTAATGAATAATTTGGGAGGTACAGAATGCAGGCAACGCCCCAGAAATTAGTTGTATGAGCTTTACCGTCAATTACGAGTAGGCGCTCAATTAAGAGTTTTCAGGATGTTCGAACGACATATCATTGCTTGGGAAAGTGTCACTTTTTCCACACCCTAACACGACATATCTCAGATTGATTGTCTCTGGAAGAAGTGGGGACTGGGGGCAGGCTGTAAGACGGGTGTATTACACTGTAAGGGGTTCAGTTTCAAAGAAAATTGGTCCGAAATAGGACACAGAAATCCGAGAGGTTTTCTCTAGATAACAAAATTATCTACTGGCAAACTAACTGCACCGCAGCGAAATTTTAACACTAATTTTCATGTCTATGTTCGTGTAATTAGTGTTTATATGGAAATGTTGTTGTGACTTTACTCACAGACCCAATTGTTCTAGCTTAAAAATGGCAGTTTAAAGCAGTTTATAAGATGCTAAACCCAATTGTGGGTTAAAAGTTTGATCCTTAGTTAGGGTTTAACGACCTTCGGGCAGCTCGGACAAGTAGTAACCAGATTTGCTTTAGGGAAGTGTTCTTATCTATGAGAGTTTTGGAATCAAAATGTTTAACAGTATTCTTCCTCCCACCTCCGCACCCGTCATCGTAGTATTAATACATCTGGAGAAAAGGCAATTTCAAAGCTGTCTTAAAACAATTGAGTTTAAAGTTACATGATGTGAAAGCCCCTTGCTGCTTGTAGTTACGTGTTTCACATTTTATAAATTCTTTTGTACCTTGGATTGTGCCTCTCAGTTGAAGTAAGGCCAAGGGCAAGGGATCCACTGAATTAGTTGCAAAATAGAAAATTCGGATCATTATACGTTTCTGGGAAACTGCCCACCTACCCCTCCCCTAAGCCAACAATTGGCCGTAAGTGAGAAGTAAGTGTTAATGTTGGCTTAGGGGGAGGGGTAGGTGAGCAGTTTCCGAGAAACGTATACAGTCGACTCTACCTTAACGGACACCTCTAAAAGACGGACACCTCTGTAAAACGGACACTTAGAGTTGGTCCCTGCCTTTCTTTACTCCCTTTATTTGACTCTCTATAAGACGGACACCTCTCTAAGACGGACACTTAGTGCCGGTCCCAAAGGTGTCCGCCTTAGAGAGAGTTGACTGTAATGATCAAAATTCAATGGCACTGAGAGTTATTCGCGTAAGAGTTAGAAATCAAGACAGATCACCTATCGTGAACAAAATCAGTTGAAGTATCACAGTTTTTTGGGTCAGTTCTTTTCTTGTTAGTGAAAAACCAAATAACTAAAAATGAATTTAAAAACGTGGGTCCTTTAAGCAATGGTTCATTTGTTATAAGTATTCGTAAACCTTCAGCTATTTGTGTTTTCATTTAACTTTGTTACCTCAACGTCATAATCGTGTAACGCTATTTTGTCAAGTCTTTAGCATTTTTTTCAATTGAACGTATCAACAGAGTCGTGATTATAATATGCGCCACATGCGACGTTATATTGAACGTATATCATTGTTTTGTTGTCGCAAGTCTTCCTAGATATGACGTAAAACTCTTGAAAAAGATGAAATTCTCTTTTAAGTCTCGAGAAACTATTGCTACCGCTACAGAACTTCCATTTGAATGGTTGCATCATAGTCCCTAGTTCACGTATTCAAATTACGAGTGTAAACTGCAAAAATAGCGTTCAATTATCATTCTTCTTCTTCTTCTTCTTCTTCTTATTATTATTATTATTATTATTATTATTATTATTATGCTTTGGATCGTTTCCGCAATGGAAACTAAGATAGGAAAACGAAAATTCCTCTTTTATGACCTTGATGGCCACAACGAAATTGTCAGACACGGAGCTGATACAAAGTATAGTTAAATTTACCTTTTTGGGGAAAGGTCGTGGAACTTAGATAAACTCTGACCAGATATGTTTGTCAGTTTATTGTTGTTTTCTGTTTCTTTGGCAAATGTGCAGAGTCCCCTGAAAAGGAAAACTAATGTGCAATGTTTCTTTAGTGCGAAGTCAAAATGCGTCTGTCACTTATACTGCTAAGAAAACGTTTAGAGATATGGAAGATGCAAAGGATGATTAAATTTACTTTTGCTGTAGAGGGATATCGCCTTGTTTGACAGTCAATATGTTCAGAATAGTTCTGCAGTGCCTGAAACATGTTACTTCCTTTGTTTTTATTTTTCTGGCCTCATCAGTTTTTGAAAATATACAAATTGTGGAACAGTCTTTTCTTTCTCTGCGATCAAATTGGTTATGTTACCTAAAAAATGTGTATTTAAAGCTCAAGAACAAGCTTTTTACTGATTTGCTATGAGTTAAAAATTAGGGTACATCTAAAACACTTCAGCAATCACGAGCCAAAGGCGATTAGTCGACAAAAACGTCTCAAGCGGGTTACTACAAGGAAAAATGTTCAGGTAAATTTAATCAAAGTGTGTCCATGTGCTACAGATGGAACTGGAATTTGGAAGCGTTGATTTTTGAGGGAAGGGTACAACCGAAGTATCAGGAAAAACATTTCCCGCAGCAAGGTCGAAAACCAACGACAAACTCGACCGGTATGGCGTCGAGGGCGCGAATTGAACCCGGGCGAAACTGGTTGGGAGGCAAGTGCTGGAGAAAATAGCTCTCAGAATCTCTAGTTTGTTTTAATAAAAATTTGTCAACTTATTTATTACGCTGCTGAGTGGCAAAGATTTACAAGAAGTGGCATGTTAACGCCAAAGGTCGTCAGAGAAAAGGGAAACCACAGGTGCAATTTAATTTACCTTGATTTTAATCTTTCCTGATAAAGTGTATCGTAAAGTGTCGTTACTTGTTTCATTCATGAAAATATGGCATCTGGTCGGTTCTTGAGGTTTGTTATTCTTGTAGATTTTCTTGCTAACCATAATATGGATCACAGATGTGAAACGATTAATTGTTTCGACCCCTTCACAGGTTTTTAACGGATTTGTAATCCCCCACTTTCAGGAAGTGAAACATCTTATTATGTTACAGATTAGCGATTTATCACCCATTCAGTTTGTCAACACTTTTACGCTACAAGTGAGTGCTGATCCAAAACGGATGGGATCAAGGGAATTACAGAAACACGCGTCACATCGCGCGGACCGACGTTAAATGATACCAGCCTGCCCTCAGCCATGCTTTGTTTCTAGTTCCTTGGCACTTAAGAAAACAATATTTTTGTGACCTTTTCAATGTAGCTAACATATCAATTGATGGTGAACAGGTAAATAGGGCTGCTACTAATATCTCTTGTTCGTGTGCTGTGCACTGTAACCCAAACGCTTGGCAGATCCCTCCTGTGTAAATGTCGCTAGTTCGCATGTGGCCTCCCCAACAGTGCCTTGCATCAAATTGTTTTACTCATAGTTCTGGGAGACCTCCCTGTGTCTGCCCTAGGAAATAAGAACCATATCTATTACAGTCTTCTTTTCTTGTCAATGGCAACACTTCTGCTTTTGTTTCACAATTGTCATTGTTATTTCTATAAGTATCATTTGGGCTATTTGGCCTTTGAAGTCCGCCCAGAAGGAAATGAAAATGATAAAACTTGCTCTATACTTTGCATAGCCTTTGTGATGCCGCAATCACGTACCTTTGCCAGGTTTTATCCCGCGAGAGCAGATTTCAGTGTAGGGCGTGGGATATTTGCACGTAGTCAGTTGTTCTACTTCTTTTGACTTGAGGAACATTTAAGGTTACTCCATAAGCATAAAACTGGGACTGGGATCCGGCTTAATGTTACTCTTAACTTCCGGCTTGATTCAGTGTTAAAAATGGCAAGCTTAAGACTACCATGCTATGTTTCCTGGGTGATTATGCTCACATGTCTAACAACTAATGTAAACAAGAGAGACAGTAAGATAAAAATGGCGATTTTGGCTTTTGAAGTAACATAATTTTAGGTGACCGTGAACTTAGATGTTTGTCAGTTTTTGTACGTACAATGTTCGTGGGAGTGTGATGATGGTTGTGCATTTGGTAAACACAACATTTCTCATGATTTCTGTTTCTCCTTATTCCATGTGTAGTCTCTTATTCAACTCTCAGCAGTGTAATAGTGGTATAACAGAGTAACAGAACTTGACCTAAGTCTTATGAATTTGTCTCAATCCCTACTTCAGATTTTCGTGTGGATTTTCACTATAACGGTACGGCGTCGCTCAAGAACTGCAATAGCTCATTTATGTGAACACCTTTATTCGTCAATATGACGCTTAGAAAAACAAAGATTTACAGTGGAGCGTCTTTGTTTTTAATAACACATTAGAGTTTCGATGACTTAGCAATTATATAATGTGTTTATGAAGGGTTGTAGATCCACTTTTTGTTGCAAATTGCGTTCAGGTACAAAACAGTCAAAACCATCGATCTTGTAACGTGTCTAGTAGTTTACCGTGAATATTTTGTACTACAGTTCACTGTTTCTCAAGGTTCGTTTATAGCCAAAACGAAGCGAAGTAGACAAAACTAAAAAGACTTTAATATTAAGGACGCCACGAATTGTCTCGGATCGAGAAGGAACTAATCAAAACATCGCATCTTTTTATAAGCACCTATCTAAAAATAAGCATTTTAATTATTTTTTCACCGATGTTTTTACTTTGTTAAATTGTATGATTTATCTGTTGTCATTGTTAGTCAAAGCGAATAAAAATTTCTTTGTTTTCACACGCTCGATGGGTTGAATTCGACCCCCTGTCTGCATTGCTCAACAAAAAGTAATAACTATACCAATCATGCCCCAACGCGAGTACTCTCTGCTGCTGCTCACTTCACAGCCACTTGAACAAATCCCATCACTTAACGAGTTTACGTCGCTTCTAGATGCTAATCAGTGCAACAATGCCAAATTTACAAGTGTGGTTTGATGATATGCTTATCTTTATTACCGCAAAACCGTGACACGTCGTTGCAGGTTTAATGTTTTTGCCATCAATTGAGAATGTAGTCTGGCGACGCGATGCCTTGTCTCCTAGAATCTGAGAATCCGTTTCTAAATTTTCATTTTCAGGCTTTTAACGAACAAAAATAGGAAATAGAGTAGTCGTTCCCCACGGTGTTTGTGTTCTGTTTGTTGTTCGTCGCTTTTCGCAAATAAAAACTCAGGATTTTGGACATTAAGGCCTGACACAGTAATTGGCTAAGGTCACGAAAGTTTTCTCTCTTAACCCAAATCTTTTCGTGAGATGAGTCGCCCTCCTCTGGGCCTTTTCGGTGGCCGTATTCTTGATGTTTACATGTGCCGTTGTTAGTGGCTCCACCTTCCCAGCGACCTACACAGTGCTGCCGCAGTTAATCTTAAATCAAGCGTGGTTTCTCGGAGGGTACACAGCGGGGCGCAGAGCCATTTCAAAAGGTCTATCACAAAGGCTATTTTGAAACCTTCTAGGGCCGTGATTAGCTATTGTAGTCCGCAGTCGGACGTAGAACGTTTAAATATTACATCTAAAAATCAATCGTGGGATACCAGCTAACTCCTCCGGAACATCTTACTAAGTAGAAGTGCTTGTGCAGTTGCAGTTGCAGACCAGTTAACCTCTTAACGTATTCTTCCGGTTGTTTGTCGGTTTTTAATTTCACCACGCCACTCTACTAAATATTCTCTTAAGAGTTTTGAAATTCAATTACATCTCCCCCGGTACAGACAAAAGTATTTTGTTAAGCGCTCAGCAAGAATTACATAAATCCGTGGTGCGTCGGTCACATTAAAATTATTTATTAAAATTTGCAATTTTTGCCCGTCAGTCAACTTAAAACTGTTCTTTTGTTCTTGAAACCCAACAAGAAAAATGTTTTTATCTTTGTCATGAATAGGTACCTCTTTGCCTAGCGTCCCTCTGTCATTTCTGTCTTTTCTTCCAAAAATGAGGAAAAAGTTGGCTAAAAGAGGGAGAAATAACACAAAACATTACCTCAAACCCATCTAAGAACATGGATTCATCTTGTTTTGTGTGACCTGCACTGTTTTTGGTGCACTACGCGAGCGTACGCGCCGCGTGTTAGCGAACACTTTTTTCACAGTTTTTTCAAACGGCAAGCGGTCCAAAATTGACTTTTAAGAAAATGGTAAAATTTATCACGCAAAGATGGCTG
The DNA here is from genome assembly GCF_958299795.1 of Porites lutea. Lineage (NCBI taxonomy): Eukaryota > Metazoa > Cnidaria > Anthozoa > Scleractinia > Poritidae > Porites > Porites lutea. The sequence continues at coordinate 16,736,381 of NC_133206.1, forward strand.
CCACCTCACTCAGAATCAGCGCCAAAGCTTCTAAAAGACATTGTCATACTTTGTCTTGTGTTCTCAATAAGCCGGGTACAAATTGGCTTCAGGGAAAGTACGTTTTCTGTTTTCTCGCCTAGGATACTGTAAAGCGATCGAGAGGCTGCCAGCTGGACTCGTTATCCTGCTTCTTCTATAGACAAGCAAATAACAAGGTCCACATAGCAGCTTACAGTTGGAGGATTAAGTTTTGAATTCGAGTTACCTAGGCCATCATTGAGATCTCACTATCTTATGTCTGTAAAATCTTTTTAACTCCTTAACTCGTAGAAGCGGCCACGAGTAAATTTTAAAAGAAATATCTGAATGCCATTTTGCAAATCCTAGAAAACAAATATGATTTAGTTGTAGTTCTATTCAGGTTTCATTTGAATGGGGACAGCATTGTTTTTTTTACAAACTATATACGTACATATCTTCATGGTCGACTCTGGGACTAAGAGGGATATAACATGATAAAAGAGAGTATGCCAGTCACACACAAACTTTATATGGATTGACATTAAACTTAAACAGTATTAAAGTATGTTCCCTATTCGTTTTGAGATGTGTTACCAAGTTCTATCTCCGTCCGTGTGTGTACTTTTTAAGTGATATATTCATCTTGACAAAGATACAATGCAAGTGTATTTACAATATGAAGCTGATGATTGTACTCAAGATTCCGAGTCAATAAGTACTTCGTTTCAGTTTTATTTACCTTCTGTTTTTGTCGCAAACCGTAGAAAAATGCTTCAATCGGAGGCAATTTTGCGATGGGAATCAACAAAAAATCTTGAAGGAGGCACTAACCCTCGCTGGGATCTTTTTTAACAGAAGTACAATCTCGCAGCTGTCCATCTCCCACTCGTTTCTCTGAATTGAATCGATTTTGTTTGAGATTTATTTCGCGTAGAGTTAACTTGCATCTAAAGAAATAGTTTTTAGAAAGGTCTTGTACGCATCTCATTGTGTTATTTTCTTGTTCTGTATAGCTCAGTATATTTAGTTAAACCTGCAAGATAAAGCCTTTGAAAACATAATTGGTATTTCACTGGAAAATGTATTCAGGCTTTGCGGAAAGTAAAGGCAATTTCGGCAAGGTGATAAGACGAGAAATTGACCTACGATTTTCGTAAAATCGCAAAGTCTTTTTTTTTAATTGGCCGTAAATTTAAACGGGGCTTTGTTACGCTTGAAAGCCGCTTGGACAACTGAAATCTGTTGGAAGATTAGCCTTGTTGGTGACAAATTACTAGACGTTGTATTTCTTGAACTTCACCGAGACTCGTAATCGTCAAAGGTAAAGGTTTGCGTCTTGATTATGCTCTGTTATTTGGGGTAATTTTTAGAGCAGAATATCATTGTGGAAGAAAATAATAAAAGGAAGGCCAAGGTGCCCTTACATGTTTAATTAATACCGGTCTAACTTTTCACTCATTATCTTCCCTTCCTCCCTAAACAATCATCATTTTAAGATGAAAGAAAGATACGAGATCTTGTTAATACGGAAGCCAGATAAAAATTGTAAATAGCTATTTTGTCGATAAACGGAATTTTATTTTTCTAAGTTAGGAAAATAAATTAAAAGGTTTTGTTTTAGTTCCTTAATGGAAATCATCGTAGAATACAAACTGTCTTGATAGCTTTAAGCGTGCAGTCGTTATTGTGGCAGCTGAGCAAGTGTGAACATACCCTCGTTATTTTGTCCTGGTTCAAGCCAGCTGAAGTTCAGAGACTTTTCTCTAACAAATTTGAGATTTGTTAAGGTGTTTGGCATTTGAGGTAGTTTTTTTTGGCCACAATTTCCGTGACACTAGGTGAAAAGTTTACTGTTAGTGGCAACCGGTGATAACAGCATGGCCTCCAAATGTTTGTAATTGGTGTGAGCTGTCTCACGAAACGTGACTTCTCGCGAAAAATCAAATATCTGTCTGAGTTCTTCTTTCCGCATTACTCTTTATTTCAAATAAAAAGTTCCTGTTACTTCATATTGTATTTTGTGCAGGAACTGTCAATAAGGTCGCAAAATAATTAACGATTTGCATGTGGTGCTCAATGGTTGTTTTGTCTTTTTCCTTCAACTTGATTTACAGATATTTTGCGCTCACTACATTGAACGTTTTAAACCAGTGGTTTATCGACTTTCAGTCTCTACATTCTCGATTTAATGTCTTTAATGTACGGTAAGAGAAACGTATTTACAAGAATAATACAGCACCTGTACGGCAACAAAATTCAAGGAGAGAGAAAACACTTCATATGCACTCCCTCTTTATCGTCTTATTTTGAAATTAAAAAGTGCTTCCTTAATTTACTACTGTGTAAATCGTTCAGAACGAAAGCTAAATCGTATTATTTATTTCACTTCACTGGCTAAATCGATCTTTATCTGTGTGGAAATATTCTATAAGGATTCTAAGTATGTGAACTTCTTTAGTAAAACATGGTTCTTGCAAGTCAACAAATGTAATAAATCCGCCATTTCAAGTAGTCTAAAAAGCCGTTGAAAACTAACAAGAGTACCATTCTGTGCTGTTCTCAGTGTTCGATCGCCCTCTTGGAGAAGGCGTTCTAGCGGAAGGTTTTATAGGACTGTCCCTGTCTGAACTTATACTATCCCGCTGCCCGTTTGTTTGAGAAATAGGCGGCGACAATGGCCTGAGTCCACCGGTCTCGTGAAGTTTCATGTGTTTTCTTAGTGAGCTGGGATGTGTGTAACTCTTATTGCACCCTTCGATTTTGCAGATGTACGGTTTGTCTGAGGTATGCACGTGAGAGTGCTTTTTCCGGTCGCTCGAGTTGGCGAAGCGACGATCGCAGCCAGGGAACTCACACTCGAATGGCTTCTCACCCGTGTGAGTTCTCTTGTGAATCTTTAGGTTTTCAGACCTAGCAAACAGTTTCCCGCAGCCGTGAAAGGGGCAAGGGAAAGGTTTCTCTCCAGTATGGACTCGAATATGATTGACCAGCTTGTATTTTGCTTTGAAGGGTAGTCCGCTTCTCACGCACTCTTGCCAGTAGCAAACGTGGAGGTTGGAATCATTGATACTTACATGCTCGTCCGAGATATGCGACACTAGATCTTGCATCATGGTGAACTGCTTACCGCAAGGCTTCCGTTTTCCTTGCACTGGGTTCTGGTCTACCCAAAGACAGGTAAGTATTTGGTTTGTGGGCTGTTTTATTAGAGGAAGGTGATACATTCCGGGTCCTCCTGGCCCTCCATAACCTGGAGGTCCATGATCCAAGAAAGGGCTTCCGAGACCGCCTTGTGCAAAGCGATCTGTTCGCGAATAAAAGTCTCCGCGGTACCTGAGCTGATTGTTGAGAACCGGAGGCATTCCATGATGTGGAGATGTTACCTCGTGCCCTGGCGTAAGAGCTCCGTAGTGTATATGCGGATTGCTCGTGACATCTAAGCCTTTATGCGTCACTGCGTGATGGTAGTTTATGTTGTTTCCGTGAATTGGAGCGGTTGGTGGCGAACTGAACATGTTGTGCCTATGTGAGTAATTGGGCGTGTTGGAAGCGATGGGGTCGTGAAGAGCCAACGAGTGAGAACTCGCTATGTTAGCAGAGCCTAAGTGCGAGTCCTGGTGATGGATAAACTCGTGAGGTGGGAAGCCTTGAGCAGAAACATGACGATACGCAGGAAACGAATGGTATAGAGTCTGCTGCGACGACATCCCAGGCGGTTTTTGATCGAAAGCGACAGCTTCGGCTTGTGCTCTGTGCGCTGCTGCAAATCTGATCGACGAAAGATGGCTTCCTGAGTCAAGCAAATGATTCATTCCTAACGGCGAGTCTTTCTTGTGCTCGTGAAGTCCAGCGGTCGAGTTTGTTGGCAAGTTGTTCGCGGACGAGGACCTTAGAGCTGCACCCTCAAATGGCAATGAATACCGCTTGGCAAAACTGCCATCCATTTTAAGGCTTCCCCGGGTTTTGAATATGGATCAACTCTTGGACAGTGTAAATAATAACGAGGCAAACTATTATTAAAGAGAGACTACGCGAAAGTTTTGAGTGCAGTAGCATATGTTACACCGTTAAAACCCAGCGTGAGACTCAACGGACAATTGTCCTGCCAAGAAAGCACGCATGAGCAGTAAAGTGATCCCGGTGAATATTATGATTAGTCGTCTCCCGCAGGGCTGTGGTTATGTTCCTAATTGTTTGATAGCTTCTGAAAACAACACTATATTTGGCATTCCTTTTCTTATTGACTAACCCCGAGCATGAACGATTTCTTTTAGCTTCGAGGCTTTGATCGCATCCAAGATTACGTTCACTTTATCGGAAGCGGCCTGCGTACTTTCTCTGAGAATCTTGCGCCTGTCCACTTTGCTATTTCTCTAAAGTATCGCGAGGAGAGTTCATGTTGTCGTTTAGTAACAGCTACGTTGCAGGTGAGGTTGCGGTGATAGACATATAGGGAGGGACACAATTTGAAAAGCACAGCGGGAAAGAATAAACACCTTGCAGCGATGTCACTCAACGTAGTTACACTTGACGTTGTCGAAGAAAGTTCCCCTCGAAAAAGACTAAGGCCGCCCCGAAATTCGCGTTACTTGGCACTTTTGCTCGTGACATAATGGGAAATCTTCGATGGTTAAACGTTTTAAAAGCAAACACCCTGACACTTCATCTTCAGTGTTTGTCCCAATAAATTTATTAACACCCCGAGAGGCGCAATAGTATTGACAGTAATCGCCAGGAGTCACTATAGTTTGCCTCAGTTTTGCGACCGACATAGGATTTTCGCCAATTCATCATTCAATTGTCCGTGGAGTACTTAGGCGGGCCATAGGGATGGGCCGTACTTCGTGGTACATTACGATAGTTTTTCTCTTTAACGTAGGCGCTAAAGCGAATAACCGCTACAAAAAGTGATTGAAGATGATATCAGATGTTATCTCTCAGGCCTTCTTGCTTGGAATAATGAATCAATAAAGATGTTAAGTGGTCCCCATCGCCTACTATTAAACAGGACCTTCTATAGAAAGGGTAAAACACTGCATTTCATTTGGCTAAGTTTAATTAAGGTCCGCATTGAAGTGACTACCACTGCTAAGTATAATTCATACACGGCACGCCATTGTCCACTGCACTGTGAACTGGGGGTGTTGTAAGAGTGTTTATAGATCACGCGAAGAAGATGAAAAAGTCTCTATAAATTAGTTCACGGCACGCGAGGGCACCCTTCTCCCTCTCCTATAATTGAATGTATTCACCGGGCACTGTCGGCCTAATTTCCGTGGTTTTTCGAACCTAGCAGTAGACCCAGACAAGCTGCACACCTTCAACTTAGAAAAAAAGACAATTTCCACTCTACCCCGCCATGAAGGAGGCAATTACTACCGTGGCTTATTGAATTTTAAATGCCAATTCACAATTTGACTCTATTCCTCGGTGAATGGTTATGCATTGGAAATTGACAGGAAAAACGAAAAGCCATTACAGAAGGTAGATAGCAAGACTTGCAGCCGCTTCCCAAAATTACTTCTTGAAAATATAAACAAATGAAGGGCACGTTTCACCCTTGAAGCTATTTTGCCGCCACATTACATCTTGGATGAAATAAACCTGCTCATTTTCTTTGTAATCATAACTTAAACCGGTAACCTTACGTGATCAAACGATATTTTATTTTTTTATTTTTCTGTACTCATTAAATATTGTGATATCAATCAACTTCGAGTAAAAGAACATTACAGGCCCGTGAGGGTTTTTGTGTGAAATATGTGACTTAGAACATGCCTTTCCACTTGGTTTGGCTATTATCTATCGGTAGATAGTGGTGAATTGTTAAGTTCGATTCTTTCCAGAGTGTTGTTATCTTTTACAAGTCTTACTTCTTTTTGTCAACTATGAGAACGGATGTCTACACCTGCTTGTGTTTACATCAAGCAATATTACTCAGCTGTCTCAATTATTTTCCTCACTTCTATGAAATAAATCAAACAGATAATTGTCCCTGTCGTATCAGAAATTTGATTGGCCCGACAAATAACAAGTTTCGTAATTTTTTCTTGGATAAGTCACTTCGTCCCTCTCGCTATCTTGTTCCTGTCTTAAGTTGAGGTAAAATTAATCCAGGGAACTTTGGTAACAGTTTTCATACATGTCTCTCTATTGGCAACGTATTCAGTTATGTATCCGGTTAGTACGCCCTCCATCTGAGAAGTTAAGAGTTTTTTAATAAACTTCACCCTAGTAAAACTTTTTTAATCATACCGTAACAGCCGTAAAATAAGAAATTAAAAACAGGGCTCACGTCGACTTTACAAGGAAACCATCTTCTTGGTTAAAGTGGCCACAAATCCTTGCAAAATCGTTTCCTTAAATTTGTTTCCAACGGATCGAAATCGTAAGGTACGAAGAGAGCTATATTTAATAAAACTTCAGCATTGGACAGTTTAGGAATAAAATCCTCAATTGGACGTAAACCCGGTCATTTTTTAATCCTTTATTTGCATACTTAGTACCTTATTTCTCGAATATAAAATGGCACATGGTTAGGTTTACATAAGCACGCTGTTGTAGCTCGCCTGCAGCTAAAAAACCTTATTAACAGAAGTTGCCTTTGAAAAAATCATGGCCCAAACACTGCAATTATATAAGACCCTGGTAGATCACTTTGTCTAACATATTTAATTTCCTCTGACTTTAAAAGCCGATCTCGGAAATGAAATTACAGGCGACATAGAGTTGATGTATTACTAACCTTTCCCTTTCTTTAAACTTTCTCAAATAGCGAACGCAGTTCGTTGGTGTTCGCTGATCATTGTTATAGTAGGTAATATGCTTTATCGGTTAAAGCAAACAAGCACGCTTCTATTGCTTTTCCCACCTTGTTACTTTGTAATCTTGGTTTAGATACGAACTTAAACTTAAGGTCATATAACAGTCCTTAGGTTATGACATGTTTGATCAACGCTGCGTTATTAAAACAGCTACATGCTGAATGTTTGCATTTAGACAGGAGTACATTAATCTCTACTTTTTGATTTATTTTCTTCTTGAAAATACGATAAAACAGGACCAAAAATTGCCTATATGTACTAATATGTAGATAAAGAGTCGTCGGTTGGTAATCAGTTCTCATCCCATACTTGATCTTCGCTCCAGCGAATCTGTCATGTTTCCATTAAAGTTAAAATTACCTAAATAAAGGTGCACCCATTCTTCCATACATGAAAATTTGTAATTTTTGTTTTAAACTGGGTGTAAAATATCGTTCGTTAGAGAGTTAGAAGCTTTAAGGTAAATCCTATTTTCAGAACTGCGGCATAGTTTAATTAAAAGTATTTTCGGGCCGCAGAAAACTTGCTAACCAGTGTGACAATCTGATTGCTTCTCCATGAATTTTTAATGTTAGAGTGTTCATTTCTAACCACAAATTATACCTACACTAAAAGTCAATTCGTCGTCGCTTCACTGTCTGTTCTCATCGCAACGGGCAACCCTTTATAGACACTTTATAGCAACCGTCGCGGTCATGTATGAAAGAAAGTTTGTGTGCGAAGTTCTTGCTAACAATCGCTGCTGTAAGAGCTTACATAACATCGACACGAACCCTATTGTGACCACACGTCACTGTCTCACCAAGACGCCGTAAATATCACTCGTAAATGTGGGCTTTAGATGCATGAGTATAGAACGAAAAAGGAACAAATGGCTTTAACTCAATCTTGACCGAACTTTAATTTTCACCCCACGTATCCAACCTCACTAGTTTCTTTTTAAGTTCAATTAAAACTTTAAATGCGAAAAATGTTAGAAATCCTGCTTTTGATATTTTTCTCTGCAGGAGTTTTAAAGGTCGGTTTTCTGAATTAGTTAGGTGAATTCTTGAACGATTGTTTATGTAAACATAACTTCCAGCATAGTTTCGTCGTGGGCGACAAATGCGGTTTTTAAGTGTTATTTTTCTACGGCTGTAGGTATGTATATTCATCCCGAAGAAAGGTTTTTTTCTATGTCTTCTTTGAATACATTTATCCCACCCAAAGGGATCTGTTAGCTAAGTCACAATTTTATATAAAAGCAAAAAGCATTTCCTAATGTCGTCAGATCCAGTCTCAGTGAGCGCGCAACGATGTAACAGGCGATGACTTATTTGCAAGCTGTCTTCCAAGAGAATACCGGTCAAAAACAACCGGAAACTGGTTGTAAATTATCCACTTCCGAGCATTTCCTTTGGGTTCGACCGTGCTTACGTTCACGCTCGTTCAGTGCAGTGGGCCCATTAACAACAGATAAAAATAGGAGACTAAAATAATTTGGATACAATTCATCGACAAATTGAGCCGTTTTTTAAGCGTTTTGCATGAGTTGTTCCTTTGTTGCGACATCCGTGGCACCTGTACCCGGAATGATCAGTCGTGGAGCTAACTGTCAAATTCGCTGATGATTTGCCCTCGAGCTAATGCACGCATGCAGGCGTCGTCCGCTATTGGATAACAACCTTCAACATTTTCAACACAATTTCGGCTCATCAAAGTCCCTTTTACCCAATACCTTTTAATTAATCTTCCTCAAAAAGTGCATTTCTGAAGTGACAGGCTCACAGCCAAGCAACGCAACCATTTTAAAGAAGCGACAGCCATTTGTAAATAGCCAAAAAAAAAAAAAGCCTGTATAGTAACCATAACACAGACATAATTGTCGGTGACGGCAAATAACCCTTGACGGATGCAAAAGTGTATTCATTCCAAGGACAATTATCGAGAACAGTTAAAATATTCATAGCTTCTTGGTTGAATAAAAGTTTATTGACCGAGGTATTTTTTCTTGTTTTGTCTTATTTTGTTTTAAAAAAGAATAAAAAGCGCTGAATTTATTGTCAATAACAGGCTGCAGTGTTTCCTTATTATTGGCTCAAAGCAAACCACAAAGGATTCGTGGCTTTCTCTACCAAGGGAATAGGAAAATGTTATTTTTAATTTACCGTCAACAAGTAAAAGCGGACATGACATGTTGGCTCTTATCATTGTGCACGACAAAAAATAGAACTAGAAAAACTCAGCTAAGGACACTGTTCGGTACCAGTTTGAGAAAATTTAAAGGTTCCCTTTCTCGTTCGTTTTTATTATTATTATTATTCTTTCTTTTCTATTTAGCCCGCCCGTCTGTTTTCTTCTGTCGTCAAATAATTCTAGGGGCTAGTTTTGTCGTCGAATACGGCTGTATATCCAGCGCACAGACTACCACACGTTCGTCTTTCTCATGAGCGACCCTCATAAAACCGTTAGCGCTGTGTTGCCTTTCACAATGAAGTTCAAGTAACTTCTTGTTAGACGAGTAACCTCTAGAAACGCCTTCATATTCACAATAAGGAAGTCTAATAAGCGTTCCACAGCGATTGTTCACTTGTGACAACTACAGACCGCTGTAGACTACCAGACAATAAGCAAGCATTCAGCTTTCTTTTGTAGATTAAGAGCTCCTTTTATTGAGTTTGTCATGAGGCAAATATGTAAGACAAAGAGCTATATAGTGTTTAAAGGTGCTGTTCCCAATTCTTGTTGACAGTGAATGCTGAAAAAGAATATCGCCGACTATTTGTGAGACCTTTCAGGATTTTTCTAGTATATTTTACAACCTTTTAGAAAGACAGCGAGGCAATTATCTTTGAACTGAAAGCCTGGTAATTTCAACGAATTCAAAATACCATAGTATGTTTTAAAAGGTTCAGTGCAAGACCTTTGTAGTGAAGGTAGCGTATCTTCAGCGTTAATAAATTGATTAGAACACTCAACCGCCTCCTCTGATTATATCTAGTCACCTGCGTTATATTTGGCTTTCGTTGTGCCCGTAAGATAAAATGCAGTCGACTTTTCTTCGTATACTTTAGTTTCTTAAGACACATTTTCTGTGTTTGATATTCAGTTGTGCTTTCATCTGCCTTTGCTGGAACCAACCTAAAGCGTTATTGGATACCCTGTTTATACTTACAACTTAGGTACCAAGGGCGTGCAAATGTATCACACTTTCCAGATTAAAAAGGCAATGAAGTAAACCCTCTGAAATATAATTTCTTGGTTTATCAGAGAAAAGAACAAAGAGAACACCCAATATCTGTTCTATCTTTCTATCTACGAGATTGTAAACCTTACTTCCATAACATCTTGAAAGTCCCACGACCAAAAGAAAACTCAAAAATTTTATTTATGCAAATTGCTATTTCCATTTTCCCTGTTTCAGCATTTAGTCTTTTTCAGCAGTCAGAGGGGATAATTATCCCGTTTTCAAGGATTGAAACGGAGCTGTCTAATTTGGAATTGTGCTATTTTCCTAGCATTATCTACATTATGCTATACCTATTTCGTGGCGGCAGAGGTTCTAATTAAGCTTAGCTTTTTGCTATCAGGGACGTAGTTCTGTTAATTAGCATCCATTTTATATTCATTTGCGTGATGGTGGCTCTGATAAACTTATAGGAATTACTCGACGACTAGGACAATGTCCTCAGCCTCGTGCATAAACACAACAGTATACATTTTCACTATATTTTGACCCGCCCTTGATAATAAACTACAATGAGTTCTGAAAGGGACCTTAAGATAACTGAGATAATAAGGTGGATCGCTTAAACTGAATACGTCTTTGAAGAATTGAAAACCTTCACAGACCTTTGTGTAGTGTTCGTAAAACTAGCAAAACCTCAGTTGTAAATTGGGAGAACAGCGACGTCTTTTTCCGAGAAAACATTTTCGTATTTTACGCTAATAATAGTTACGTCGGCATAAACATAAGGAAAAGAAGAGCATTCATTTTCATGCACTAATCGCAAGTGTTAAAACATGAAAGGACGCTGGCTAGTTCTCCTCGTCATTATAGCATGGTGTTTCCATGCGAGAAAACTGAATATGGTCACCTACTTACAAACGTAGCTTCCCCGATGCGCTTTCAGCAAGCATTTCTTCGGCTTAACTAAATTTTTCCGGCTGACGGAGTGCATCAAATCGTTCCGCTTTCTTTTCTCAGCTTCACCAATAATTATTCTAAGACAGGTTATTTTAATATTTGTGATAAGATAAACACAATTTTTTTTAAACTTCGATTTCAGAATTCGATTCATTTTGGATGTGTGCCTAAACAGGCAAGTTTAAACTTGCTGCCGGTGGCTCGCTAGGCATACTTAGCAATGAACCTTAACAGGGTAGAATCTACTACCTAACTGTTGCTCGGATTATCAAGTAGACTTATTCATTAATCACCAACTTTAAATATGCGTTTTGGAACACCTATCGAAAACTTGTATGTCTTCACTTTCAGTCTAAGCTTAATCGCAAACATGAACGATAAATCAAAATTGGTGCTATATGTAAAACTGACAAAGTTTGATTATTTAATATCTTTTTAGTTATTATATTTTGTTTTGAAGGTTTCTTAAACTCTACTTTGTCCGTGATTGTGTCCTGTAAATGGAATAGTTAGCTTTCGGCTAATAATCAGATGTTTAGATGTCAAGTTTAAAGTAGCACCACGGTAGAACGTACAGTCAATACTGAATGATGAAATTATGCTAGCTTAAGAAAATGTTCCTTTCACATGGTCTTCTGGTGAGTTGTTTTAAAATTTGAAGAAGTCTCTCCTTGATGGTTCTGTACAATCAGTCGCTGGGGACGCTGGGGAAAAAAGAGGGAATAAAATATTGATCAAAACGTTATACAATCGGCACACCCTGCAAACCTATTTTACCAACAGCCAAAAAATTGTATCGTTTGTGGCTGCATTTCAAATATACACTTCTTTAGCCATACTCTCCCGTAGTCTTGTTGGTTATGTTGCTATCTGATCTAAGCGTGGCCTATGGGAAAAGTAATGACTTCGATGTGCGTAGCATAATAATTTTAAAAATGCGCAAGTACATGCGGGATTTTTGTTTCTGCTGTGTTTTTTTGGGTACAGTGTCCTCATCACTACAGTTTCTTGGTATCAGACGAAATATATTAATTTTGAAAATTCCCAATTGGACAACTGTTTTGTATTCTACTTGCAAAAACTTGACATGCCGAACTCAAGCTAATTCTCCTTGTAGTATGAGCCTTGAGCACTACAAACAGGTCATAGAATGTTAACAAACAAGTTGTGTTATAAAGTGGTTTTGGAAAACTTTCACAAAGGAAAGAGATCAGCCCACGAGTATACATTGAACTTAGCACCATGGCAAGTAAGGTTCTTATAGACTTGATCAAATATTATAACACGCGCAATTGATTGCGCATAATTCAATGCTGTGTGAAGAGATACACCATTTGAAATACTGGAGAGTAAATGAATCTTAAATCTCTGATCATTCTCTCTAATTTAAGTGCCAAATGTCTTTCATTTCAAGGGTCAGAGAATTCTTCCAATATTTTGTGAAACCTACAAAACCAGAATGATTAGGGTACATACTCGCTTGTTTTCGATGGATGTTTTCCAAATATCTGGATCAAACTTTAAAGCGTTCTGTCGACTTATTTAAGTGCTTGTATACTTCCCTACCTTTCTTTACGCAAAGACGCCTTAGAACAGCAACGAGAACGTGGCTTAAAAAGTGAATTTGCGTTCCAGTCTTTATGACGATTATTCCAACTTACTTACTTTGTCAAATGTACCCCCTGAATTTGAATTCCAAGGGACCATATTCAAGATCATAAGCGAAATAAAATACGTCGTTGCTTGTATACGTTCTTCATTAAACACGAAATTAGGGATTTTCACGTCGTAGTCGTGCAAAAAACGGCAAAGAAATGTACAAAAAGGCGTGATCAAACCTACTGCTTTTTTAGACTCTCTCGTTGTCGTCGCGTCGTTGAATCTTAAAGTCACTAACCTACTGAACACACCGTTTAAGTATCATGAATTTCGTCACCGTTCTACGTTCTGTTCATGCAGTTCCTAGCAGGTGGCTTAGTCGCAGCGTCTCTTGTCATGCAGCGTTTCGCTGTGAGAGAGATTGAACATTTTAGAGTGTTTCTTTTATTATACGTCGTATTGGTTAATAGAAATAGTTGAATAGTATGAATTTTCTAGTGTACATTGCTCAAGTGTTTTCATTTTGTTTACCTTTTTTTGATCTACAAATAAAAATCAGTCATATATAGGACTCTACAGTCTTTTAAAAAAAATGCAATAAAAAAGTCAATAGGGACGACTTTTCCATGTTTCCAATTTAAAGCGTTCTTCTTTTTGTTTAAAACCAGGTATTTTAGTATCAGGGCCATATTTATAATGATTATAATATTAATAACAGTTTTTGCATTATTTTGTCCATTTTGTGTGAGAAGAAAGGCAGCGCCAGTTGTCTAGCTCTAAGGCTGAGCTCTCCCCAGGGGGTCTCAGTGCCATGAAAAGTACAAAACTGAAATTAAGCTTGGAGGAGTTTGTATAATTATGAGGAAAATCCGAGGGGGGGAGAGGGGGGGGTGGTATTCCGAGTTATATGACCGGTGAAAAATAAGTGGACCAGAAGCCTAGACGCAATCTATCCGAGTGGAAGCTTTCGGAAGGGTTGCTTTCGGGGAGGGGTTAAATTTCAAGGGGAAATTTTCAGGACAATAAAAATTTTTAAGGAGGGCTAAGAAAAAGTGAAGTTGTAATAAAGAATCGGAAAAGTCGGATCCTTTTGATTTAAGAGACGCCGTCCTGCGGTGCTTTTTAATTTAACTGTATTAAAAGACTCGCGGCCGTACTATTAGAAGTCAAAGTTTCGTTTTAACTTTTAATTTATTGACCGTTTGAGATTAAATAGTTGGCTTTTTTATAGTTTTGCCCAACAAAATTCGCTTAGCACTTCTAGTAGTCCTGTGCACGTGATTCATATAAACTAACACTCGAGAAGGTCTCTTTTTCCACCGTATTTTTAAATTGTTTTTCGTTATCTTTTGTGATATTTTTTGTGCTTATCACCAGTTTTCTTTCCCCTTTCTATGTTTGCTAACTTTGGCAAGTGTGGCGATAAAATGTCTGCGCCGACACGTAGATCTATTGCATATTTGATGAGTAAATGTAACCTTTACATAGAGGTAATATCACACTCTTTCTTGTAAAACGATTTACCCCGAACAAAAGTCATCTTCTTCCTAAATATTGGCCGTTTGACTTTAATAAAGAGTATCTTGTCATTAAACTGTGATTCGTAAATGCGGGGGAAAAATTTTGGAAGAGGCTTTGAAATTGAAACCATTGTTGCGTAATAAAGTACAGTACCGCAAATGGAATAAATAACATAACTGTAAACATATTTCTTTTTTACGTTTTGTGAACACCTTAAAAAAGGAGGGCGGTAGAACGTCTTTAAAATTTTAATTACTTTTTACCTCTGTCAACTTTAAATTAAAAGGAAAGAAAGCTCCAAGATATTTTTGAGTCGAAACACCATCAAGCAGCGAAATGCTAACGTTTTTGAAGCAGTGCATGCAATTATATTTCACCTTCTTCTTGACTTACCCCTTCCAATGTAATATTGGACCGACGTGAATCTGGTTTCACGCCATAAGGCAAAGTAAATAATCGTGTTGTATACTGATTACTGGAAGCATGGAAGTCATATGTCTTATTTCACAGCGAAATCAGTGCAGTATAGGACAATGCTCTTTTTAAGGCGAAAAATACCCTTGTTGATAAACTTGAAGTGAGTCATGTTGGTCAATCTTATTACAGGTTTTAAGAACCACCAAGTTGTTTTTGTCCTTAGCTTCAATGTTTACCTATAGGAAGGTTTTTCCAGTGTTCCTTAGAATTTACTAGCTATGTGAGAGCGATAAAAAAAGTAATCTGTTAGTAGCCACACAGTAGTTTGTTGTCTATTAACGTAAGTTTTGCAGTTTTTTAGGGTGGCATATCGCACTAATACCTATGAACGCGCAACGTATTGTTAAAGACGTGTTTAACGTTTATTGTAATATATTTCTTGGTTTTTGTAGCTTTTTTTTGAAAGAAAATCTTATAAAGATTTATTCATAAGTGAGCGTTTACAATTTCTTAAAACCAACTTTGTATTCTTTATTTACCTTTTTATCAAAGGCTAAGTTAAAATAAAATCTAAAGCGCGTTCCATTCACTTTTTTTTTTCGTGTGTGTTAAATTGTAGTCTGACTGGTATTAGACTAATTAACATTGGACAACTCCCAAATAAAACTCATCTCTGTCAGTCCCCCTGGAACACTAAAATCATGTCTAATAATTTTAGGTAAACGGAAAGCATATACAGTATTTTCTCTTTAATATTTTCAGTATTATAGCTTGTGAAAAAAGTGATCGGTCAATAAATGCCGTATCAGACTCGCAGCGACAGAGCAGGTGCTCGGTTCAGAAGAAAATTTGTTTAAGTCAAGCAATACCTATAGGTCGACAAAATCAAGTTGAATGTCAATAAAGGTGATAATAAAGGAGGCTTAAACATATGACAATTTGCGGTGTCTTTTTCATATCTTTTATAGTTTAAGATAACAAGATTGCCTGTCCCTTTAACAGTATTTCTGCTAAGTATATTTTAGTAAAAAGTCTTTCAGGGTCCTTCCGAAGTCCTTTGTTAGCCCGTATTTAATTTCAGGGCAATAAGTCTTTAGCAGGTGCTCTACGGTGACATTGATCATAAGAAAGCCTGGTTTCGTACTGCTTATCGCTCCAGGTGATCGGTGTAAAAGGCTTTCTTTTTGGTTCAGTCTGTCTTCCAACCAAACTCAGTATTTTAGCCCGATGCCAATTTCAAACTCTGAAAGCCCGCCTTTAAGTTTTTGCGTTGTCTATTTAAAAAACTGCGCCATACATATAGCTAGGGTCTTCATCAGCGATTATATAACTGGATCCAATGTCACGTTTGAAATCAAGTCACAGGTTTAAACCACTACATTTTGAAGTTAATCTTGCAATTATTGAGAAAAAAAATTACTGAAGGATTGAGCTGGTTTATTGCAAAAAACGATTCCATTTGCTTTTTTTTTTTCCTCTAGAGAATGCTCTTAAAAGTTCCTAGCAGGAAGTCGTGGAGACTAGCTGATAATAATAATAATGTGAACAAATACTTTAATTGAGCCCGCTTTCCTGTTGTATTTTTCAAAGCTGTTGAACTATTTATAGGCCAATTTAACTTTTATGACTTTCTGCGGTTACGAAGAGACATTAAGCGTTGCGCTCGCGAAGTAGGTAAATTGCGTGAATAGAATCAGAACAGGTAGTGTAGTAACCTCACATCACACCATTGGCCCGACCGTTTATTTAACATTTAATGCTATTCAGTTTCATCCACTTTCCGTCTGAAATGTTGTTGTTTTATTATCAATGTTTTCCTTTACCGAATGTTAAGTAGTTTGTGTTTATTTTCCATGACAGAGTGGTTTAATATCCAAGAAAGTTTCCACCTGAAAAGATGACACTGGCTTGGCGTGATGTTTTTATGTCAAACGTGGGCCACACAATGAATTCATCTCATCCACTTTATTAGCGTGAGTTCAAGGAAAGTAATCTTTAGTACTGTAAACTAAAAGGATTCTCAATAAAGTGTTATTACAAGCGTCTTAGGGGTCCGTTCAATAGCTCCTCCCTCACGCTATTAGTGCAAAATTAAGACTCGTTTTGTTCGCTGCTTTCAATTTGTTATGATCTCTTGCTGGTAGCGTGTCGCATGCTTTTGCCAACAGCGAGAACAAAATATAAACATCTTTTTTGCTGCTGTTTCTCATTATGCCGCCCAGGTTAATTGCCTCGGCCTGTTTCCTCGCGAGTACCTCACGAGCACGCTGTGTTCGTTTTTTGAAAGACCATAGACCCAAAGTCGATTGTAGTGCATGTATTTCACACCTTGGAGTGTTGTCTTTGCGAGAGATTAAATGAACAAAAACACTGCCATGGTTTTAAGTTTATAGTATTTATTCTACTTGTAAAAAAACGAAACTCTGACTGTGTAGTCTTAATCCATAGCCTACTGAGCTCTTACAGTTGTTTTTATGGAAAATGTGTCTTGTACCGACACTTAGCTAGCGTTAAGATAGATTAGTTGTCTAAAACGTGGCGGGTTTGCACGGGTGAAAGGTGCCTGTTTGAGGATATAGACGTATGTTAAGTTGTGGAATTGAATGTTTATGCATTGCGTCGCTTTTAGAGGATTCCAGTGTTTTAAAGAATTCAGAGCTGTCTTAAAGAATCTTCAGGACTTGTAGAATTACCTTGAAGGTACTTTTTTAACATTAGTTTTTTCTATCAAGTCGTGCTATGAAATTGCTAGGAAAGAATCAAGTTCATTTCAGTTGCATAACCCGTCTAGGTCAGTGTAATCCACCGGCATTGGTCTCACTTACATAAGCTTAGAAAAAAGGTTTAGCTCGACCCTTTGTAAGGCAAAGACTTTGTCCTTAATGACGACATAAAAGTCTCTAAATCCACTTAACTTGACATGTAGATTTACGAAACCAAAACTCGCTTAAATCTAATCTAGTAGTGATAACTAAAGTACATTTAAGTCAGCGAGACTCTCCGAAGTACCTTGTAGTGATTTCTTTTGTTTAATGAACGACTGAATTTGAGATGTTTTTAGACATGATATGTTGCATTTTGCCCCAGTAAACGTATTTTAACGGGTTGCTTTTTGTTGACGAACTATGATGAAATGCATTCCTATTGTTCTTCTCGTGCTAGAGCTCTCGTGCTTTGTAGTTAAAGCCTTTTAGCCAAAAATAAAAATTATTAAAAGATCCCTTGCTTCGAAAGGGTGCACGTCAGTCAGTTTTCTTGCTAAAATCTCTACCTTTCTTTGTTAGTGGGAGTTAGATAGTGACAATCAATTGGGGGATAAAGCAAATGGAAAAGATATATTGAATGTACCATTCATAGAAGAGTAACTGTTAAGAAAAGTTCTTTGTCTGATGTTGACAATAGGGCCATTCATAAAGGGGAAAAGGATACGAATTGTACCAGTTATACCAGCATACAAGGTGCTTTTTAGCTCCTTCGCGTATTCCTTAAGTCACGAAGACATTTTGTGCCATTTCTTATCAAAGTTAGCGTCATATTTTCCCGGTATATTTGATCTTAGTGTTTACTAGTGAATAGGGCGCTGCCCACCTTGTAGGTACATTAAAACTACACTTGCTTTTTATTGTGAAACTATGTCCACGCACAGTGAGGAAAATATCCGTCTTAAAAGAAAGCGGCTCTCAGATCATGTTATAATTTCATGGTAAATTAACTATGAAAACTTACGAGAGAAACCTAATTCTCAGCACAAATTTAGGTATAAAACTGCTGTTGACTCAGATCATTCTAATTACTTTATTAGAGGAACAAGCCCGACGGATTAGAGCGTTTGAATATAATTGTGGATTAGGGTACCCGTCTTACAATAATTCATTTTCCTCCTAACGTCGTCTTTACTCTTCAGGAGAAAGCTGAGGAGAAAATTGTTAATGTGGTAAATGCAGTGTTTGTGAAATACCAAGAATTGAATTGTTCCTCCAACCATCTCACCCAAACTAATTTAGCACAGTCAACGTTAAATTGAAAGTCTTAGTGCAGTCTCTGTACACAAAGAGGGTATCTAAACAAACATTAAAAAAATAAATCGAAACAAGAACCCTTGTCACCCACAAAACTTACAAGCTTCTTGTACGCTACATATTGTATTTGATTGTCTTTATTTTGTTCGCTTAATCCTATAAATGAAATTATCTCGAACTACTTTAGCACAAACAACGTAAATTTGAAATCATATTGCAGTCTCAGCACCCAAAGAGGTTATCTAAATAGACCGATTAAAAAAGTCAATCCAAACAAGAACCCTTTTCACCAAAAAAGCTTACAAGCGTCTTGTACGCTATAGATTCCATTCAATTGACTTGATTTTCCGTTTAATTTTATAATGAACTTATGTCAAACTACTTTAGCACATTCAACTCCAAAACTGAAATGTATCATAGCGCAATATTCTCAGTACACAAAGAGGGTGTCTAAATAAACATGGAAATTTCAAGAACCCAAGTCACCAAAGTAGTTGTATAAAGCTTACAAGCTTCTTGTACGTACGCTGTAGATTCTATTTAAACATTTTTGTATTTTCTGCTTGATTTTGTGATGAATCAACGTGAAAATTCGTGATACAAATAGAAAACTTTTTACCAACGTTGTAAATCGACGTGCAGTGTTAGATGGGTTGAATCATACCCAGTTGCTGTAGAAAACGCGCTGTGATTGCTTGTTGTAGCCAGAGGAACTTCAGTTCTTAAGGTTTCTTTCGGTAAATGTTGTTCAGAAAACGCTTTATTTTTTACGATCTTAATTTATCTTTTATCGCTTTTCCCTAAAAACTGATCTTGTTTCAAAATATCGCAATGTATTTCCGCTGTACTCTTTGTGTGACAAAGCTTGCTTGGTTGTTATAGTTGTATAAGGCAAAGTAAATAGATTTGGTTGTGATTGAAAAACATATTTATAAGTTTTTAACGTATCCTTCTAAACGTTATTCCTTTCCCTTGGTTAGAAGCAATTCGTTTTGTTCCTTTCCGTTCGTTTCTATTGTAAAATCTTTCCTTTCTCTTGTTTTTTCCGGTACACGAAACTTTTACTCTATTTTAGTGGTAGCATTTTCATTATTAATTCGTCTCCAGTTTTTATTGTAGTTATAAATTGAATGATTCGGTTTTGAGGATTATGTTATATACTTATATTTTAGATTCATACAGTATATGCAATCATATATCACCATTTCTATGGAAGTGAGTTTAAATCCGAGGCAACCATCGCCCACCTCTGAAATCATTATTATGCTTAAACTTCAATTCATTCTTCGTTGAGCTATACTGTGTTGCTAAGGTTATTTTCTATCGACAATTGCGATATTGGGCAGTGTAAAAAGTAATTAACATTTTCTTTCTTTGACATTCTAATAACTTATATAGGCTTCGTGGTTATGCAATTGAGTGTCTTAAGGACAAGTGCATGGAATTTTTATTTGACACATTTCAATTGTCGAACTGGTGTTGCTTCAAAAAGCTCAGAAGAAATGTTATTTCGCTCATGCATTAATAACAATCAGGCTTTACTTTTGCTTATTTTTAAGTAGGTTATCCTTTTGAAACATGCTATATATTTGTTAGAATTGAGGAATATTTCGATTGCTTGCAATAACAAAAGTATTTCAGTCTTTGTGGACATCTTTAAAAATTTATAATATGCTTTTCCTCTCAAGTGAAAACGAGAAAAACAAAGGCTCTTTTTTACTATAGCTCTATTTTAATTCTATTTTCAAGAGATTTCCTTTCTGTGTTAGCTTCCTGTGTTGTGATTTTCAAGATTTAAATTCATGAATAAAGCAGCATCGCTGGCAGATTGATACAGCAAATAGACTAAATAGGTTAGATTGAACATATGAAAAGATGGGAGATATTTCTTTTAAGTGTTTTTTTTTTTTAAGTAAGTTAAAAGAATATGTCCTTAGAAAATCTAAGGACAACAAAGTATTCATTTTGTTGTGTAACGTATTTGACCACTCTTGCTATAATTAATCATTTTAATCATCCGTAAACGCTTCTTCTATTTCGGGTGAGCTTGTAAGATTTGACTTTGAACCTTCAGTTCTGCAACTCGAGTTCTTGAAAAAAAGAAAAAAAAAAGAAGAAAATCATCGCGGCGAAGTTGGTCTTTATCACCATGAAATTATTATCATACGAGGGCTATAGCAAACACTCGTAATGAGTGATTCTAACGACAACAGTATGCCACTAGGTGGGGATATAGGGCTTTGTGAAGGACTCTGCTGGCCTGTGTTTTCCAACCCACTTCTCCCTGTTTTTGAATATCAGATAAAACACTGCTCCTCGTGTTTTATATGTAACCCAAACCTAAATGTGTAATACGGGTAGCTACTAAGTACCTGTCCGTAAGAAGTCGTCAGTGGCGCTTGGTATACTCAGTAAACGCTCTAAAATATAAAGAGCTATAAAGACACATGATTCGACCTAAAACTTCAGTCGAAAGCGGTGATGGCTGAGTATCCTTGGATGGCCCTAAAAATTTTTCTACAGCCCTCATAATACCTTGGAAGCAGAGGTGCCTTCGATCTTCCTAGAGGATTTATTCTCGACTGTTACTGAATAAAACTGAAGTAGCATGTTATAAAAACAAATCAAAATAATAATCATTTTAAAAGAGGAAGAACTTAAGCCAAAATATACCATGAGCTTTTTTTTTGCCTTACGTGAAGATTCGAAAGCCGTTTCAAAATTGAAGAAAATAAATGATCTATGGGCTTGGCTTTAACTACAGTGCGTAGTCTCAGTTAAAGTAGGAATTGGTGTCTCCCTGTCAAAATTTCTCCACCTCCCTTTAATTCTTTGTATTGAACTGATTGCCAAATACGTTAAAAACCTTCTTTTAACAACTATATTTAAAACAGTGTTTCTATGGAGCCACAAAGATTATCCAAGTAGCTTAAGGTGGATGCAAAATCAGCGTAGAATCACACGTGTGGTGATGCAGGGCCTCAAATTTCATTGTAATTTGTTATTTGTCAAATTCGGCGAACGACCGAAAAACTCCAAAAATTTATAAACATCAAATGATGTTTGTCAGTAAGTGATATTTTTTCCCAATATTCTCAACCGTTATTTTCTCCCCTAGACATATACTAAACATCTTGAATTGGTGTCAGTTGGTTTGTCACAAGTTGAAATAAGCTTGAACGTGTGGAGCATTCAGTCATTTTGTTTCGCCCTTTTTGCAGAGCGCATTAGCTTTTGGGACACTGGTATGATTTCAAACATTTTCGCTCAAACACTCGTGAAAACGTGATAGAGAGCAGTACATCTCCACTATTGTTGTAGTCTATTGACTACAACAGTTTCGGAGGCCAGGCAGAATATTAAATAGGTTTAAATTTACATGTTATTGTCCTTGTTTCGATCATCAGACGCCGCTTCTTCTTGTTTTGTAGACAACAAATTAGTGTCTCAGCCACCTGTAAACACCGGTACCAGCAGATTATCCCTGAGATGGACTAATACTCGAACAAGGTAGTCTATAGGCAATAAATCTCGATTTCTTCTAGAGTCGGATCATCCATTCAGCCGAATCATCCCGTGTCAATGTCTAAAGTAAACACACACCGTAATTTTTAGGGAGTTATTATAACTCCAAAAATGGAGTAAAACTTTTAAGTACAAGATAACCCCTTTTTTGGGAGTTACTTTAACTCCTAATTTAACTCCAGATTTGGGGTCATTTTTACTCCTGAAAAAGAGTTCTTTTTACTCCCAGTCTGGAGTTAAAATAACTCCGAAAATGGGGTTATTTTTACTCCTTATATGGGTTGTTTTTAGCCTTTTTGGAGTTAATCTAACTCTGAAAGTGGAGTTAAAATTTTAAGCACAAGATAACTCCTCAATATCTGGGGTCATTTTTCCTCCTAAAAAAGAGTTCTTTAAACTCCTTTTCGGAGTTAAAATAACTCCCCCCAAAAATTATGGATAAACTAAATCCGCGCATCCATCCAGATGCATTTTTCCAATTTTGTCTCAGCACGTTTGTCTATCAAGATAATCTATCCGTCTTTTTACCCACGTCAAGGTAATAGTGCTTGTTCAAGTTCATTATTCGTCTCTAGTATAACTCCATCTAATTTGGAGAGATTATTGCTCCATTTGTGGAATTTTAGAATCTCTCTACCAGGCCATGAAGGTCAGGCAGAAAAGTGTGTGCCATGAGAAATCGTGGCTGTAATTTTTTAATGACTGAGGCACGATCAATCCATGAATCGAATTTTACAAGCTTAAAAGTGTAGGAAAACTCAGCGCACAGAAATCAGATTGGTCATCCGTCTTGTAGCCCGTTGAGGCTGGTTTGGTCTGGTTTGTCTCAAATTTTGATCTTACTAAATGAAATTACCTGTGGCGTCCTGTATTCAAATTTTGTGTTAATATAAATGGGTGTTTGAAGGTTAGCTAAACAACATGTCTAGCTTTCCGAACGCATGTTTCTTATTGTCACTAGAGAAAGACCTTTTAAAAACGTGTGAAATCAAGGACATCAGAGTGATAACTGACAGTGCTCCTTCGAAAAGAAATATAGAGAACTTCAAAGAAAATGTGGTTACTGAAATTGCTTATTTTCCAAATCCTAAAGTGATAAATCGGGACCCAGCTTTTATAATTCCGATATTTTGTTTTATGATTTTCACAATGCGTAGCTTTTTTAATCTGCCAATATCAGCAATGAAAGTAATTAAAACGAGAAAGGTCTCTTCCTACACGTGATTGTTCAGAGGATGTGGAATGTTATATTATAAACAGGTTCAGAACGCGGCGTCATCATCATCGCTCATAACTTAGCTTTTTTAAACCCTTTTCTTTATTTGATGTAGGAAACGCGTTCCAGGCAGTCTTTCATCGAGAGGTGGCTCATAGAGGGCTTTTATATTGTGTGGTTCCCCGTTCTCTTTACGAAGGATATGCACTGAAAATTTCATTTGGTGTTAGATAACTTCTTTTATCAGGGGCATCGGCCTTGCTACGTCGGTACACTTTGTCCTTACCATTTATTCCTAGTACTCTTAAGACAGAAGGTGGGGGAAATCATTCAATTTTAAGGTGGTATTCTCAGAAATAACCCAGATTTCGCAACTACATAGAAGGGCCAGGTGACCGGCATGTGGTTTTAAAGAAAAATTATTTTGAGCGTCATGGGAACAGGTAGGAGTCTCCAAACCTTTTTCGATGTTTGCAGCTTTGCCTTTATGTATCTCTTTAGGCAAGCTGCTCTTCTAGTGAAGATGAGGCAGTTAGATCAATGGAAACCACTCTCAGGGACTTCAAGCACTGGATGTGCTCCGACAGAATTATGCTTAACGACGATGAAACCAAATGTATTGTAATAGCATCACGACATCTCTTGGAAAAGGCTGCAGTTAACACCATTTCCCCAAAGTGAGGAATTTGGGTGCGTGATTTTATTACCATTTTAATTTGGCAGTACACTTTACTAGACTATGCAGTGCTGCTTTCTAGTGATTGTATAGCATTAGGCGCATCAGAAAATACTTTCAGTGGTTGCAGCTTCGACTCTTATTCACTCTTTGGTTGGTAGCCCAATCCACTACTGCTAGTTTTCCAGCAAAACATATCAACGAACTCGACGTCGCAGATTACTCGTTGAGAACCCCTAGCCCCACTAACTTCTCGTTACTTCTATTGTACTTTGTTTTCGTACAAACTAAGTGTGGGAGTACTGTACATGTATACTATCCAAGAATGCGTACGCACTGTTGCCTTTCCGTTGATATACTTTCTGATTTGAAAGTATGGCATATTTGAGCCTCCTTTACCCCGACGTCCGTCCATCTACATTCGCGTGTAGGGGTCCTGCTTGTAGGTAGTTGGACCCAAACCTGTTGGCAAACAGCTACTATCCCTGCTGGTTTTAGGTTAAAGGTAGTTCAACCTCGTTTGAAGTAGTTGGGATTCCTCCTCTCCAGCCTTTTGTGTTTAAGGAAGCGAGCCTCCTCTCTCATTGTAGGTGGTGATCAACATTTTCCTCTTGGAGTTAGTGAGCCTTGTTCCTATTAGAGGTAGATGTATCTTCTCCAACTGGAGGTAGTGTTCCACCCTTTTCGCTCGAGGTAGAGAACCGACTGTGCTTTGAGGGATAATGAGCCCTGTCTTTGCTAAGAGGTAGCAATTTGCCCTTAAAGAGTGTGAGGGTGACAAGACCACCTGCGCCCTGTTGAATGATCTAACTTTCGAACGCGGCGGGAGGCATGCAAGTGGTATCGGAAGAAGTCACACAACACTCCCTCAAAGTGAGGCTGCATAGAACATTTTCAGAGACGCCAGCAGCAACAATCTAAAAAACTTATTAGGAAAAGAAAAATATCGCTATTGAGAAAAGCAGTCTTATCTAGGCGGCATAAGAAGGTATGTAAGACGCTCCATTGCATACTAAACCCTATTCATCTGCCAGTCAAGTAGATCTGGGTGAATGGAATAAGCATTTTGCTTTCACAGCTGAACGCGTCACTGCCTTTGTGGTAGTTTGCAAGGAGGAGCGGCATAGGCTTATTAATGGGCTTGCTTCTTATCCTCTGAAGAGTGGTACGTCTCACGGCGTACATTTTGAAGCTGGGCTTTCCAAATCTCTGGAAGATTACACGCATCAGTCCCATTCCGTAGGTGTTGAACCTCCGGCAAATGTCTCCATTTTCAAAGGTATAAAAGTATTAAAGAGTGTCTCTACGGCAAATGGTAAATTTCCACACGAAAACTGCTTCGCTTCAGCCAGATGTAAGTGCATGCAGCAAAGGCCATTCCATCACACCTACTTTGCTTACAATAAGACATGACATCTTAAAGGCTATAAGTTGAGGTGAGGTTACCATTGCGATAATGGCAGGCTTTTCTAATGCCTTTATACAGTTGCGCATGAGATATTTCTGTGCAAGATGCATTAGCTAGGGTTTTGAAGCCCTCTTTGGGTTGTGAGTTTTCTAAGTGATCAAAGGCAATACGCACCAAATTGATGAGCGCTCGTCGGAATGCATCAATGTGTTTTTTAGGCTACCTCGGCTATCCATTTTGGGTCCTGTATTATTCAACTTCTATGTAAACGACTTGACTGAAGGACTCCCAACCGAATTTAGATCCGATCAATATGCGGACGATGCTACGATTTATACTCTCTGCAAACCATCTGAGCTTCACCATTGTCAAGCAGAGACGTAGGTTTCTCTGAAACAGCTGTCCATCTGGTCATCGCAAGGTAACCTCGGGCTCACCCCTAAGAGGATTAAGATACTGTTATGGTTCTTTGAACTATCCAGATGACACGAACTTATGGACTAGACGGATACTCCATCAATCTCTGTACAAATGGAAAGTGATTCTGCGAGTTTCAACCTTCTGCTATCTTGGTACGGAAGAGCACGTAAACCTCAACTGGATGACAGAGGTAAACTCAAGTTGTTACGGAACTTTGTACTGAAGGAGTTGAATCACCTTGACCCTTATGATGGCAGAAAACAATCAGAGTGTCTTATTTTGTCAAAGATCGATTACAGTTTCCTTGTCAGTGATCCTATACCAGTTTATCTTTTTAAGAGATTTGAACTACTACAGCTAGCGGCTGCTAGTTTTGTTTTAGGGCGCTATGCAATCAAGCAAGATTTGCT
This sequence comes from Porites lutea, assembly GCF_958299795.1. Classification (NCBI taxonomy): domain Eukaryota; kingdom Metazoa; phylum Cnidaria; class Anthozoa; order Scleractinia; family Poritidae; genus Porites; species Porites lutea. Next base: position 16,762,545 of record NC_133206.1, read on the forward strand.
TAAGCTAGGGTCGACCCCAGTTGTTGAACCCAAGGAGCAGCAGGAGTAAAAAACGTTAAAGAAAAAGGTCCTTACGTCGGCAACTTTAAACAGTTCCTTAACTGACAAACCTAAGACCGACAGTGCGTTCTCCTCCTCACTCCACCCTTGGTCCGTTCTACGGATATTTAAAGCTACGTAAAGCTACACGGAAATGAAAGAAGTCAAAACAAAGACTTGAGGTCACACCTGGGAATCGAACTCGGAACCTCCCAAACCTTGTTGCTCCCAGAGTCATTTGAGAAAACACCGCAAAATAAAGTCGAGAGCAAGGCTGCATTAAAAACCTTTTTATTTTTCCTAGTTATCATTTTTATTATCAATTCATTGTTCGTAGTTTTAAAGCGGAGCGTCCGCGCGCGTAGCGGAGCCTCCATTGTTATAAAAATTGGAAAACCTATCGGTGCGAGAAAATTTGGTTATGACGTCAGCGTACACCCATGCAGACCATTGGGGAAAGGGAGGGGAGACTCAGTGAGTAAGGGGAAAGGAATTATTTACAGACACTCTGTGCTCCTTTTGGAAGTGTGTAATTAAGATCTAAGCCCTTTTCTTATGTTGCTTTTCTAATGTCTTGTGCATCCCTTTCATGTACTGTCTGGCTTGTTCTAAACCCAATAATTTTTTTAATGTCATTGTTAATGATATCTTGGCAATATGCATTGACCTCGCTGGGTCTGACTAAATACAAATTTTCCGCTACAAAAAGTAAATTACCTTAATAGATTCCTCATCACAAGTGAATATTAGTTACCTTGCCCATGCGCAAGTACACCATTTGTGAGTGGTTTAAACAGACTTGAAGTAATGACGAAGAAATATGTTGTTACACAGTTTCAAGATCTCATTTTGATGGGTGTGATCGGTAATTTAGTTGACTGTTTTATGGCCGTTTTGTGGTCTGATCGTGGCCCATTTCATTTTTTTTAGTTATAGTGATGTCTTAGCACCGCACAAATATATATTTATGTGCTGTTTAGCGAGGTTCTAAACCCAGTGCATTAATTTTGATCAATTTTTTTGTTATGTATTTTGCGCCAAGCTTTTAAGAGGGCATTTTGGTTTTTTTGAGGGGGAAATGATGTTGATTTGGGATGGAAATAAATTAGGGAAGAAAAAGTATACACATAAACCAGTTAGTCCGCTAATGGGATCAGAGGCAACTTGCTGTGGTGGTGGACTATCTGGTATTTGTCCACTAATTATTCACTTCATATTTTAATTTTTAACAACCTCCAAATCCAATATTTTCCAATTTTCCCACCCTTTTTTTATACATTAAAGACATTCGCAAAATTTTCCAAAAATTATTGAACCAAGGACTGCAAACCAATTGAGCCTTTTTCGATTGAATGAAAACTTTAATCCTTTAAGGGAGTGGACCCCTCAACCAAGTAAATTCTCAGCCCTGGACCACTATATTAAGAAATGTCGCAGACAAGTAAACCAGCTAGACTTCAGTCGGAAGCACAAGGTGCTCAACTCCGGAGGATCAAGAGACCCTACAGAAATGACAGTGTAGAATTAGAAAATTGAACAAGACTTGCCTGGAGGAAGAAGTTTGATTGGGATCCTTCTGCGTCTTCTTAGGCTTGAGAGTAATGGGCGATCAGGTGAGAGATTGCAATGCGCATGCCTGCTTCTGACTTTAAAGTATTCAGCCTGTAGTAACCACTTGGGTGGATACCTGATCCCTAGTATGACGTAGAAGAATCGCAATCAAACTTCGACTTCCACATAAGTCTTGTTTAATTTTCTATTTTCTATTTTGAGGCAATGATAAATGCAGGGTAAGAAAATAAATGCTATGTGGGAAACCCCTTTAAATACAACTTGCCTACATTTAAGGTATAAGCTTAATAAGAGGAAACATTTCAAATATTTCAACTGAAATAGGTTCTCTCGACGCCTTGTAAATAGGCTCAGCAAAATTACTCGTCTTGAGTAATTGGTCTTGGTTCTCGTCGGAGAACCATCCTCCAGTGCTGATTATGTCCATAGTCGGTTCTTCTACTTTTTTAGCTGCTGAAGATGAAGAAGCCCAAGTTCTGTGGGCTTCAAATTTGGATATGTCAATTCCAGTTACTTTAAATTATCCAACGGCTAATAGTACTAGCACTAACAGCATCATGATAAGGGTTAAGGTAAGTCAACAACAACTTACATTTCTGTGCTCTAAATTCAGGCTTCTCTTCAAGATAATGTGACGGGATTTTAACAAAACAAATTTTAGGGTTCTCAATATAGGAAAAAGCTCCCTAATTAGAGACTTAATTGATGCCTACTTTGTTTGAACAGAGCAAACTTAAAACTAATCCTGTCGATTCCTTGGGTCTACAGTAGCCTGTGAACAGGCTCTCTGTTTGGGGAAAGGGGAAAAAAATCGCAAGGAGAGGGAAGGCAGTTGAGATCTAGCTTATGCAGTGATTGCATCCACTGTGCCGACAAAAGAGGCACTAAAGTTACATTTTTTAGTGACAGTTCTCGAAGTGAGAGTTCTGTCATTTTGTCTTTCCACTTTAACATTCCAACCACTAGTGTAACGTGACTGTGTTGACCGGAAGACACAAACTCGTTTCATAAATCGGTAGATGAGGGGATGGTTTTCCACCGAGCATGTGCTACAAGAGCAGGCTGTGTTAATTGTGCTATATCCTAAACCCATCTCAAACAATAAAGTAAAATAACTCTGTTCATTGTTTACAGATATGTCTTGAATCCATTTTCCTTTCATTGAAGAATGTTGTCCATTTTTTAAAATGGTAGATTTTCTCCAAGACTGCAACTTCATTGCTTCTGTAACTCCTGTTGTCGAAAGGCTCTGCCGGACAAAAAACATGCCACAACATGTGGATATGGGGATGCCTCAGCAGGTTTGCCCATTTCTGTAACAGTTTTGGTGGCTGAATCAGTATGGACATCAGCCTTGAGTAATAAGTCTGTGTTGGCCAAAAAAGACAATTATCATTCCCTTTGCCTTGTTCCTCTGTGATTTTCTGTAAGCATCCGTGAACAACTGCAAAGGGTGGAAAAGCATAAAATGGCTGCTTGTCCCATACAATTAAACATTATAAGTGTAACATATATTAGTGTAACTGCTAGCTGTTAGTTTAATCTTGAAGCAAACAGATCAACATCAAAAGGTCCCCATAACTGAGTTAATTTCCGGAAAACATGTTCGATCATTGAAAACTTTCGATTCACGGTCAGCCAATGCATTCTGCTGCCATAGAAAGTTATTTCTCTCCAAGGTAAACTTCCAAATCATCCTTGCAATATCTTGACAAGCCCTACACCTGCTACCCCAATATTTTCTATGTAAAAAACAGTGTTAGAGTTATATGACATAACTCGTATGCCCTTGTTCCTAACATTTACAGTGCAAATGTTAGGCAGTGCAAAGAGGACTGCCTTATGTTCAAGCTATTTATGCAATTCAGCGGCCACAGGGGACTAACGGCCACCTGTGGTGCAGCCATCTCGCACTCTCCCACACCCTTTTTTCTAATGCGTCTGTAGTAAATATTTTTTTGTATTCTTGACTATAGGATGTTATCAATCCACCACTGCAAATCAAGTTTAGCTAAGGCTTTCAGCTCCATCGGTGCATCCAAATTGGCAGAATTTTTTTTCAAAGCATCAGCGTTTTCATTCTCAATATTTCCATAGAAAAACATACTTCATTTTACTGCAGGGGCACTGCTTATAAAATGGCCAAAAAAATGGCAACATCTCTAATTGTTGAACGCTGTATACGAAGCAGTTCTATGCACACCTCCTGTAAGCGATGGTCTTTTCTTCAGTCACTCTCGCTATCCTTTCCTCAGAATAAATGATGAACCCCCAAACAGTCAGTACTCTGATGGCAGTGAATACTAACTTGTCAGGATGGATAGTAAGACCTAAATTGTGAGAGAGTACAGCTGTCTTTTTAACACTCTGCTAACATTCCAGCATTATGTCCATTTGTAAGTGAGGGTCATCTATGTAATGGGCTACCTTAAACCATGTGCCCTTATGCTGAAATATACGGGCTTGAACAATTTAGTAAACCTACGTGGACAGCAAGCCAAAACGTTGGGAAATCAGGCATACTGAGAGAGTTTGTCCCTCTACTGAAAACGTAGATATTTGCAGTGTTGTGGGGATATAGGGGCCGCGTAGTTGACATCCTCGGGATCTATAGATGCCATGAAACAATTGCGCTTCCCTTATTTAATTAGGGACCGGTCATTATTTATCACCTGGGGGGGGGGGGGGGGGGGTCGGAGGATTTTGGGGGAGATCGCTTGATTTTTAGGAGAACAGAGGGGGGGATCAGTCGTAACTGAGAGCCCAAAAGGGGGGATCACTGAAAATTTTGGAAGGAATCAGAGGGGGGACCACTCAAATCTGTTTGAACAATACCAGTTTGAAAGCATACAACATAAATGTGCCCATTCTGCTGGGAGATGATAGCATTTGCAATCTCAATTTGTTCTAACACAACTTTACTTAAAAAACGGAAGTCTGTCACACTGGCGAATGTGTGCATTTCAATTTATATCGAGAAAGCTTTGTTTTAACGCTTTTATATTTTTCCTTTTATAACGTGCTCATGACTTAGCTAATGTTCATCTTTAAACATGACAGGTGAATTCTAAATTGTGAACTATATAAACTTCTGATAACTGAAACATTGTAAAAAGCGTGTTTGTTTAAACATAAACCATTTATCGCCTCTCCAGGAATGGGCGTCCTGTGTCAGCTCTATACTAAATTCGATTCAACTGCTTCATCTGCCTCATCTTGAGCCTCATCATCCCATTCAACAACTTCATTTGCCTCTTGAGCCTCGTCATCCGATTCAACAGCAACATTTAGTCCCCTTCGGCAGGTTGACCCTGGACTTTATGCCCTTAAAATGGCCGCTACTTGCTCTAGATTTTTTGCTAGGGTCGTGCTAAAAATACCCTTTTCTAGTAGCCATAGCAAAGGGTCTAGATGCAAACCCCTTGTTAGTTTCTTAGCAAAGTCAGCATTGATGCTATCTACAGGAGTAACTCTATCATTCATTGAGACGGCGAATTTCTATCTCAGTTAATCCAATGTCCTTCTCAACTTCTTTTGTCGGGATGCCTGCAATAAGCAAAGCGATGCAAGCTCCACACTCTGTTCCTGGTGTACCAACAACAGATGGGTGGGACCAGTAACAGAAAGAATCCCTCAATCCCGGGCACTTTATGGATGTACGAAACGCCGACAACAGGTCGTGCTCCAGACGATTATCAACCGAGGAAGTCTGAAGGACTTGTACGAACAAAACGCCATCTCTGCGGGCAATCCAAATACCATCGCTGCTTTCTGTGCAACCTATAGTGTCGAGGAAAAGCATGTCATTGAATACCTAGGCCATCTAAATTATATCAACATCATGAAGGATATTAGAACAAGAGAGGCTAAGGAGAAAAAAAGGTTAGAAGAGGAACTAACATACAAGGACTACCAGGGGGGCATACTTATTGAGAATGGCAAAGTTGAAAAGCTGAAGGTGAGACAGCTCGACCTGTACCTTAAGGAGCATGGCCTGACCACTGTTGGTATAAAGCTGGACAAGATAAAGGCAATTCGCTACCATTACTATCGACAGAGAAGTCCAGGCAACGGGAATGAGTTGTCCAGCAGTGAGGAAGAGAGTGAAGAATCAGATACGGAGTTAGATGATGACGAGGATAGCGAAGATGATCTTGTCATTGCTGATCTCGATGAACAGTCAACTGTTCGTATGCCAGTTTTAACTTTTGTACCAGATGACCAAATAGCTGAAGTTACTGTACAAGCAAACACTGGATAAAAAAAAAAGGAAAACAAAAAGAAAACAAACAAAAAAAACGAACAAAAAAAATTATAAAAATGTGAGCAAAGCTACAAAGGCTGATCTATTACACTATAGATGAAAATAAAAAAGGCGACAGGAACAGTGGCCGATCCTAGCCCTTCCAGATGGCCGAATTGTCGCTAAATATGACCTGCTGATAGGGACTTGGCGGACTGCTATTTGGCACTCTAAAAAAAGTAACTTTGCAGTTTCAAGCACTGATTGCAGTTTCAAGCACTTTGCAGTTTTAAGCAAGATTGCTTGTATGTCAACTGAATTCAGATGTCTGGATCCAGACTAGAAAAAGACACTGATCAAGAGACACTTTTAAAAAAAGACTGCGCGATAACGGCTTTATTATGCTGTAAGTACATCATAGTTAGAAATACTACCTGTATATGAACGTTTAAAACACTAAATATACACGTCGAAAGGTGAATATGGGTACAAAGACATGGGGGGGGGGGATCACGAAAGTTATATATAGTTATGAGGGGGGATCACTTCAATAAAATAACATTTCAAGGGGGGATCGGCTAAATTTCATCGTGTTTAGCCCAAAATCCTCCGACCCCCCCCCAGGCGATAAATAATGACCGGTCCCTTACTGACCGAATACCTTCCATGTTAAAGCGATGGTACTTAACATTTTCATTGAATTCTGTTAGACTAAGTATCATGTGATACGTGCCATCTTTTTGCGTTTAATGATTATAGGAGAGATAAATGCCCTTGGCAGTGTGTAGTCTCCTCCAGAACACCTATATTATAGAGTTTAAGAATAACAGCATTAATAGTGGCGATGTCTTGAGTAGGAGCTTTGTTGCACCATGGTCTTTCGAACAAATTCATAGGTTTTCTATGTGATCCTCCTAATGTGTGGAGGTATCGCCATCAAAAAGAAATTGCTTGCTTGACACTGATGCAGAGAAGAGTGACATATAGTCCCTATTCCATTGCACCCATGCCATCACTTATAAATTCATCATTGTAATTTTGAAGATCATCTGATTTATTACCAGGTAACCAGCTCAGGTCTGGTAATCTTTCTATTAAATCTCATGCTTCGTCCAACATTTTTGCCAGGGCTGTGACGGACGTGACAACACATGTTTCGTTATTTAACCCAACGTTTCCGTATTTTTTCCTCATCGGCGTTTTTCTTTTTAAACATTAACTGGTTAATCCTTTGTGACAACCTCTCGTCAGTATCTGAATCAACTTTCCCATACATTTGCATTTTCCACAATAGTGCTGGGCACTACTTGTCTGCTGGCCACTTTAGCCTGAGGAAAATGCTGTTGACGGTTCACCGTTGGTGGCGCCACTGTCGCGCTTTGTTGTCATTTTCAGAGTCAGAGAAAACGTTCTTTTTATTAACTTGTTCGTTGTTAGTGTTTGGTCTAACTGATCAAATTTTCCATCCCGGGTATTTTTCAGCTCTAAGATTGAGTCGGAGAGCATCCATCCGAATGTCAAAAGTTCCCTGCTTTCACTTCTCACAGGCTTTGGCTCTCTTTCGGCCACTGAATCTTAAGACGTGCTGGCTGCCCCAGCAGGGCGCGTTTTGTTTACATCTGCACAATTCTTGCGATTCAGTGTCTCTCTTGTCTTCGTTAATGCAGTGCTGGAGGTATTAGTGGGACCTTTCAGGTCCGTATCTTTTTGCGCTATCGTTTTCATTCAGGTTGTCTTAAAAGCTGCCACGAGTACAAGGTCAGCTTTCTGTGTGAGGATCTTCGATTTTCCCATCAACAATATCGCTTTTCTCCACAAAAGAAAGCAGGAACGCCAGTTACTTGAAGTTGACAAACTACTGAGCATGAATGGGCGTAAAATCCCGATTTTTCAAGAGTTCAGAAAAAACGCAACCATGAAGTACGAACAAGGGTACCCTACGGAAGTACGCATGCGCACTGCAGTGTCTCACATGATCATGCTTTCAGACCTGCCGATACAGGAGGGGCCTTGTCAGTTTGGAGTAAAGATCTATATGTAACTGAGGCTTATACTCAACTATCGGATCGTACAAGACGTCACAGCGGAACATCAGGTTTTTGATTCGTCATTTGCGAAGCAGGCTACACAGGCCAAACAACTTCCACCATCAGCTATACTAACCTTCTTGTGGAATTTCCTCGTACTTCGAAGTGTTATTTGTTGCCCAAGATACACAAAACTGACAACCCTGGCCGGCCAATTGTCTCTGCGTGTGCGTGTCCTACAGAAAAATTAGCTATAACTGTGTCTGGACAAGGTAACAGCCCCTTTCATTCGCGGACTTGAAAGCTAGGTAAAGACACAACAAAACTGTTGAATATACTGAACTCGTTTCGGCACAGCAACAATGGGGGCCACCGCTTGGTGTCTACCATGGACATGAAATCACATTAGACCGTCATTTCCAATGAAGAAAGTCAAAGATTCACCAACCAATACCCTTCTTCACATAGCTCAACTGTCGCTGACCCTTAACACATAAGTGTGATCATTACAAGCAAGTAAGTGGCGTTGCAATGGGAAGGAGACTAGGGCCGAAATACTCCTGCCTTCCAAGGCTACATCGAGGAGAGGATGCTGGCTGAGTACACCACAATGGGGTACCCTCACGACCTGACAAGAAGAGCACGACTTCGTGCGGAAGCAAAACAGAAGGCGAATTTGTGACCATCCCAGGTAATAATCGCACTGCGACTGACCGACATCCCCTGGTCATCATGTACTATCCCAAGAACATTGACATCTGCAATATCCTACTCCGAAATTATTCCATTCTGCGGAATGATTGTGACGCAAAAGTCATCTTTTACAAACCGCCACTTAAAGCATTCCGAAGCGCGAAAAACCAGAGTTAACAACTTACCGCCAGATTCCCAACGAAAGATCAGCATTTTCCCTTGCAAAAGACTTGACTGCGGAACCTGTCCCTTTATTAACTTTATTAACTTCTTGACCGAATAGCAAAGGCACAAGGACGAATAAATATCTCAGCGCATTTTACGCACATCATTAGCCAGCTTATCTGTTGTATCTCGTGCTGAAAATGCCCTAGGATCGTATACGGTACATCGGAGAGACAGGCCGCAAACTTGGCAACTATTTTCTGGAACACCAGCTGAATTGCATTATGGATAAAGTGGCCCTTTTAGTGGAAATGTGCTTTATCCACAACTTGGTACTTTACCGCCGGATGAACTGAAATAACATTTGGGTGACTTGCGCGCGTACCCCTCTCCGTTTTGACCATGTAAAGTTCTCACAAGTAGCCTAGGAACGGATTGACCTAATTTTCCCTGATGAGGGCAGTAGTGCCGAAAAGTGGGAGTTTACACTTCAATTAACAATTTTTAATCAACAATTTTTCGTTAGTTGACACAAACAAAACACTGCGCAGGACTCTCCTTTTTGTTATCGACAACAAATCCAACCTGCGGCCGAGGGCGGGGGTTAAATTTGGGACTCCGGATTACAAGTCCAGCGGTCTGACCTCTAAGCCACGTTTCTAATTAAAGCTCTAAGTACAGTGTTTTACTTTTGTGTAGTTGGTAGGGTTGTCGACATTATGCTCAATGGGTTACTCTATTCTAGTTTTTCTTTATGCACAACAAAAATAACTATGGTTTTCAATCATTTGGTGATATTCCTCGCTCGATCGTTAGGAATTTGTTGCACGCCTGGTGTAAAAATGTGGTACCTGGCCCGTTGTCGAGCGCGTGTGGGGATCGTATGGTTTTGGGAAAGTTTTAAAACAAAAATTCGAATAATTCTTTTCCTTCACCATCATGTTCCAAAATATACCAGCATTGTGTGGACACCCTTAGTAGCTGGGGAGTGCTTTTTCGAGATGTTCAAATCCCTTACCATCTCCCTCCATGTACTATTTTGTGCGCGACGGTATTTTGGGCTCTGCGCATTCCTGTGTTTGGGTGTTGTGTTGCGTTAACGCACTCCGTACGTTGGTAACTGATGTGTACAGTGTATGCTGAGATAGGCTTTATCACTTCTTATTGTTTTTTTACTTTGTTTATTTGTCTGTTCTTTGCAGAGATAGCGGATGTCGCACTCCTTTTCTCTAAAGCTTGGGGATCGAACTTTAAACTTACGGAATCTCTATGGCTGTATAATCTGTTTTGTGTTGTTTAAATTCCTTACCTGTATTATCTGGCCATATTCAAGAACATATTCACCTTGTGCACACGGTGTTCCCTCCATGCACTGTTGTCTGATGCTTGAGTTCTTTGCATCCCAATCACTTTCCCCCTCCGCATAACTTTATCAACTATTTGACAGTGCGCTTCAGTTCTAGCATTTGTGCTTTGCTGGTGCATAAAGGGGCGGGTATGTTTTCGGTGTACCGTTTTTTAAAAAAATAGCGTGCCACTCAGTTCTAAAATGAACTGCGCTTCGGGAGGTGGTGTGGCTACTCAGTTTGTTATACTGTTTATAGTGATGTCTCATCACTTAGAAGCGATAATCTATCATTGGGAACTTCAAAGAATTTTCCGCCTTTTTAAAGTTTGTTTTCGCATTTTAATGCTTAGAAAGCATTAAATTGTAAAAGGTTATGTGTTTTGCCATTTTATTAAAAAGGCTAACTTAGGGTAGCGAATGTTTATGGGTCCCATGTTATAAAACTTGGTAATTGCATCTCAGTGGCCAGAGAGTGTTGTTCTATTTGAACCATCAGTGTGCTCATGCCAAATGCACAAATTAAGATAGCTCAGTCGCGGTAGGTCTATGTAAGGTTATGTATGGCTGTGTATGGCCATGTAGGGCTATGTAGGGCTGTGTATGGCTATGTAGGGCTATGTAGAGCTATGCATGGCTATGTAAAGCTATGCAGAGCAATGCGTACCATATATTAAGTAACGTGGAACCACTATATGATGCTTACACCACGTACCTACCAACGATTTTAGTGAATTCCGCTGACCAGTGAAAAAGGCTATGCATAGGCTGTTCATTGTAGACAGGCCTTTTACTCGTTTCGTTAGATGTCGCTTAAATATCAACCGACTTATTAACGTGTCAAGTTAGTCGCAGCAACTTTGTTTTCTTTTGCCGTTTTTGATCAACCAAAAAAACCGTTGATGGATAGTATGAATTTCTACGGTACTGAATTGTTCAGTGTTAAGCAGGGACGTTTGTACGGGGCTGAGTATTAAATTAATGACTTCCTTTACAATTGTTTCACTGTTAGTAAATGACTATCATCAGTCGTTTATTTGCGCTACGTTCTCGTTCGTACACCGGATATCTCTTGGCGAAAATATAATTACGCATTCGTGGCAAGGAATGTTAAAGGAGCTATGTCAAACAAGTTATCAAAGCTCAAACAGTGGAACCTGCCACCAAATTAAATTGAGTGAAACATAACCGCTCAAAGCTGGTATACATGACACAGCAAATACAAAAGAAGGCAGGATTGATAAAGTAAAAAAGAAGATTAAAACTGATTGCAATTGTACTTTTTAAATACTTTTTTAGCCTAACAGTTTCTTAAAGTTGTTTTTTAACGTTCGATACATTGCTTAATTGGGGGATATGTTTGCTTGACATAAAAGTGTCCTTTAGTTATTTGCACGCAATTTCTTCACTAACTTGAAGTTTGATGGATGTGTGACTGGCATGATAAGAAAATGAATATGAACTAGACAGCTGTGACACAGCCCCTCTAAGTCTCGAAGATTTGTAGCGGCCGTATTTATTCCAAGCAATCATAGAACGTCAGCACTGCAAGCATCGCAAGTGTAGTTTTTATGTTCTTTATTCATAAATTCTTCATTTTCTGTTTGTCAACAAGTAAGAGATGGATTTTAGGAACGACCTGCACAAGTAAGTCTATCCTCTAAAACTGTGCCTTGTTCCAGCTGTTCTGTGTTCCATATTATAATCGTTATCATTTATTAAAAGCTTCGTGGAGGTTTAGAGATTGACCTCTTCCGTTTTAAGCCTAGGGTGCCCATTGTTCTGGTCAAAGAAATAAGACCGCCCAGCTAACTTTAAACCTAAAAATAAGAAAAAAACACACAGACATTAACAAAGCATTTCATGTTGAATTCTGGCATGGAGAACAAATGAAAACCACTAATATATTACCAATTTCCCGCTCTTAAATAGTCCATCTACCGCAAATATGTTTGATGAAGTTGGTGTTGAATTAATAGACTCTTCCACCTTTATTTTTTTTTCAACTTTTCATATGGACCACCACTGAAAAGAACGCCTTAAAATTAGCATATTTGCCAAGTTTGAAAGTGATTTGTCAAAACCTAACGAATATATAGTTCCTCAAAGTCGCGAAATTTTACCGACGTTTATATGGCGGGGGGCACAATTTTGTCCCCCACCATACCAACGTCTGTAAATTTTCGCGACTTTACGGAGCTATATCTTCGTTAGCTTGAGACGAATCACTCTCAAATATAGCAGTTTTACTAATTTTAAGGCGCTCTTTCCAGTGGTGTCGACGGATTTGCCCTAACTGGTCCATGTCAAATGTTGAAAAAACCATGGAAGGGTCTATTCCTAACTTATGCTTTTTTTTTACTTGGTAAGGTTAAGGTTTTGTTACTTGGTAGAGCCTGCCCTATCATAGCAGTAAGAAAGTGTCTTATATTTCTAATAATTTGTTTATGTTCTCTGCTAAAAATACAGTAAGAGGCGTGATGGGCAACCTAGTAGATGAAGATGAGAATTATTATGTAAAGTTAGAGGGTCATCAAAACCATTCTTGTGATTTGCTAAAACTTCAGTGAAGTGCCGGCTCAAGTGAGATGGAGCCATTTCAGATATAATTTTTCTTAATCTTTAAATTTGATTCTTGGCCTTAGTTTTTATTTTTGACCCTTAAACTCCATGCAGTGGGGAAAATAAAACTTCAAGAAAATAAAATAGTTATCCCTTTTCAAAGTAAACTGAGAAAACAAATACATATCGTGGAAAAGTATTTCCGGAGAGGTTTAATCCACAGACAAAAAAGTTGATCCTTGCATTCATGATTGAATATGGTAGCCAAGGATTAATCTCTAGAATCTCGAGAAGGTCTTGTGTTAAAGGTTACCACAGCTCCGGAGCAAAGCGTTGATTGAACAAACTTCATCTCATGTATTTTAAAGTTTGATGAAAACATAATTTTAGTACTAACAATTATTTACACATCGTCTGTTTTGGGTTTAATTTTTTTTGGTAACTGTGTTACTTCACCGTGTTTACTCAAATCAAAATATAATATTGGAAGGATGGTGCAATAAATGGTCTGCTGGTCAAGAACTGTGACTTACTTCGGTCTTTTAAATTTTTAAAGGATTTTCATTGGGAATTTTGGCCGTGAATGTACATCCTCGTGACTACGGTGATATCAAAGAAAGGTCTAAAACAATGTCGATGCTTACCGAAATCTAAAGGAAATAAAACACCATTGGTCTTCACGTTGAATAAAAAATTCTCAATATCTTGAACCCCTTTCTTTTCAAAGGAAAAGTCTTGCAGCGAGCAAACGCGCCGCCGGATTAACCTCAAAGAAGAAGAATGGTATTGGTCCAATAGAGGAACGTCCAATCTCCCTATCACTAAAATAAAACGACAGGAAATTTAGGCCAGTAAAATATTTAAGATTCTAAGTCGTGTTTTCTTCCCGCACTAAGGGTTCTGATAACAGGTACCGCCGAGTTTCAGCGACCTTGTCTGCTCGGTCGCCATATGAGGCAAAATTCAACATGTGTTGAAGAGCAGGATGCCTTCCCTCCCACAGAAACTATCGAAAAATAAAGGCTTGAACTGTTAGACGCTTCACTAGTTGCCGGTAGCTTTCGAGCAGAGAGCTTTTCAGTGTGGCGGGGTTAACTTTAACACCGGTTAGCCTTGTTCGAGCGTATGGGATGAGATTTGCTCGCTTTGCTACTCAATGCGTTAACCAGACAAGTTTTTCTAAGGTAAGCGTGACGTGATGAAAACTTATTTAAACCGTGATAGGTAGCATCGCATGAAGTCTTGCTCAGCGTTTTGAGACGCACATTTTCTAGTTTTCGTGAACAATGTGGCGTATCTAAAAAAAATTCGTGAGAAAAAGACATGGCTCTTTACTCAAGCAATTATAGGACGCGTTTATTGATGTACTGAAAATTTGCAAAAGAAAAAAAAAACGCATATCATCAAACTGAATAGGAAAAGTGATAAATCACTCCAGAAACAAAATACATATCGATCTTTTCATCAAGTTTTATTGAAATTTCAGGAAGAAAGAAGAATAACAAGTCATATTTTTAAAAGACTTGGATTTAAGCAGGTGTTCAGTGAATCAGTTTTGATGAGAAAATAAATGGGATGATGCTACGATTTTCATTAAATCTTCAGTCCCTCTTTTCTTTTTCAGTTATCCTTTTAAAATACACTGAATAATACTCAACGTAATTTTCAAAAATCTTTTTTTAGTAGCAAAATTGTTTGAATCATCAAAGCACGTGGTCGAAATCCTTTCTCTTAGAAAACCTCTCTCCGCAGGACAGTTTTTATTTTACGTTGAGTACAGGCCGCATTGAAATGATTTAACTTTGTAAGGCCGAGGCTTTGTTCCTTATGTTGATCGTATACATTTCCTCAGGGAAAACACAGCCACTAAATATACATGGTGAAAGTTAATACCAAATGTTAAAGTTACTTGTAGGAAATTTATAATCTTTGTTTAATGGTGATAATTGTTAGGTGCTAGTTTTATTGTGTAAGAGACTTGTTTTTCTCCGCCTTATTTATACATCTATGAGCGATCGCTTCCAGGCTTATTTCCTGAGTACAACGCTGAGTTTTGACGAATAATTTTCGCGAAAACCGTGTTTAAACGAAGGCTAAGCGGAATTGCCATACCTGCTATGTTCTGTTCTCCTTTGTAAGCACCTTATGTAGAAGCGGGTGTGGCGGTAGAAAGCATGATGAAGATTATATTTAATCCTGTTTTTTTTTTTCTTTTTTCAAGAACTTCTCTTTTTAATGAAGTGAACGCAACTTTCTAATGCTACTATACAAGAAAAGGTTTTCTAATCCGGACAATACGATACGGCGCATAGGCTCAAGCACTTTACCAAGGGATTTTAGAGAGAATATTTTGTGATTTGATTCATTCAAAACGAAAGGAAGAAATACATTTATTCACTTGAAAATTGAATCTTGAAGTGTATTCAAATAAAAGCAAACATTTTCTCTACGTTAGCTTTTAGAGATGGGGCTCTCTCGTGTTACTGTCATTTTAAAAGGATCTTAAATTAAAGAAAGCTTTAATTCTTAACCTTGGCTTGGCAAAATTCTCTCAGGCCTGAGAAATCGAGCTATTTTGTTAACGCATAGCCTTCTTATCTATGTATTTTCGTAAGGCACATGGTAGGAGAATTCAAAGTTTTTATGGTGGTAACCGTGCCTCGGTTGTGTTTAGAAGAGACTGGCTTCTCTTTGATTGATGACTTGAATTCATGAGCACCCATCGGTGATTTTTCTCCAAATGCTTTAAAAACCTATTAAGGTTATCTGCAGTGCCTTTAACTCTCTGAAAATAAATTTTAAGCGGCACTAGAAGAAAGTTATCTGTTTTATTATGCTCGGTTTCTCATTCCTTTTCGAAATATATTGAGGTTGTCCTATGATTTTTCCATTCTAGATGCTGCTGTATTTCCAAAACATGAAATTTTCTAATACATCTTTCCGCCACTTTTTTCAAGGCAGAAAATGTTAGTGTCCTTTCTTACGGATAATAAACAATCCTGGGAAAATGTTAAAATTCCATTCTCTAAAAATCAGGGGATGTTAATAACAGAATTGCGAACATTTTATGAAATAAGATTTTCGGAATTTTGCTATTAACTAGGAAATGAAGCAGATATCTGGGCGTTTTGTTCTTTTTTAGCTGTCGAAATTTGCAGAACATACGGGTATGTGCGTCAAAGAAATGTTTCGCAGAAAGCAGTGTTTGAATGCCACTGTTGAATTCCTCATTGTAGACTTTTTCATAAATATGTTCCGCTCAGATAGTCTAAAAGTATCTTCATTTTTTTCTCGTTTTTTTCCTCTCTCGTTTATTTTTCTTTAAGAAAATTACTTTTCTGAGAAGTAATTACTGAACCGGTTTCGTGCAAGGACTGAACTTCAGTTTTCGATCGCATACTACATGTACATGGCCCTAGTTTGAAAGCAACTATATATGTGAAGTTTGAAAAGGCAGGAAAAGTTTTGATACGATTGCAATTCAAGTATCTGTTGTTTTTACTAAAAACAAATTATTTCGATGATTGAAAATAAGTCCGGATTTGAGAATAGATAAACCGCGAATAAAATATAATAAAATGGAATAATAAACATCCTCTTGCCTCAATAAATTTCATTTAAACAGGTCATGCACATATTTTCCACGATATTAAATAAATCCCCTTTTTGAAACAGTCTTTTGACTTAAGTGCGTCATAGATTCTTTCCTGTTTTGTAAATCGCTGAAAGAAATTTATTTCGTGTCTAAACCATTCATTAACAGGTGTCATGTTTGTAAAATTTGAAGTTGGCTTTTAAACTTAAGGTATTAGGGATGGTTTTATCCTCCAAACCAAATACAGACTCGTTAGAGATAACATAGTCTATTATTGCCGAATTCAGACGTTCCTTTTTCTCTTTGTCTGGAGAAGCATTGTTGAAGGTGTTTCGAAAATCTTGACAGTAAAGAAACTGATGAGGGTTTCAAAGAAAGTTTTTGGATACGATAAAAGATATGTAGACAGCGACAATTTCAAGAACCGGTCATTACTGATCAAAACTCAATCAGATTTAGAAGAGAAAATGATAAAAAGACAGACTTGCACTTGTTAATAAATAATAACGATGGTGTCACAGGTATCCGTTTGTTTTGTGGTAAAACCTGAACAAAGCAGAACAGAGTATTGAAAGAAAAGCCGTGGGGTATTTTGTGTCAATTTTTGTTCTTTTACTGGTAATCGAACACGGATTTTCCCTCCATTGCTTCGAAAATAAACTCTTATTTGACCGCATACTTCAGATGCACGCTCTGTAAAGTAAGAAAGAGGTGACACATAATAGCTAGTGTTCTTCTTAATGAAATAGTTGTAACTACGTACAATGCGGGTGAACCTTTCAAGGTTTGCTCTTTTAATTGAGGGTTTCGAACTGCAACCTGAGTAGACGAAAACTGTTCTGGATTAGTTTGTTGTTTAAGTTTGTTTGGTCAGATATGCCTTGTACTTTCAGTGTTTTGAAAACATAATGTTTACTTTTAATGCTTGTATTTATTGTTTGTAATCAATGTCACCTTCAATTCTTATCAAGTCAGAGTCGCATACGACACAAGAAGGAAACAACATTCCGCCCAAAGGAAGTCTTTTGTCCATCTTCTTGTTTTCCTCAAACAGTGATAAATTTTGTATTCTCTTAACCCTTTCACTGCCAGAGTGTTTGATGGAGTTTTGTAAGGTGATTCTAACTTTTGTGTGTGGACGAAATCCTATGATGTGACCATTCAAATGAAAGCTCTCCGCCTGTACTTTAACATGATGCTATTTGTTTCTCAGAATGTTAGAAAATGAAATTTGGGAATTTGGTAGGAATTTGCCTTTAGCCACGTTTGGCAGTGAAAGGGTTAATAAAGGGCCCCATGCCCAACTTTCACAATAGGGCATAAACTCAGGGCGGAGGAAATAACCTTTCAAGGCCCATGTTAAAATAATATTTGATCAGCTATTTCATGGTCTTTTGTCCCGTTACGTTAGAGGCTATCAGAACAACTGCTTGTTTGTCAAGCGAAGCACAGTTCTGTAGACATCCTTCCTTTCTCAAAATGTCTTTCAGTTTTTCAACTCACTCTCTTAGTATACTGTTTCCTTGAACGCTTACTATAGTATGAGAGCATATTTGTCTTACGACTACTGTAACAGCTCTCTGTCTACTTTCGTTGATAACTATTTCTCATTGAGAGGGATATGAGAAAGGCTTTTTGCTTACGAGCCATAACCTCAGAAATGTTTATCACGAACACGGGTCTCGGATTTACTAACTCTAATTACTAGGAGCACATCGTAATAGATATTTATGCACAAACTGAAAAGCATGACAAATAAACTTTCTTGACTAACATAGACTTCCATGCAAATGGGTTATTTGTATATTGACAGAATCACAAGTGGAAACTTCGAATCTATATTCCAGTTTCTGATAAAAAGAAAGAATATTTTAAAGAACAACCGAAAATGGAGTGTTCCCTGTTTTCTCTCAACCAAATAAAGAGTTTTTCGCTCGATAGATATGTTTCTCAAAGTGCATACCATTTTTTCACCTTTTAATAAAATGGTATTCCAATGTGGAATTCATACACCAGCAATGTGTCTCACCACTGTATTGCTTTCCCATTGAGCTCGACATTTTACTTTGTGGTCATATTATGGTCATATTTCATTGTCTTTCATAAAACTATGCTTTTTTGTCGTGATTGAAGAATATCCGACTTTATTCAAAAGAAAAAAGATGTTGTTATACTGTACTGAAATCCGAGAATGTATTTCAACCTTAAGAATGCTACATGTATTGTTTGACCAATTTCTGGCCATGCAAAGCAAAACTTCTTTTACTAGATAGAAGAATTTTGTTTAAACCACTAATACAGGATTTTAAATACTCAAGCTTGTAGTTCTCTGAAACCAAATTTGTTGTTGCACCTTAATTTGCACGGGTTCTTAAATGCGTGGGCGCTCGGTTATGTACCTGGTCTTCTAGGAGTGAAAAAAGCCACTTGAAGAAGCTGTTGCATAAAACGCTTTAGTTGCACTTTCATTTACAGAAAGGACGGCCATGGTGGTGAAACTTGATACCTTTAGAGAACGTTGTTCCAAAATCATCGGTCATGGCGTCAAATACTACTAAGTGTTTTCCAGTATGTGTATGGATTTTTCCTTACAAGGCAGGAATAGAGGCTTTATTTTTCAAACAGGTGAACATTTCTGTGGAAGCAACATTCCGTTTTGGAGTCGGAAGTTTAAAAGTGGCTACGGTTTGAGTTTGGGTTCATGGATGTGGTACAACTTACTTTGATTGCCTTTCTTATGTAAAGATCTTTAACGTTTATTGTCGTATACAAGTATCCTCAGGTTTTGAAAATACATTTAATTACTCCCTATATACATCGATACTGTTGATGTTTTCAACCTTTGTATGGGTAATGCCATCCGTAAGTGATTGCCCTATGCCATGTTGTCCTTTAAAGGAAGAAATCCAGTACAATTTTGATTGATTTGGTACCACAAGATATCTAACAATGCTTTTCAAAGATTTTCTGTAAAAATGGAATTGTCAGCTAACATTTATCTCTAGACCAGAGAAATACTGACGGTTGAAGGAAGTCTTTATCACTGTTTGAATTTCTATGAGTTTACGATGTGTCTTTTGCCTAGAGGTGGTGCCTCTGACCCAATGGACGTTTATTCTTTGAATCAAATACTACGCTTATTTAGAGTAGTTTCATGTAGAATTCACAGGGCATATAATTTTCGAGAAAAAGTATCACTAACATTCACGAAAGTAAAACCTTTCTATGTTGCAATTCCAACCGGAAGCAATTTATCATTAATAGCCTTGTCCAAACGAAACATATTACTAATTTGCTGTAGGTAGCACACATTCGCAAAGCACAAAGCAAAATTTTGAAGACATTTAGGTGTAATATCTTCTTAGATTTAATCTATTAGTGAATTCGAGACGAAATTATTGCTTGCGATAACTGTAGCTGCTTTTGTCGCCATGTTTATCATGCAAATGCGTAGGGAGAGGTGAATTTGGAAGGGAGAACGTCTTTCCAACGTTTCGTATTTTAGGAAATGCTTTTACGTCTGTTGGTTTCAAGTAGAGGTTTGGGGTCGTTCCGTGACTTTAGAGGAAGATTGAAAAAAATTTCAAACCTTCCGTGATCGCTGGACAAAAGATTTACATTATGGTTGGGCGACCAGTTGAGATCTCTACAGGGCGCCAGTTTCTTTAAAAAAAAAATTGAAATAAAAAAAGCAGAGTCTTACCAAGACAAGCTACAACCTGCCAAAAAGGTTATATCTGTTTGTATCTGCGTTTGATTATAAACATGCAAAATAAAATAAAAAAATTAATCTTCCTGTCCGAACAGAACAAGAAGTCGAGACATTTTCTCTTGCACACGGTTCCAGTTTCCATCCTGGACCTTTCAGAATCCATATATGAATTTATGAAATTAAATTTATGTTAGAAGGTTTTAATCACTTTCGTAGCTTAAGACAGGATGGAAATTTTTCTTAAAAAAATCCATTTCCATATACTGGCATATTTGGGTTAAATTTATAGAAGCAATCCACCCAAAGCTTCTACTTCATTTGTTGCAATTTCGTCATCCAATAACAAGTGACATCGGTTGGGTAAAAATATATGTGATATCAAGAACTCGTGGCAATGTCTTAATGTGGTGATTGGACTGAAAACCTTGTGTAGCGTGAAGAAATAGCGTCTATATTGTGCGTTAGTGTTTCTTTTGAGAAAAAAGAATCAAAAAATTGCTTGTAGTACTGTTAATTACACTACATGTAACTAAACTCTGCATTTTACCCAAGCACTTCTCAATAATAAAAAAAATCAATCGCTTTTATACTCTCAGTATGCAAAGCATTTTGCGAAGCCTGAGTTGAGTGGCGTCTCCATCATAGCACATTTAGCACAAGACTTCTTTTAGGGTTCGAAATATACATTAGCAGTTCCGGTGGTCTTTCACTAGGGAAGTACAGCAGTACTTTCTTAACATAACTGGTAATGATCCAAACCACAATTTTTGACCTGCTCGAGGGCAAGAAAATATCTGTGTCTAATTTGCTTCATGGCAAAGTTATGCCAATCGACGATGTTTTGGCTACGAAATTTCTTCCACTTTCTTTTCCCTCGCGGGTCAATTTCATGATTTCTTTACTATCAAATTCTAGCCTTAATTCGCTTAAACAAAGAAGTTCTCTTTGTTTGGGTAAAGAAATGGTGCGTGTAACAAATAAAACAACACATGTCCCAGTCGCTTGGAAAAACGTTTTACGTCTAAATTTCAAACATCAAGGACATAGTGTTTAACTTCAAAGTGTTCATATATTATGTTTTATAAAGGACATAAGAAGCAACTTTCGTGTGAAGGAGACAGCAGTTTGTTGAGTGTATATTCTTCAAAATCAACAAAGCAAAGACAGCGATTTGCAATGGGTAATCAATATTACTGTTATCAATCATAATATAAAACTTGGGTTTTTTGGCAGAGCTTTTGTTTATTACAGAACGCTAAGAGAATTGGAACCTATAATTATCCTATCCAACTAATCAAAGATTGTATATTTCTTTTTCTATATTTCTATCTTGAATTGCAACGCTCAGCTTGTACAAAGTCACACCAGTTTCACGACGTTCGAGTGGGTGAGTCCCTATAATCCATATGAGAGGCATCGACCACGTGTTATTTCTTATCATGCAAAACTCTAGATAAGTTCTCACATTTCCTACTCTCTTTTTCGCCTTATGACATCCCATGTCCTCTAACTAATCTTAAACCTCTCCTCTTTACTGAATATACCTTCACAGAAGGAATTATTCTACATGTCAGACAACACCACTGGGTAATAACAACAATATTTTCTCAATCCTTCATCAAAGCCCATATTCGTTCCAGCTGATTCAGGTTCTGCTTTGAGTTTATAACATTTAATACGACTCAAAGGGAGTTTTTCCGGTGTTCAAAGGGGTTTTTTGACATACAATTCTGGGGGTTTACAATTCATCGCATATTGGATCCAGATGATGCTAATAAATGAAGGTTCAGTACCATTTTAGACTACCTTAAAGGCCTGTGAGACACTTCAACTTAAACTAAACTCTGATGATGTGGTAACAACTTGCTGAAACTGAACTTCATACAATTTAACACTTAAAGTAACAATTTCAACACTAGTTTCAGCGCAGTGTTATATTTTTATCACGATTTGTCAATGTACACAAACAGCCAAACTCTGTGTTTCAAGATACCTCTGAATGTACCGACTCAGTGACCTTCGGAACTAAAGCTTGTCTGCTAATCTGTAGAAGCGGAAGGAGAGTTTACCTTGAGATCCAGTGGTCCTCAAAGATCAATTCCATTTTTCTAAAGAAACCAACAAGTAGTCATTTTGTTTTCTATCGTCGGAATGACTTGAATAATTTTTTCTTTAAAACCAGGTAACTTGACATTGAGCAGCTCGGTTGCCGTGGCCCAAGCAGGCACCAAGTCAAGACTTAATACTGAGTGAAGTTCAATTCTGCGATTACGCGGTTGCAGAAACTATATAGTAAGTTGTACAAAGTTTACAACAGTTTGATGCTAACCATTGGATTTAACCTCACGAAGTACAAAACCCAGCGTGACGTTTTGTGCGGCAATTGAGAAGCCTACAGCGATGAACCACATCACGCCATAATATGTTCCTCTTCGGTTCCATTCCCAAGCCGGTGGCCATGCTTGAAATATGCCATCAAAACTGCTACCCTGTAATGTACTGCACATTGGGACAATCTACAAATCATTAAAAGTTACGAACCACTCCACAGTGCTCGGGAGTAATCGTGTTAAGCCTGACTCTTCTAAATAAGTAGTATGTATGGAGCAAAAGTAGAGAGTTCGTTTAACTGGTTCTTTTACTTTATTGAATAAAATCTTCAAATGCGATGTTTTTCTAAAGCTTTGAGCTTTCCGGCTCCGAAATCCACGATCACCAAACCGGGGTTACGGTTCAGTGGAGATTGTAAGTGCCCGAAGCGGTGTGACCGTTTAATAAGAAGACAGTACTATTTTAAGACCTCCTTCAAGAACCCATTGTTTGTCTGGGTTTTTTCTCCTATGAAAAACAAGTGTAAAACCGAGTTATTTTGTTTTTAGAAAGATATCTTGTAATCTAGTAAAACTTGCCCTCTTTAAAGCTGAGTCCTTTACCCAAGCTTGACAAATGTTCGAATTTATTACGGTCCCTTCGCAACAGCCTTTAGGCAAAATCATGTAGATTAAAAACAGTATAATGAAGAAAGGCCTTTGTAGATGCCGGCTTTTGAACGGATACAAACATCCCAGCCAGAAGCCGTTTGATACGACCACACGACTAATTGGTTTAAAAAGAACGGAGCTGCCTTGTTGGTTTTATTTTGATGTCTTCAAGAACTAAACAAATAGCCTAATCATGGCCATTTCGATCTCAATTTTGAACAGGATGAGAGCACTTGGGATCTTTAGAGTGACAAAGATTAATTAATTATATATGCCGATTGACATAGGGGAGATTGCTTCCTCACTCATGGCTCTGAAATATCACGGTAGTTTTGCAACATTTTCAACCAAGGATGGCAATTTTATTCCAAGACAAGGGAATCTTGACAGTGAAAAAGTGAATTCAGTATGGCTGTACTGCTTCGCCGCAGGCCTTTAGTTACTAGAGCATCAAACAACAGCTTTCTTTGGCTAATCATGCTCTTCTAAAGAACTTAGTTACAAAGACAAATAAAAAACGAACTGATCGATGTCTATAGCTGTGGTTCGGCATTTTCTAAATTCTAAGACGTAATTTTTGTTGCGTAGGAACTATATTTTTTTTGCGTCGACGTGGTTCAATTGTTTTGAAATCACTCGCCGATGACAGCCTTCTAGAAAACACGACAGCATACAAAAGTAAGAATTAAAAGAGTTTCTTCTTTACAAGAAACTGAAATTTTTCTTGTCTTTGAAAACAAAACCATGATATGCAAGAGGAAAGGGAGTTGGTTTATTCAGTTCTTCTTGTCAGAACTTTAAGGGTACTTCTTTAATGTAACTGTAGTCAGAATAGCACTTTACAGTAATAAAGCCGTTTAAATGGACCATAAACTTTTAGACTAAAGAGATATGGAATAAACGCATTGAATGAAACTGACACTTTTTGTAAGATTCCTTTCCCTGTGAAGGGTGTCTGTTTAATATCCCAGGCGGAGTCATATCCCAAATATGCTATTTACAGTGCTGTTCTGAAACGGGAAATATTCTCACATAAATAAGAAAATATTGTAAGCTAAAACTTGGATAAATTTTAATGGCCAACTGAGCCGAAAATCGTTGCCTTCAGTCAGATATATGACAAATTCTCGTTCTTCATAGTTTTATTTCTTCTGGCAATATTAAAGCGAATTTTTTACTTGTTTTGTAAGGCACTGTACCTTTCTGTCCGGTTGTTAAGGATATTTCGAGCTTTTAAGCCTGACTGAGACCTAAGAGTCCAGCTTTCTGCCCGTATTCGTTCGTCTTTTGGTGCGCCATTTCATCGTATAGCAACTGTTCCAAAAGCGTTCATTCAAATCACTTTTGATGAGCTCTGATTGCGAGAATACAAATTAGAGTTCTTTAAGCTTTAGTGTGTTATGGCACTGAAGTAAATTTGAGGTCCTTTGAAATTTGGCAGGAACAACCGAGCCCATATTTTCTTGAGTAGACAGGCAGAGCTTTACTGATGAAAAACTTTCCCGCTTGTTGATTCAAACGGCTATTTAAATCGTTCTGTCTGTCTGGCCTCCATGATAAACGAGTGAAGTCTTTATTTTCTCGGTAGGATGTCAGTAGGACGTCAAAGGAGCTTGACCGGCGGCCATGCTCCCGTTTGTGTCCATGTGAAAGTGGTCGTGATTCTGAGACGGCGGCAAGCGATTAAACCAATCCGACATTGGTGGGTACGTTGAGGCGGTATGAAAAGCGGGCGAAGTTGTCCGAGCGGAGGATATACTTTCGTTATCTTGAGGACTAGGCACACCCAGGGATTCTGAAGGCTTTTGGTGTAGCTTCATGTGTTTTCGTAAAGAGCTTGGGTGAGTATAACTCTTGTTGCATCCTTCGATTTTGCAGATGTATGGTTTATCAGACGTGTGGACGTGTGAGTGCTTCTTTCTATCGCTCGAGTTTGCAAAGCGTCGGTCGCAACCCGGATATTCGCACATAAATGGTTTCTCGCCGGTGTGCGTTCGCTTGTGAATCTTTAGATTTTCTGACCTGGCAAACAGCTTCCCGCAGCCAGGGAAAGGACACGAAAAGGGCTTTTCCCCCGTGTGCACACGAATGTGGTTAATAAGCTTATACTTGGCCTTAAAGGGAAGTCCATTACGAGAGCAGTCCTTCCAAAAGCACACATGTGAGCTGCTTTCCGGTCCTCCAACATGATCTTCAGAGAGATGAGCAACAACGTCGTGCATTCGAAAGAATTGTCTCCCACAAGGCTTTCCTTTGCTGCCCGGTTCGATCCATTCACAAACCACCACATGACTCAAGGGTTGTCGCAGATAACTTGCAGGCATGGCAAGTCCTGGGTGCTGCATGAACTCATAGCGCGGGGCAGCGAAAGGGTTCGCAAACTGCGAGTGGTGAGCGGCGTCAAATTTGTCTTCTCGCGAATAGTACTCAAGGCCTTTGGAGAACCTGTACGGGCCGGCTAGCGGCCCGCCAGTTTGTTGATAGTGAGAACCGGGTGGATCGTGAGCATGAGCGACGGAATAAAATCCGTGTGGCGAACCACTGGTACCTTCGCGATGCGGCTCTTGCAGGCTGTTGTAGTGGCTTGGGTGAAGCTGGTGAATTACAGATCCTGCGAACATGTTGTGCTGTCGCTGATTGCTTCCTGCTCTAGCGCCAGTTGTGTCAGACGCCAGATTTATACTGCTGTTAGGAGGGCGAACAGCTGCGACGCTAGATGTTGGGAAGGTGTCGGACCCGGCGCCGAAAAGGAACTCGTGGGCCGATGGACGAGCTGAGGACCGCACATTTTGAGGTGGTGAAAAAGGATTGAGCGAGCCATTTGGAACGCTGAAATTATCGTGTACTATGCTCATCCTTTTGTCTCTTGTGTCTTAGACGAGTTGCTTTTTCCACTATACAATCGCGTGAGAAACCGGACAGAAAACTTCAATGAATCAATCGGGTTGGCTCTTTGTTTAATTCACAGTTTTGTCATCCTCCCATGGAACTAAATAAGCATCTGTGTCGTGCTGAGCGAATCGAACTCCTCGACTTGGTAGTGCACGAACATTCCTTGTAGCCTCTCACACAGTGTAGCGCGGTCAAATTGTTGAACCTGCGCGGGTCTTAACCGGTCTATCGTAATGCTATCCTTTGAAGTCGACTCTTCGTTCATCCAAGCATCTGTACTTGGCTGTGTTCTGTACCCAGCATGAGTTCTCGGTCTATTGTAACTGAACTACACCAGGTCTTTGATTGGCATTAGCAAGTTGTTGATATTTCATGATCCAATCATCGCGTTAACGCCCCCAGGGTGTTTGGGTTGATAAATATTTTACGATTTGTTCGTCCTATCGAATCCTATCAATTGTTAGTGTTTCAATAGCAGTCGACGTATTGGAACTATCTCATTTGCAATCTGAGCAAAACAAATGGAGGGAAAAAAAATTTCAAACTCAAGTAATAATTCTAAAAACATAAGTGGCCATACCGCATAAACTCTTGAAATTTTGCTTGCTTATTTCTTCGCTAAAATAGGATTAATTTGCATTGTCAATATTTGTCCCAAGGTGCCGACATATAATTTTCAAATATTTACCATTCGTATAAGGACGGTTTGATTAAGGGGAGGGAAGCACATGCCACCTCGAACTAAAGAATTTTAATTGCCTATTTTGACGGTTAAACGAACCAAATTCCCCCCTACAGAGTATTCAACGATCCCAAGCCTCATTGGATGTTACGGTAAGCTAAGCCATTATTAATAAAATAAATGGTAGCGTTATATGCATCTCTTTCCAAAGGAAACAGAATTTCAAGGTATGCCAATTCCGTTTATTTGTTCTCAATTCGGGTCACGCGCAGCGAAGCACGCGAATGTCTGAAGGTGTCAATCAAGTCGAGAGTCGTGAGAAATGTGTAATCGTCTAATCTTAATTGAATGATCATGTAGTAAACACTCTTCTTGAGTGGAGTGCTTGCAAGAACCACCAACTTCTTGGTAGATATTTCAATTTCAAGACCCCTCCTTTAGCTTGATACTATCTGCATCGCGCGCGGACGATGCATCGATTTTCCATCTCACCGGGTTAACCACATACTTGAGTTAAATTGATAAAAGGCACTAGGTTAAGTTTGTTTGCGCGTTTCGCGCGATTTTTTATAATTATAGTTTCCACGGGTTTGTGAGCGTGCGTTACAGGTATAACGGGGTTTTTTAAAAATGCCATGGGTTACTTGGCCCTTGTTGACAGTTTTACGACAAACACATTTCAACAGGATCCATCGTTTGCTCGATTCGGCTGATTTGCGTACTCGCGATACTATTGTATTCGGTGCCTTTGTTAAGGCCGACCCTAGCGGCGAGCGCCTAAGTAGTGTTGACACTATTTATAGAGGAGTTAAGTTTTGTTGGTGACAGAGTCGAGTGTACTTAATTAATACGATATCACACTTATGTTCCTCTTAACACTTTGCCACGGCGTCGGGGCGTTTGCGCATATCATGAAAGTAAATAAATTGCCACACAATTCGCTGAAATTCTTTACCACCTGGCTCCATTCCAAGTACGTCTATTAGCAATTGTAGTAAATTTTCTCTCCAGTTCTGACACAAAGCTTAAGTGTTTGCTAAAACCGGTGGAAGTAGTAAGCATTTGAAATTTCGATTATAAGGCTAAAATGTGTTGCCTATTTACGCTTACGTTAACATCTTCATATTTAAGTCTTGGAAGGTCCTTCTAGAAAAACAAAAACGAATAAACAGCAGGTTAACCTATGAGCAATTTTCAAGGATAAAAATAAAATCCACGCTTTTCTGCTTATAGCACAAAAGAAGGTGACATGTTCGCCGCGTTTGACACAATTAGGGTCAAGCGTTCGAAAAAATGGAGACGATTTGAACACTATGTGCTCGACGACCCCCTGGAAATAATATTTGTTCAACTTGTGAAAACGAGCAGTTTTGATGATAGGAGGGAGGGACAGTGGAAGGAGCAAATCAACATTAGCACCTCATGTGTCATGTCTTCTTTAAACAGAGGTCATTTTGCCACTAAAGTAAATCTCTTGAATCGTCCAGCCAAATGTCTAAACAATTAGTCCTCTGCGTCTGTTAATGCCATTGTCAAACAATCTTAACACAATAGCAATAAACGCTTTTTGGATCATTCCATTGAGAAGGCGCTAAAACCCGTTTATCCACTTAGCCCTTCTGCAAACGATCAATGCTTATGAGCAAGATTACAAAGTTTACTTTGTTCAGAGGGGCACGCTTACCACGTTTTTGCGTGACAAGCAAAGAAACACATCGCGCTCGCTTCTCGCGGGGAACATTCCTTACAAACAGAGCCAAGCTAAACTTCAACAACAACTCATGAATCTTTTATCTTGTGCTGGCGCGAATTTACATGTGTAGTAAATACGCACATCAAGCAGATGAGCTTCTAAGATGAGTTGTCGTCAAGTCTAACGATGCGACCAGTTTTTGGCGAAATGATAGTTCAATCTGAATTCGTCCCAACAAGGGGTCCATGGAGCGAGCGCTTCAAGCTGTGAATGTTCAGATTCAATAAGTAGAAATGCAAATGCGGAAGATATTTTAATTATGCCTTCGCCTACAAAAGAAACTTGACCAACGCGGAGTTTCCTGTTAATATAAACAATTTTTGCAAGGTCAAGGGTGTAACCCTTGTACCAAAAACTTTTTTTTTTGAAGACTGGATGTTTTGGGGGATGCGTCTGATAATTTTAACCGAACCGTAGAGGACGATATCGTGGATAAAAAGAGTGAGGGGTATCTCTGGCGACTCCTAGCTCCTCCTTCCTGTGTTTTGGTTAGCGTTACCGAAAAAGCCGGAATTTGGTACATTGGGGGCGTTTTTCATTGGTTCGTTGATTTTGCTTTGATTTATTGAAACCGAACGTAAAAACTAAATTTTTATTTATTTTTGATTTGCCATTCGTGTCAAGGCAATGGAAGGAAATAAAAATCAAGATTGATTAGATCAATTCGAGTTTCTAATCACGCGAGCGAACCAGGATATTAGTTTGGTTGAAAAAGCCAAATAACCTAAGTTCGGCATAGATATAAATTTTTTTCCTAACTCACGCTGTCTGTTCCTAAACAAGTCAAAATCTATCTTGATTTGAAAACGCTGTTTACATTATGAGGTCGATACCAAAAAGCATGTTTTCAGATGTGCACAAAACCACAGTCAACACATCTCGTTTTGAGAGGCCAAAAGCCTTTATCTGGGGCCAGGTTAGCAAAAAGGAATAGACTATTTTATAAACTATCCTATATCTTCTAGTAAAAAAATATTTTAATCTTCTCAAATTGATTGAGTTCTTAATTGCTGTTTTAAAGCTGTGTAGTATATTGCATGCAACACAAACACTCTCGTAACCGTAGCAAGTGAGAGGAAACAATAAATTAGTAAAGAAAGTATTGTATGTGTAAACGAGGTACTCTTTTCTGGAAAGTAATGTGGTCTGCAAACATCAAATTGATCTGCTGCATTCCAGAGGAAACTTTCTTATTTAGATGGACGGGGGATTGTTTCTGTCCTCCATGCTCTGAACAGGGTGGCGATTTTCTGTGAGCTTATCCTCAACAGGGTCAATTTTCTGTAAAGAAACAACGAAGAGTGTGTGTGTGTGTTTTATAATTATTATTATTTTTTATTTTTTATTTTTTATTGTCCATTTATCTAAACAGGGTCAGGAATTCAAACTCTCAGTGGCAACCCTTCGCCTTAACTTAAGTCAGGAAATCCCCGGGGAAGGAGGAGTTATTCCGAAACGAAAAAACCTAGGAATTAAAAAAAAAAAAAAAAGCCCGTTTTGGGTTCAATTACACTTTAACATCTGCAAACCTTACGGGCATACAATTTAAATCGTGTAGAGAATTCAGGCCAGTGTCTCGAAAATCTAGTAGGGGTTTGCAGCAACCAATTCCGGAAAGCGGCCAATCAGATGAATAGTAGAAATTGATCTATTATTCGACAACATGGAGTGCTATTTTAAGAAAAGGCACTGTTAGAAACGAAAATGTCACTTTTTGAATGTATCTCTTTGAAAATAATAGCATGTAACCAAATAAAACAAACTTGAGATTCAAGCCAAGTCACCTCAATGTTAGTAGCACGCATCCAGACAGCGAGTCTCTTCATATTTCATCTTTCTCAAAGGGCGATTTACCGTAGTTTTATCAGTACAATTCACTAATTTGTTGACTTTGTAGGCAGGTGGGCCAATTACATGGTATTGATCTCTTATCTGGTATAATCCTATTAGTTATAGCCCGCGAGGGCGGGCGGAAGGAGGTGTACCGATCTTATTTATTTACCAAATCTTAAAGCCCTCACGGGTAATTACTACTACTTGTTAATTAGAGCTACTGTCCTTTTATTTATTCTTCAAGTTCTTTCCTCGGGACGGGGGGTACTCCCTTATATACGCCATAGGTATGTACCGCCCCAAAGGGTATGGTTATTGCGCCGTTTTGGTCTGAAAACGGGTATAGTCTTTGCCCATTTTTGGTCTCGGAGCGGGGATGGTATTCGAGGGAACTACGGAAGTGTATGAACGTATTTGTCGTTTCAATTCCAAACGAAACTGAAAGAAAGATAATATTTGAATTTGAAATGGCTTTAAAAAAATCTTTTTGTTGGCGTTCTAGTTTAAGTAATGCTTATGTATAGGTCTGAAATCGGGTATAGATTTTAGAGGCCAGGCCTACAATGACATTTTTGGTCCGAAATAGGGCCAGGATTTGGGGAAACGGGCGGCACAACCCCATCAAAAATTCCTAGGAGTACCCCCCGGGGGATGTACACTAGAATGCTCTCCAAGACATAGCTACAATCTATCATATAATCAACTCATGAGCTTTGTTCGAGGGTTGCAGCTTTTTATCTGGGGTTTCAACCGACATGATTTTAAGTATATTATAATAAACTAACAGCATTTTTTCCATTCATATTGCTTATCAAACTTTAATTAATCTGAGGCGGTTTTAATTTCTTTTCACTCTCAGGATAATGTCCTTTAACGTGATTTTCGCCTATGGGGTTGTTAATTGTATTTCATGATTCAGGGTAGATAAAACTTCGAGTCTGTTGATCACATTACCGAGTGTGACCAGTGAGATGGAGGGTAAAAAATTTCCCTATTTTCTAACGAAGGATTTCTTTAACTCTTTAACATCTTTGAAAGAGAGGAATTAAAGTTTCCCTCGTATGGGATTTGCTGAAGCAACGATGCAAATTAGGAAATTTATAAATAAACTCACCTTCAAACATCAATACATGTGAGGCATCTTTCAGTTTCATGTTTGCGTACAGTATCTTAATATTGATGACAATTCTTTTTGTAATTGCAGAAAATATATATAGCTATGATATAGCTATGCCTTCAAGTTGGTTTTTAATGGATACCGTGACTTTAAAGGACAGAACTAGTCAACATTGGCTGCCTTATCAACTCCATTTTTGTAAATATTTGTAATGAATTCCTGTTTAAAATAAAACCAACTTCTCAACTTATCATACTGTTTACTTAAATGTGGTATAAAGGAGGCAGAACTATTTGTCCTCCTAGTCGGATTCCTGTCATTGTGATCACTATAGATCTAAAAGAAATCTTGCTATTGTGGCCATAAAACTGTGAAGCTTCAGTGTAGTACAAAAGTCCAAATTTTGTTTATTTTTTATTGTGACTTCTGATTATATGATTCCTTGACCGGCAAGTGGACTCTGTAGGTTAAACCTTGACTAAGACTTGAATATACTACTTAAGAGTCTACTGCTGCGATCTATAGACGTTTTTTTGTCTTATTGTTAATTGTCATTTCATTTTGTTTTCATTTTTTTTTAGTTTACGTAGGGCCATAAAAATTCAGCCTGTTGGTAATTAATTTCCTTCATATATATTCCTTTCTCCCACAAAGCTCGTTGTTTGTCTCTTTGTTTATTTATTGGTTAATATATTTTTGGTCAGTCGGAGCAGTATAGTATAGAATAATTCAAATGAAATCCGACTTCCCTTTCCAAGTAATCCACATTTTTAGAACCCCCTAATAATTCACACTTTCAATTACTTTTCTTCAGATCACCAGGATGGAAAAATCTCGATTCAGCCGTATTTTCTCGTGACCTACCACTAGACAAACCTAGTTAATTTTTTCCCGCAACTCATTCTCTTAAGTCTACGAAAACGGGAAATATGCTTGATTATAAGATCTTTATTTTATTGTAATCATTATAAATAAAAAATATGAATTTAAATTTCTTTAACCAGCTTTCATACACACCATATAAATGAAGAGAAATGTCAAACCAAAAGGCCTTTGCACAACTGATAACATCTGCTCTCAATTTCTTTTTTTATTATTGTAGTGTATGAAAAAAAAACTTTTAAAAATGGGAAAGTGCAAAGTTCGGTAAATATATTTTATCACCTGTTTTTGATTTCATCCATGAAAACTTAAAGAATAAAGAAAACAAAGCATCTATCTTGTAATTCTGTGGTAAACATAAGTAATTTAAAAGTAGCCTGAAGTAATTTACGAGTATTTCAGTCATTACGTGGATGTATTTCAGGGGTAAATGAAAGCTGAATTGCCCGATTACAAAGAATAAAGATGAATGGTCAATATTAGAGAGTGTTTTGAAAGGCTTTTAAGGGCAGACTGATAAATGTTAATAAGATGAGAATTTGATTAACCTGAAAACAGCTTTGGTGTTCATAGCCTTTTAGAAATCACATTTGATGTTTTATTTGTTAAATAATATACTTTGAAACAAAGACTCAGATTTTTTACCGACTAGCAACTGTTCCTTGTTGTCAACGCAGCCGCACGTTTACCGACTGGTACCTGTTCCTTGGCACCTCTGTTGTTAACGCAGCCACGTAGGCCGGCGGCCATGTATAATTTGTTATTTAGCATTTAAAAACTATGGAAGAAGGCGCAGTTAAATTACTATGGAGACATGAAAATTTTACGAAATTGTAATTCTTGTAGATTATAATAAATTAGAAGGTGATAAAATTTGGGTATATGACGGATTTGGCCCTAAGGCAAATCGAAATTATCTTATCACTAAGAGTACTAAGAGTATAATAGGATCAAAGGTTTGACTACCTTTATACGATTAATAGATTTTGCATGGCAAGAGTAAAAAGCCGACAAAATCGCCTTCTTTCAGTTTGTGTTGAAGGAAAGAATTAAAATATATAGACCTATATCTTTTTACTATTCTCCGATACCAGAGTGAAAGACTTCGACTTATGCGCTGGCAATACCGCAGTCACAAACCACTGGAGCAGGATAAAAACCCTAGAGGATAACTGCATGGTTATATCCTATTTTAAGTGACTTGTGGCTAATGCCTAAAAAGTCGACCTACAATTCATTTGACTTTAGCCTCTTGTAAAACCCATAGTGGAGCAGAGATTAGGATGCGTTCGCCTTCGTCGAACACGATAGCGAGAGCGTATCTGCCTAAGAGGAACGCTGCTAACACTTTGAGTATACCAGAGAAGAATAATTACGACATTTGGATTTTAAGCCAACTTCTAACATCACTGTCACTCCTGTTGCTTTCCAAAGGTACCCTAGTTCAAGTGGTCTTTGATGCTCAAGCCGTCTTAGGCGAGAAAAGAAAGAAATCGTCTGGGACCAAGGTATAGATAACGGGGCTCAAGAATTAAAGGGAATAGCTACCTCAATGTGAAATAACCTTTTCTCTAAAATGATACATGGAAATGAGCACGGTATTGTCATGATCCGCAGTTTCACAATCTTAACATATTTGAAATTTTTCAACTTCTTTCGAATTCAGTGCGTTATTTCAAACTTCCTTTTAATGTGCAATTTACATTGCACAAATACTTTCTAAATAGTGGGAATTGTCTATGTTCTTATCGAATCAAAGTGAAATAAATCACCTGCTTTTTCTAACTGATTGATGATGTTGCTGTTCTCTGATAGATCATTTTGTCGGTTCAGTTGTTCAGTTGTTCTTTAAAATTCATTTAATTGTTTAGATTTTTTTGTCTAAAATGAAGATGAAATCTATTAACATGTGAGGGCAATGAAAGCTCAAGTGTAATCGAACTGATTTCATTCCTTAGTTTAAAACAAAAGAGGGCTACTGTGCCAGGGATTTATCACCCCACTAACTTGTTTTTAGCAAAATGATGCAACTCATACCCATTCGGTGATCATATATTTGACTGCAGTAAACGACACAGAAAGAAATGCAGAACCGAAATTCTTCTGGAAATGATAACGTTTAGCTTCATAAAGGATGGGAAAAGGTTACAATTGGAATTGGAGAAAGCATTGGGCGGAATTTTTGTTTTCTATTAAGTCGCAGACATCGCTGAGTATGGTACGAAGTGGCAGATTATCACCTAAAATGCATCGATCAAAAAAGGGATAAAATGCTCCCAGACCCCAGGAGGAGGGAAATGTTCCGATCCAAGTGACTCATCTGTCGAAAGGAAACAAATCCTCAT
The DNA here is from genome assembly GCF_958299795.1 of Porites lutea. Lineage (NCBI taxonomy): Eukaryota > Metazoa > Cnidaria > Anthozoa > Scleractinia > Poritidae > Porites > Porites lutea. Next base: position 16,796,983 of record NC_133206.1, read on the forward strand.
CGTTGGAGGAAATTTTCCAACTTGAGAAAAGAACAGAACTTAAACTGGATCGCTTTGGTCGGACTGAAACACTAAGAACTATTTTTAGGTCATTTGAGATGCAAATTCAACCCTGGTTATTTCAACGTGTTACCGATGCAAGAAATTGTTAGTAACAACAAGATTAATGAGTGACAGAAGCTATCACAAAGGCAACTTAATTAATCCCTGCTTGCTTATTTGTAATATCATTGCAATAAGTATATAAGGTGTTAATACTGATGAATGAATATTAGTTGCCGATTATGGTCAGTAGGCTTTGTGACAGTTGTGAAGAGAGTGTATACTGAAAGATAACAAAGATTTGGTCAAACGGAGACCAAGATGTGACAAGCAATTGTCTTCAGATCTGGACAGTTAACGTAAACTACTATGCAAATTTCACTGAGTATGTGGACTACCGAATACAAGTTTATCATACCCTGTTTGGTTTCTCCCAGCCCAGCGCTCTCCCCGGTTACATACCTTAGCTCGTTTAGTTAGCCACCCACAAAGCACATGAGGAAGTTTGCGTTATTTATATAATAGTTGATTTAAGAGGCTCTGCGGTTTACGCTCATATTTGGGTAGAGCATAATCTTATCCCCCATAAAGCCGTTAACACTTTTAAAAATAAGTGTTAACAGTTTTATCTCTTCTGGCTCGGCACCACAACCGTGCTATTTTGTGTTTTAACCTGCTTACCTGTTTAAAGTTAACCACCCATCGATTTATGTATTATAATATGAACTTGCCGCAATTACTACTCTGATTCCGTGGGTTTTATAAGCGTTAACTGGAAGGCCCTTGTCCTTTGTTGACGTATAAAGTGGTCAACAAAGTGATACTGTGAAGGAGAGGTCATACTTTGCTGAGATTCCTGGTGGAGCATTAAACAGTTAGCGGCCACACACGCATCCAAAATTTGGTGAAAAAAGGGTCATGAAATTCAAATTAATTTATCCTTAATCCCTTAATTGAGGCACCAAGAAAGTGATACTACACTTTTGGTTTAAATTCTAGTAATGTTTAGGTTTACCTTTGCAAGTTCTAGTAACGATTTTCTGGACCCTAAATTGCAGTTCATTTAGCAGTAGAGCCAGCTGGAACTAAAGATGCCCTGGGCAAATAAAAATTTAATTTCCTGATTTTTAGACCGCGTCATTCATATAATCAGTCAAGTACACAATGCTTTATGAACTGACAACATCTCTTATTATAATCAGCGGTATCATACATTATTAGATGTCTGGGGTCAATTGGAGGCACAAAAAGAGCCGATCCACGCTTTAGAAGTTATTCAGTAATTGAAAACAATGCTCGGATAAGATTAGCTCATACAGTCAATTATCTCGATGTTGACTTTTAATAAAACAAATTATTTTCTTAACCAAAAGCTTTCCATTTATCAAATCCAGTCTGGCGGTGCGCGGTCTTGACATGTTTGTACTCAAAGGGAACTTTCGATCCAAATTTATCTAGTTCACTGCCTTTGGTATTAGAGACTTGTTCACTCGTAAGAGCACATTAAAATTCCCAGCATCTTAAGATTATCGTTTCCCTTAAAGTTATAAACACTTTTGTCTGCCAGTGGATTAGTAATCTTCTTTTCTTCTTCGAATTTTCAATAAATCTTATTTCTGAAAATGATCATTGAAAAGAAATAACCACTTTAAACGAACGTTTTCATGACTTTACAAGCGGGTGATTAAAACTTTTTCCTTTACTTACTGAAAAGCTGTTAATGGTTCAGTACTTTTACCGGCTGTGTTAATATCATAAGGAATGGAACTTGTATATAGCCGAGTATAGCAATCAATTAAGCATTGCCGATAACTTTAATTCAATATATTTTTCTCATGCGATAATTATAAATATCAGTTTAATTATCGCTTGAATTCCTCGCCAATATTTATTTAACAGACTTGGAACAGACTCAAGCGAGTCTTATTCTTACGCGGCTTACTTGTTGGCCACAAGAATTTTCAAACCGCAAAACCGAGACCACATCGGTTCGAGCAAAAGAGATACTCCTACTTGTCGACAATTGTTGTGATGTCGGTAAAGTTAAAACAAAATTATAGTTTTGTCTTTCTATGGACTTGCCTAAGGCAATTTGTTATCGCCCAGATGGCGGTGATATATGACCTTATTAACGATAAGCGACAGTTTCTTCGTGAGTTACACGTGGAAATTTTTTTGTGATACACTCAGTCAAATCGGCATTTGACAATAAATCTTTCTCTGAATAAAATTTAAGTCTTAATATTTGAAGCTAACATGCACTTCAGATTTGAGCCTGCGTCTTGATGTTAAACGCTGAAAAACTGCACGTATTAAAGTAAGAAATTCACGGATTTCAGTGACTAGTCTTCTTTTAGCTAATTTTGCCCTTCGATCTGCCATAACGGTATCAAGTGCAAAATAGTCAAACTCCTTATTGTTTTATCCCAGCATGGTTGTCATTGATCTAACTATTTAACTAGTACGATCATTAGGAATGAGTCACTATTCGCTTTTACGTTCTGCCTGATTAACGATAGCCTGTTCCAGGTGTTCAGATAGTAGAGCGCGGTGTTCAGATGGTGGAGCGAATTTTTATTTATTTATTCCCTTTTTTTCTCGTCTCTTTTTCGCCGCGCTCTAGTATTTGAACGCCTGGAACAGGTTAGATTAGAAAAATACAGGGGAACCCCCGCTCTACAAACGGACACCCGGATAATACGGACACTATGTCTTGTTCCCTTGATGTCCGTATTAACCGGGTTCCACTGAACTCTAAAAAGGAATATTCCAGTCATCAGGCCTTGAGCTGCAGATTAGGTTACTGACTAAATGCTCCAAGTTATTGCAAGACGATTTTTTTAATCTTTTTTTTTTAATCTGTAGACGAAACCCAATGATGCCAAATGAAACCTCTTTGGTGATACTTTCACTTGGTACCATTTATTTAGTATGTTGTTCAAACTTTTGAGTCTGTGGACGTAATCCGGCTTTGGTGTTACTACTCAAATGAAACCTTTTAGGCAGAACTTGTGCATGGTGCTATTTATGATTAACTGTAAATAAGAAAGAATTAACCCGGTAAGTTTGTTCAAACTAAATTCAGCTCTTTCCTTCATCCTTCTTACAGCTGTATAACCCTTTTGAAATGGAGTGAAGTACGAGTCCACGAGATGGCGGGCTATTCTTGTCTTCAGTCTTAAAAGAATCTTAATTTTTTTATCATTTGTTGACTTTCTTGCTTCGAGAAATCACGCCACATCCACTTGAAAAAATTAGTTTGTTGAAATAAATTTCGACCTTTGCCCCTCGTTTCTCTCCTGGAGGAAAATAAAAAGCCTAACTGCTTTTCAGGCATTGTTATCCTGTATAATTGAATATAATCACCTTGAATGTCTTTACAGTCAACTCTCTCTAAGACGGACACCTTTGGGACCGGCACTAAGTGTCCGCCTTGAAGAGGTGTCCGTCTTATAGAGAGTCAAATAAAAGGAGTAAAGAAAGGCAGGGACCAACTCTAAGTGTCCGTTTTACAGAGGTGTCCGTCTTATAGAAGTGTCCGTTAAGAGAGAGTCGACTGTATTCAATCAGCTTCAATCGTGTCCGTTTTGCATTTTATGTTTTCAACGGACGAACAGAAAACGCCTCTAAAGTTAACGATGATTTACACCTTGTTAAGAGATGATATTTAACAATTAATGAATGAGGCTGAGTATCTTATGAAGAATTATGGAGATCGGGGAGGGTGTTATCCGTCGAGGCCGTTGGTCGAGGCGGATAACACCCTCCGAGATCTCCATAATTTTTCATATGATACGAAAGCCGAATTCAATAATTGTTTTCTTATTCATTCAAAATAATTCCTAGTTTAAAAACATAGCCAAAACATGCGTACCTCCATCGATGTTAAGTTCACCTTCGATAGTGTACGTTTAGGGTTGTTCAGCTCCGCAAATATTCTCCAAATAGCAAATGTCTCCCTTTGAGTTGTCTTCGTGCTGTTCTTGCCATGTTTTTAGCTATTATTTCGCCTAGTTCTTACTCTTGAAACGAGTGAAATGTCCGCCATTTTCGTTATCACAGCCAAAACAACTCAACCTCGTACCCAGGGTCTTCTCGATTAACGGTGCATTAACCTGCAAGGAAGCTGCACTTTTGACGTCATCGGTTCATTAATCGCAAAATTCTTCCAAATTTGGTCATCAGTAGCTGGTTATGGTGAATTTTGCGTGTGCTTTTAGCCAATCAGAATCGGGGAAATATTTTGAATGAACAAAAATTGGCATTAACTGACCATAGTCCCCTCTACTAACTTATGATCTGACTCACACAATTAGTTGAAACTTGGTTCCCTTAAGACAACGCCCTCGGAAGGGCATTCACCAAGAGTGTTGGCTAACTAAGGCGTTTAACTGTATGGTCGCTCGGTAATAGCTCACTTTGAAATGAAGTGGAGGAAAGTGGTGGCATGGAATCGACAATTTGGGTGAACGTGATACCGTGATACCGTGATACCGTTTGAAATTTCTGAGAACACCTGTATCTGTGTTTAAAGGCGTGAGGTAATTACGCCTAATGATATATTTCGAGATAGGCGATTGATACTCGTGCTCCACTTAATCATCTCATGAAAGCTCAAACCCTACTTTGGATCACAGGTTACTATCGTCTTTTCTTTAGTGAGCGGTTGAGTCAGTGTGGTATCAAATTTCCCCTTAGGGACTGATTTGTGGTTTTGGGGGAAGAATTGTGACCCGATCAACAGTGAAACTTTCAAATGGCTAAAAAGCCACCTAGTGCAATTGAAATTAAATTCATTAAAAAGTTGCTTTGTTGGTACTTAACTTCATCGCGGGTACCTAGTAATTTCGCGATTGTTGCGAGACAGAATTTCGCGGGGTTTTACTTTCGTAATTTCAGTGGGCAACTATGTAAAAATGGCATTGAATTTCGCGATTCAAGCATCCTCAACTTTATTTTACGTTTCAAGAAGTCTGAAGTTTTTTAAAACTCTAGATAAACTGGAACAAACACTTTTAAAATGCATCTAAGAAGTAACAAGAACAAGCAAGAACACATACTTTGAAAATTAACTTTTTAGTGTGTTTAAACCGTCATTTCACAACAGAAGATACAACATGAAACTTTCTAATAAAACCAGTTAATATTGTTTCTATTTGTTGATACATATCTTGTATATAAAGTTGTTATTACATGTTTGTCATTATTTTCTTTATGATTTGAATTTTCCATATATTTGGTATATTCCGAACAATTATGGCAAGGATCACTTTTCAAACAGATCTTGGTCAAAGCTGGATCTTGGTGTAGGTCAGCATCAAGAAAGGAAGACCAACACTTAAGATTGAAGGTCAGGTCTTTAATTTCGCGATTTTTTTGTCGCAAAAAACGCGAAATTTGAGACCCACGAAAATATAGCACCAAGAAGGTAGCCTGCCCCCTGCCACAAACGCAGCTCCATCCAAAAATACGAAACATTAACCTTTCCTTTCTTTGTTACACTTATGTTCAGGGGACAAGTCCATTCAAAGAACACAAAGTTTGCTGCCAAAAGGAGAGTTGATATAATCTTGCTTCAGTTAACGCTATCGAAGGGACAACTCTATTCAGGGACCTTTGGCTGATCTCCTGGGTATCCTCTGAATAATAGTTCCACTGTATAATCCTTTTTTTCAGTTAACTCTATTGAAGGGACAACTCTATTGAGGAGACACTTTTCCTGATTCCTAGGGTGTCTTCTAAATGGAGACTCCACTGTATTGCTTTATAAGTTACTTCCATTGAAGTTAGTTCAATTCAGTGGTGGCTCCTCCTTGCACTTCGTATATCTTCTATTCATTTGACAAATCGTACCCCTTCCACTTAACTAGTTTTGAACATCGCATCCCTTTTAAGAGCTGTAAATGCACTGTCTTTGAAATATGAATAAATCACAAAACCAGAACGTCGTTTCTCGACTTTTTCTTAACCATAAATTGCATCTTTTAGCCCTTTTTGGCTTTTTTACAGACCGAGATGACAGATTTCCCTACCCTCCCTAGCCTGTAACACCAGGAAACCCCAGGAGAGCTTAACCGCCCAGAAACTCCCTATCGTTTCATATACCTGAAGCCTGAAAAAGGTACCCCTTTCGGGCGGACCGCAAGCCCGTGAGTTTACAGGCATGACGCACAATGCAATTACTTAAAAATGCCGACGGTGCAGTTTTAAACAAAGCTGTACGTCATCTGATCGCTAACTCCGGTAAAAACATATTTTCAAGCTCTTACTCGTTCAGCCCTTATCTGACAGGTTAAACTTGTTCATAGCTTTACTATTACTCTTTCGGTAACCTGCAGTTTTAAAAGAATACAAATTTAATATAATTTTAAAAAATAACTGCCTATTTGAATAAAGTTCTGAGCAAAGTTTGGCATTTAATTTTTTTATGTTAGAAATTAACCTTGCTGTGTTCTTCAGCTCCAGACGTACGGTTCTCTTTTACGGCTCTGCTGCGGAATTATCTTTGTATCCGAAATACGGAGGAATTTTATCTTTGAAGGTTTTGATATAATGAGGCTAATAAACTTCGAAACTCAGAGGCTAATAAACTTAGGATATCAGAAACTTCTTCAGTGCCAGGAAAAGAGTGTGTACGAGTTGTGCAAAACAAATGTTAAAAAGAGTTGATCATATCAGTCCTATGCAAGTCAACCTTTTTAGGATAAAACCTTTATTTATAAAAGGATTTAGTGAAAACAAGAAACTGGTATGCATTTTGTTACAGGAACTATATATGTGCGACATCAATTATTTCGTTATTATAAAAGATATATTTGAGGTTAAAAGTGAGCGGTGACACGACAAGGTAAATACCGGTCTTGTATAAAAGACTGCCAATTTTTTCAATAAAATCTAAGAACATTTATTACGGCATTCCGCAATACATGTTATATATATACGATCGTGAAATAATTTCTCGTTATTATGATCGAAGACACGTTTTTAAATCCTAGGTGGTGAACTTTTTTCAAAAGAGCGAACTTCTTTCATTTGGTAAATGAGAGGAGGCTTAAAATAAACACACGACATGATACAATAAACTGATTTAAAATAGCTTAAGTAGTAAACTCTTGACTCCCAGGTCACTTGGAACATTTTTACGTTACAACAAGGTTTCAAACAATGGAAAAGCCACGCAGCTGTATACGCGAGAGACATAATACGCTACCAGTCACGGCTTTAATTGACCAATCAGAAAGCACAATACTTGCTTATTCAATTGCACATAACAAAGGATTACCAAGATTTCTGCCACGCATACCCCCATTGACTCCCTTGGAACAATTGTATTCCACGTGCCTTCAGATCAAACGAAACGTCAGGAAATTAGCCAGAATACCAATATTGGTTTTACCTGATTAACGCAGCCATAAAGGGAAAAATTAAGGAACGCCGTCAAGCAGAGATTTACTCACTACTGTTCGGCGTCTATACGCGTGACATGGAAGCAACAATTTATGAGGATCAAAGCTTCTTGTTGCCAAATAAAAATTCCTACACACAGGACAATGGTAGGCTATGGTTAAATTTAGCGAATGACTGCAAAAATCCCTGTAGACGAGAAGACTTTGATATTTCTGATTTGCTGAGGTCTCCGGACCTAGGGATTTCGTCGCCAGACCTCGAAATGATTGTGTGGCGAAATTTCCCAGAGACTTGTTCGATAAAATTGGAATCCCATTCGCCTCCAGCACCACAGCTTTTGGTTCCTCAGGAGCCGGATTTTACGAGCCAGCAAGTCACCGCGGAACAGGAAGTGTTCGCCAGAGGATTTACCGACGCCTTGCAACGTCTGCGAGAAGAAAGAGAAATAAGCCAAGCACGCAAATCCAAAACGCCTCCGTCAGATGAATCAATCCAAGTGATTGACGCCGACTCGAAATGCACTTTCATCTCTTACAGATTTGATTCATTTCACCGCTTACCGTCTTTTCAAGAGACTTTTTTACCTGTTAGGTTGGCTGGTTCAATAAAAAATAAAGAGGTGGACAGATTTTCGCCTTGTGAACGGGAGCCGCTCGAAGGCTCAGAAATTTCTGAATGGTTTAAAGTGGAGACTTTGGAGGAAGGATTCTCTGGGCAAAGACAAAGTTCTCACAGAGATGGTCTGTTTAATCCGTCCAGCGAAGAAGATTCAGATGAACCTTCCTTCAATTCTCCCTCAGCCCACAGTCCCGATGCTGAGGAATTTCGTTATGAGGATTTCGAACACGAGATTAAAGCTGCAGAGGATAGGGAGCTGTTTCATAATGGCGTCCACGAGCAGGACAACGTTGGACCCGATGGTGAATGGACCTACGACAAAGACAGCTTTATTCAAAATGCCCCAACACCAAAACATTGGCTCGCAGTCCATACGAAGCTCTATAACATGTCTGTATTAAAACAGGAGGCAGACACCGTAGAAGAACAACCTCAAGCGGACGCAAACATACCTGGCGAAAACATTAAAATGGAGCGAAGAAAGCAGAAGAATCGTTTAGCGGCGTGGAAATGCCGTCAGAAAAAACTTATACGCGAATCAAGGCTTGCGACAACCGTTGAAGAGCTTTATGCGGAAAATTCCAGACTAATGGAAGAACTTGAGAAGTTAAGAAGAAAAAGACAACAACTAGAGCAAAGTTTTATTAAACATGTGACTAGTGGATGCGAGGAAGCCCACATACAATACACGGAGAGTTTTAACGTCGACAGTTAACACAAATGTTTTTTCTCGATGATTATTTTTGCCTAGGTGAGTACATCTGAAGTTAACTAACCGCAGAAATTTCTTTGAAAACTACTTGTGTATTTGCTCTACAATAATTCTTGCACTCCGGCCTAGGCAAATTGATCACCACAACATGTTTTGACCCAAGTTTAGTGGCGAAGTTCCTCTGAAAATACCTGATTATGTTTTATTCCATTTGTTTATTTCTACACAACTATAGCTTACTTTGGCCGTCAATTTCACTACCGAGTCCTTTTCCTTTCAAATGACTTCCATGTTCCTCTTGCCACACATCGTTTAAAAAATAAATCTTGTTCAGACATTTTGACTCGCTAGGTAACCAAGTGTGATAACAATATCGACCGTTTATGCAATTTAGTGCCAATACAACACCTTAGGCGGGAAAAAAAAATGAGTGGCAAGGGATTAAATCATCCATGGAAGAACTTTTAAATCAGACCATCTTTTTTGAAATTTCTAATCACCTTTGTCCCGCTCATTTTGAGCCAAAGAGATTTCTTTGCAATTCACTGACTTCGCTTTCATTAAAAACGGCTGATAAAATTATTCGTTAATCCATTTTTTTTTCCGTACTCGGCCCTCATTATACCGTTGTAACAAATTGGCAATTTTTCGTCCGAAACACAAATGAAGGCATGGTCGGGTGTATAACTTTTTTCCCCCAAACTGAGCACGCATAAAGAGATGCAGCAAAACCTCTGACCGTTGGACAGGTATTGTGTGCCACTAAGTTAAGAAATTGTTGTGGGTAACACTGTGTAATGAAAGGTAACAGCAAAAAATGAAAACCTTAATGTGAACTAGTTACCAAAAAATTTAAAACTTTCTTTGTTTTTCGAGTTTAATATTTTCGGCCCCCTAAATCAAAACGATAGCCGTCCTCAGGTCTGTGGTTCCTTCTCTAAAATCCCGATGAACGGTGGAGCCTTGTTCATTCAAGTCTCTCAGCTAATATTTGGTATTTGTAGTCGTGAAAATCAGGAGAACTCTACTGTGCAAGTAAATCATTTGACTAAAGTCATCGGCTTTCTGTGCAATTACCACTAAATACAGTCAAACCTCGTTAATACGGGAACTGAGGGGGCCATAAAAAGTGTCCGTATTAAGTGGGTTGAATTTAGTAATGGCTTTCCTTCCCCAGGGGCGAATCAAACTGTCTGTAATTATGAGGTGTCCGTATTAAGCGGTTGTCCCTCAAAGTAGGGGCGGATCTAGGGGAGGGTGCGCACCTCCCCCTCACCCCCCTGAGATGACCTGCGGCATTCTAATACAACTAGCATTCTGTATTAAAATTTGTTTATGTCACCATTCAGTTACACCATTCCTTAGTGGTGCACCCCAAAAATTCTTGATTCGCCCCCCCCCCCCCGCCTCCCCCCGGTAAAGCGGGGTTTGACTGTACAGTGTTTCTTTTCTTTCTTCAGTTTCGATTACACCCACCTGAAATTCAGTCATAGTATCATTTATTTGCACTATAATAAGACGTCTGAATGTTTTGATGGTTTTTCTTTTTAGTACGATTATAGCCCTTTTGGGATTTAATGTCTTCGAGAGGTTTCTCCATGTAGAGGAGAGCATTTATTTGTTCATACCGGGAAGTAAATGACTTCAGTACGTAGGAGCTGTCTTAAAGACAGTATTCAAACCATAAAAAAGGTTAAGGATTTGTAAATTGTGGAAATTGCCCTTAGCTTATCCAGCTAGTTTACAGGCACTCCACTCAAATACAGTCAATTCCCTCTAAGACAGACACCTGTGGGATCCACCAGCAATCTGCGTTCATCTTATAGAAAGTCACTATATAGGTGTCCGTCTTATAGGGGTGTCTGTTAAAAGAGAGTTGACTGTACTAAAGGCAGGCGTTGAGTGCTCAAAGCTTGCCTAAGAGCAATTTTCAAGACTAGATTGAACGCAAGAAGCAGTCACTTCAAGTTAGCTTTAAAAACTCAAAACCTCGGCAGCCCACGCATAAGCGCGGGAAAGCCCTGGCAAGCCAGTCGCAAAAGCACTAGTTTTAATTTGATTTCAGTATTATATGGCTAACGCTGGTTTCGCGGGCGAGCAAGATAAAGCGAATGTTGTCTACCTCGGCTACCCAATAGGGCATGATATTGCTTCAACGTATAGTAAATCTTTAAATGGTTAAGCTCGTTCGGTCCACTAGCTGGCCGGATATTAGCCTCGTTTTTTTGGCATTTATGGACCTTGACTTCCTCTATAAAAACGTTAGAACAGAACTTGGCCAATATCCAGCCACTTTTCAATGACGAATATTCGTTAAGAGAGTTGCACAAAGCTCTTAGCCCATAAAAAAGAAGGTTGGGCGGAGATAGCCAAATTTCTTCAATAAAAATCATGTCCACATAAACAAAGAAGGAAATAGTGATGCTAAGACGGGGATGATCAGAGAAAAAGAGAAACAAATGATACATATCGTATGTGGCCCTAGTGAAAGAATGCCCCTCATAACGAGAAAGCTAGGCATAAGCTATAAATAACAATGCGCAATAGCGATTCAAACTCGCAGGATTAGGAAGATTAAGCAAAGACGTTTTAAATCGACGCTTGTCAACCTGACGTGGACTTTTTGCATTCTTCACCGGGCAGTGTTTTTGGTTATATTTTTTGGACAAATTGTCTCCATAAGAGTAAATACACTTAGCAATACAAATTTGGTAGCGTCATGCATATTTTAAAAATGGGAAAAGGCCTCTCTTTCTCTTGGCGTGCGTCTCTCAAAAACGCGTTTACATGAGCTCCCCTATCACACTCCTTCGCAGTAAACCATGAGGCCTTTTAAAACTTTGTAGCGGAGTACTTATACTGCGCAATACCGGCCGCTTTCAGTCGCTTAGCACTTCTTCCAAGACAGGATACTGAAAGGAACCTTACCTCAGACGATCTTAATATATTAAATAGCTTAGCACAAACAGAATCAGCGAAGCTTCCTAAAGCATAACTTTTGAATGACAAATGGTATTAGAAATACTACGCAGAAGGTTGTGGTTAGATTTTTTAAAAATATTTTGATAGTTACGACTTTATTTATAGCTTAATGAGAATATTAAGCGACAACTAATTAAAATTACAGATTTCCATATTTTGAAATAAAAGAAGTTTAAAAAAAAACGATGCTGGTCTTCATTGCTTTGGGTATCAGAATTCACTGTGAAATTCATAAGTATTTTATAAGGCTTCATGGTGGCTAAATCGTCTCCTAATTCATCCTATAAACACAGAGGTTAAACGGACCACACCATGTAGCAAAACGCGTCTGAGCTGGTTGGATTCAATCAGTGTATACCTGGAATAATTATCTGTTACAGATGAATAACAATTCATATTCAACGTAAATACGACCATTAATATCTTGCCCCTTTATCAGCACCTCCGTGGGTTTTCTTGATATTTCCTCATCTCTTGATATGCTCGTGATATTTTTTATGCTCCTGGTAATCGATCCTCACAATTTTGGTATCTATGTTCACAACAACTGTAAAAATTGAATACTTTGAAAGTCAAATTTAGCCGGACCACTTTAACAGTATTGACACTATTAAAACTTCGAGTTAGATTCAAACTCAGTATACTCACAATTGTCATCGCCTGACGATTTCAGTGTACCATTAAGGCGTCCTTGAACATATTGGACAATTTGCTTGTCGAAGATTAAAGGAGGGACAATAAACTCTTCTTGATTCGAACTTAATGTGTTACTAACTGTGTTTATTTGAAACTTCCCCGTAATATTTGTTATAAAACTTGCGATTCAGATTTTTTTTCAAGTCCTCATTTTGCTCCGGGACCTACATTTATCCTCACAAAGCAAAGCGGTAAGTTTGTCATGTAGTATTTCGCAGTAACTGAGTTGAGATAAAATTTAGTTCACCTCGGCAAAACAAACGTAAAAGCACGCACTATGATGTTACAAGGGTATTTCGAAAGAAACGTTTCCTGAAATTAGTTGATTTTGGATCACTTGCTCTGCGGCTTTTGCGTTATTTAACTCTCTCATCGGATTTGGCTCTTAAATTTGTGGCGTTAAGTTTTTTTGATCCAAATATCACGGAAAATCTTTTAACGTTAATCCAGTATAATAGTTCGTCGATCGCAGTATCAATATATCCTATTAACGACAAGAATTTTCACTTGAAAAACGAGATCTGCGCTCGCAGTATATGTTTCGCCAACACCTGATTGACGCACTTCAATAAAGGTGGCTTTTCATATGATGCAGTAAGAATTAACTTCTCCGTGGTCAAAAACAAAAGATAAAGCGAGAAACAAAGGAACTGGTTACACGGGCTGCTGCCTTGCGAAAACTGAATACGAATCCGAGGCAGTTAAGTCAATACGGCAACAGGCGCGTGTTCAACAAGTGTAAAAATCTCTTTCAAAGTATTTGAATTCACGGTTGACGCTTTATTGCGCTCTGGGGTCAGTAGAGGGCCAAATAAGACTTAACGCCATACCACTTCGCTGAGATCATTGCGAGCGTCTCGAATCGCGCTGTCACTCATGCGTACTAGGCATCAACAATCCCTCTGTGTTCTTTCTGACCACCCATGATTAAGTTTATGAGTTTCTTGGACGATCTTCAAAGCTTGGAAAAGTGATCCTTAAAGAGGCACTGTTGGAGACGGAAACCGTCTAGGGTTGGGCGCTTTGCGAGGTATGCCTTGATTTCGCTTAGCGCGAGTTTGTTGGTTTGATCTGCGATTTTTAGCAAATGTTGGCTGGTACTTCAAGTACATGAAGGATTTAACTACCAGTATCAATATTCCTTTAAATCCATTAGTTGTTTAAGTTTTTAAGAGTCGCCTAAGATAAAAAGTCATTTTCTTGCATTAATTCTCGACTCTTCACCAATTTAAAGTTCGTCTAGTACACTTTTTGAACAGTATTTCACGGGCACGGTTCAAGTTTTGTCTATATCGTGTTGAGTTCTGTCATTAAAATGAGACGCCACTGAGACAGAACAACGTAAAAGATAACGCTTTTGTCATATTTATAACATAAACGAAAGTTGTTTTCAAAAATATTTTTTCTCTATATTTAAAATTCCTTTTATCGCTTAGCAAATATCGATTGTCTTGCGATCACGTCACATGTCAACATAGGCATCTTAGAGCGGGTACCTAAGATTTGGCACTTCGGTCATGTTCAAATCTTATCATTTTTTTTTACCCAAATAATTTTTTTACCAAGCCTTGTATAGAACAAAGAAGCATGAAAGCGTAGAGATAAGAACATGTATGTATCCCTGATTTACAGTAATTACACTTGAGAATGAAATACGACTCATTGTTTGCTCTCTGGGCTAATTCACTTTAGAATTTAAGTTACACTTAAAAATCGTCTTGCAAATCATCAAAAACCAACAATGGCCAGAGAAGCTGTCTATCCTATGACCCATAATTATTTTTTAAAATTAATTCTTGGAGGACTTCAACCAAAGGATCAAATGGTAGCACCTTTTTTATACAGTGTAGCATAACCAGTTGAAAGTACTGCTCGGAGATTCCCTGCAATTGACAGGTCTCGCTTTGATTTCGCCTACACAGTGAAACCGATGAAACATTTTCCATGCTTGAATAAACAGCAATCATAGACAACTTAATACTGTTAAACTTCTTAATACAGTGATCCTGCGAACCAATTTAAATTTCACCGCCATTTTCTTAAAGCTAGGACCGCCTCCCAAGCTCCAAACGATTAGGGTAGATCGGAGGTCAAATACACAGGAGCGTCAACACTTTTGTTTGCTTATAAGTAGCGTGTAGAATGTATTCTGTCTTTCTAGGTCTTTCTACACCGTTCCTCAGTGTGCAGTATGTCTCTAAGAAAGCCTTGAAGTTTTTTCAAGAACAACGTGAGACACTCGGCATTATTTTCACAGGAATTATGTTGAGAAAATATCATGGTTCCAATTAAAATCATCTTCATTTATTGCGACAGGGATGTGCCACTAACAGTGTACTTTTCACGTAAAAGTGTCAGCAAGAAGCAACGAAACTTCGCTGGTACTATTAAAATTTTGAAAATGTTAAAAGACTGATTCTCTCCGAACATACCCACGAAAGTGAAAAAAATCTAGTGTGTTATACAGAGGTTCAATGAAGTGACAGTACATAACATAAAGCTAAATCATTTGATAGAGGCAGTCGCTAACCATTTGAATGAATTCAAACAAACCAGTGAACTTGATAAAGAGAATTGAATTTCGAAAATGTTAAAATATAACCAGACCGCTTCCCTCCAAAACCTTCCCACGACTGAAAAAGGTCTAGTGTCAGGAGTTATGCATGAGAGGTGTACTTTAACCTGAAGCTAGGCGTAGAGGCATGTTTTCACGCTCGGCTTTGTTAATCGTTTACTATTTGAATGAATGCAAACATGTTCCACCAATCCAGTGAACCTGATAAAGGGAACTGTATGGTGAATGCTTTTAACGACGGGTTTCTACGGGTCTCTTTGTCTTCCTGAATATGCTTGAAGCATTCTACAAATTTACCGACCCTTATGAACTTGCTCCGCTTCAATATAAAAGTGTTCACTGATTTGGCAGCACCTAGATTCCAAGGCTCGCTTCCTTAGGACCTTATACGCCTTTGGGTGGGACAAGTGTGCCAAGTCAACTCTCGGGAGTCAACTTAATTCTCAAGTTAAAAGAAAAAGAATCTAAGTTGTCCTGTTTAATCCTGGGGAAAACGCGTGGTAAACAGTGGAAATTTGGAGTGTTCGTGCAGCAAACAGTAAGTTAAACATTGTATTGCCATTTCCAAGATTTTAAAATGGATAGGATTGGTCCTATTTAGATTTGGTACTGGAATCTTTTCTGACTTTATACTGCTGCAAACCTAATAAAAGGAACAAATCAAGAGCGATATAAGTCATACCCTTCAAACAAATTGACATGTACTTGAAAAAATCTTCATTTGGTGACATTAGGCTGTATTTGTAGTCATATGAAAGTACAGTTTTAAGTGGTTAGTTTGGTAGTTTATTCAACTCTAAGACCAATTCTTGCTAAAACTGCGTGATCAACAGCTCGTTCAAATTTTATAGTTTGGTGGTGTTCGACAATAAAAAATGGATGCTAGTTAAAAGATAGAGAACGTAAAAGCAAAAGAACATGCACGCTACCAGTTAGTGAAATGTTTACCACTGAGCACCACTGAATATTTATTGATCACCTTTTCTTCATTTCGGAGAAAATCGTCAAGTTATTTTGATTAAATGAACCAATGTGACTTATTTTCACGCCTGCGTGAACATTTCCGCCCCGCTTTATGGAGAGGTAATCAACGGAAGGAAACTTTCATTTAAAAACTAGCAATTTTCAAGAGGAGATTGACTTAAACTGTGACCTTTTTATACAATAAAAAGTGCCAAACAATTAAAATGATAAGGAGGAATAAAATGGAAGTTTGTAGTTTGGGTTTCTTTGATTTCTGTGATTGAAAACGAGCCGTGAAGGGTTTCTGTGATCGATCCTCATTTTTGAGAAAACTATAGTTTTGGTTCGGTAAAAAAGGCCAAAAATTACGGAGGAGAAAGTTCATAGAAATTCATTTCAAACGCTTTCTGATTATTTTTTTTTCCTCGCTTTGTTCTGCAGTTTAGATTTATTCTGCGTTCTCCCACTACGAGATATCCTTTCCACTTTTCACTGCTGTCGTTTGCTTTTATGCGTCCCGTCTTAACACAACAACAACAACAACAACAACAACAACAATGCATTTATTCCAAGAAATATAACGTTTACAATTTTATGACCTGCAAATAGCTATAATGCCAATCTAGGCAGGACAAGACTTTACACCAGTCGACTTCGACGTCTCAGAAGTTAAATCTAATGCATCTTGACCAATTTAACGTCTAAAAAGTTATGGGTGGTTATCTAAACGGAGTTTAACCAGTGTTTAACAAAACTGCGTTCTAAGCCCTTTTCAGTTTGCTCAACACTATTTGTCGTAAAACGTTTCATGAAAGCATATGGCGTAGACTTGAAAAGCATTTCTCTTCTTAAAATAACGTACTAAGGAAGAGGTCTGGAGGTCCGAAGATTTCCTAAACCGCTGTCTAAGTAAGACCTCGTTTAAATAACCGACCCTAAAGGTTTGAACCCAGGAGTCATTTCAAAAGCAGGTTGAGCATGGCGTAGTCCTAAATAGGACTGTTGTTGTCAGTGACTCACTGTCAACAACAGTCCCATTCAGGACTGCGTTCACCCGGACGATAATGCTCAACCTGCTTATATGAAGTTAACGTCTGTAGCATTAAAATGGCCAATATGGTTCAGTACTTTACTTAAACTGGAATCTGTTTAACTGCTATAGGTGGGACTGTCCTTCCCGTCTTGAAAAGATGCCTATGTAACCATTACTCCCCGAATAGAATCCTTCCTGGCGATGAGCCTCTATGCCACCCTGCTGGTCCTTGCCGTCCTGGGACTGGCGCCAAGTTCCTTCGCAGGTAAGCAGCGTATTCTACTTCACAGAGCCTCCCATCCCTCTTATCCTGTCGGCCCTTGCAAAGGAATGGTACACGCTGTGAACAAGAGTCGTTAACATTGGCTATAACCACTTGATAACTACCCAGAATTGGTGTGCCTAGATTTTATTAGATGTCAAAATAGGGTAGTGGGTTCTTCTTCTAATGGGGACGCTTATGTAACTACGTCGAAACTGCCGAAAGATTTGATGGTTGCTTATAGAGTGGTAGCTTACGAGAGATTCCAGCAGTGGGCTTTGACTGGAAAAAACATATTAGGGTAATTTTGATAGGTCGTCACCCCACATGGGGATTGGTTGTACGTGGAGGTTCTACAGTATTCCCTAGACCCTGGCTAGAGTAATGATCATGTTTGGTTTACAGAAGGAAATACATGATTGAACATGACGATTCATAAATTTAGAAAAGAAATAGAGGGAATGGGTTTGGAAGCTGTTTCAGTTTTGGCTTGAGCAAAAGGGCACTTACTGGGCGGGGTGCTTATTTAAATCTGGGAAGATTGTTAATTCGGGTATAAGTGACATAAATCTTGTCCGCTCATTCCAAAGCTTCAGGGCAGAATGAGGAGCCATTTAGTAGTGAAGGGTCCACAGTGGAAGGGGAGGACTGGAATGGGAATAGTGGTAAGTAAAGAGGACTGGTACCTCATATTTTTGACCATATGAGTAGGCTAAACTGGTCCTAAAATTCATCTCGCCTTCTCGATGCCCATTTTACAGTCGACTTATTGTTGCGCCTTGTATGATCACTAACACTATTAGGATTAAAAACTCCAAATGAAGGCTTTGTATTTGTCATCATCGTTTTCTTGACAAAATATATTTGGCTGACATAGACGTCCTTTGTAATCCAAATTTCAATCAACCCCGCTCTCCGTAAAATCTTTCAACAAAAGAAGCGCAAAAAATACCTACGTCTTTATCAATTAGACTAAAAAAAGTTGGTTGCTACTAAATTACATTCCGTCTTTTTTTCTGGTGACGTAACTTTACATTTGATGTTTTGTTGTTTAGAAAGGTTTGTTTATTTTAAGCATCAGGCGCAGGTGAAGATGACCAACCTTACGGATTTGATTCTGGCTCGAGCTGGACCGACAAAGGGTACAATGGTGAAACCACACATGAGTTTCCCAGAGTCTCGAGAAATTATTCCAACAAGAGATCCGAGACTTCAGGCGACAATGGAGACAAAAGCGGGTCAGGGGAGGATGATGGGTCGAAATCAAAGTTCCATGGAAACGAAGACCACGGAAGTACTAACTCAAAGTTTGAGTCCTCCCTGGAACTTTCAAAAGGTACTTCCAGTTCCAAAAAGATTTATTGGCCATTTTAATTTGTTGGTGGTGACTGGGTCGGTTTTGAGACGAATTGTATCATGGCACTGTTATGGGGGAGGAATCTTGACCAGTTTCCACGGCAACTTCGTAATAGCCAATGAAAGAAGTGATAGCGTCCCCGAAACAGTCACGTAATGCGATTCACAGCGACGGTGGAGCCAGGGGAGCCCCCCACTTTTCTGAAGGAAAAATGTTTTGGTTTAAGTATAAGGTACATGCTGTAAGCACTAGAAGTACCTGCCATTTGATGCCTTATTCAGGTGGAGTTTTTTCAGAGAAATATCTTATTGAGAATGTTGAAAATACCATTTCCGAGTCTCTACTTTTGGAGAAGATTTTATTTTGTTCTAGGTCTCCTATCGAGGGATATTGCCAATTTATCATGTGATCCGAACGCACCTTTGACCCAGGCCTTAAATCCCCTAAGTTGGTTTCTCTTTCTAACGCAGAAACTCCCGTTGACCAGGCTTTAGTCAGAATCCAATTCCTTAAGAGTACGCTCCCTCTTTTTCAGGGAATTTGGAGGTTTTGAATACTTTAAAGAGTGTAATAAATCCCCTTATCATCCAAACATGCTCAGGTCCGCTGATAAAATAGCGGCCCGTCTTGTTTTTGATTTGGGCGGACCGGGCTTGGCCTGTGTCCTTCTACATATAAGTCTTTCGCCTAGAAGATAAAACAAAGGAAGGTTTGATTAAATAATCTTTTTTGTCATTTAGTTGTTGATGCCGTAGATATATTGAAGAAGCTGAAGAAAGGTATGAAGAAAACATTACCTTATGATTTATTCTTGGTTAATTTATGTGCGGATCATTGTTATTTTTGTCTATCTATCTGTTTGTTTATTGGCTGGTTAGTTGGTTGGTTTATCTGTTTCGATGACGTTTGGTGGAAAGAAAAATTTTTCAAATAAGAGCCGTCACAGAGAAAGTTAAACTGTCTTTCTCTTGGATAGCCCTGTTTCCCCTAAGTGATGAAGAAATCGTTGTTATGGCTTTTTTTATAGTCCCCGACAGTTTATAATCCCTGACAATTGAGCCTTTAAATTGAAAAGCTAAGGCTGGTACGCAACAGTCTCTACGTGAGAGCAACATTTTTTCCTTTAATCCCTTTTTGCTGATTAGCTCCCATAAGTCTAAGTAGTAATTCGTCTCCTTCATCCAGGGGGGGGGGGGGGGGGGGGTTGGGGGATGGGGACATGTTTGAATCTACCCTAATTAATCGACTTTAAATCCGTAGATTTTTGGAAATATTGAAAGAAGTTTTTCGCTTTTTTTCAGCAAAATCAGACGAAGAGTTGGTTAAAAAGCTTAAGACAGGTAAGATACTCTCATCTTAAAATGAGCTAAGTGTTTCTCTCTGCGACTCTATGCCTTATTGCCTGCATATGACATCACTGGTAAAGCAAAAATCAAGTTATAAAGCGTTTATTTCTCTTTTTTTGTAACGTAGGACCTGAAACACTAGGCGTTGCTTTCAAAACGTTTGAACAACTAAGCGGCCTTTGGATTTCCGTTATGCATAGAATATGGAGAGTTTGGAAAGCAAAAGGTACGTTGGCTTTTCGTCACGTTTTTCAACTTTAAGTGGAAGGAATTACTTAGCTTATCCCCGGGTGAATACCTTAAAAACACTTCAAAACCAATCAGAACGCTTCAAATACTTTACCAGACTATTATGCAGGCAATAATGTTCAGTAATGCTGGGAATATTGGCCGTAAGGGTTAAGTTCACAACAAACATGTTGTATTGTACATGGACGTTTGAATTTTTGATTTGTTAAAATAATTTCGTTTTGATATGAAGCGTTTTCAAAGAAAAGAAGCTCATTATAGTTCGAGAAAGATACTTACGTTGACTAACAGTAACTGTTTTATCGTCCTGGCATATTTTCTCTACAATTTTATAAAAACCCACTTAATACAACAAAAGAGACGTCTCAACAGTTTGTCAGCGATGAAATAAACGTTCTGTTTACCGTTTTTTTTCTTACACAGGTGCCAAAGTAGTGATGCA
>NC_133206.1:16822666-16857666 GCF_958299795.1 Porites lutea
GACTCCGAACGTAGCTCAAGAAGACTTCATGAAAGTCTCGGGTAATGGAAGAAACGTAACTGATTCAAACACAATACCACAAAATGATAAGGTGGATGTTACAACAAAGGAAAGGTCACAGAAGGGGTTTCAAGAGGACGTCCCGAACGCGAAACACTTAAATCATTCTCAAACAGTGACTGGTAAAGCTAATAGTGCTTTAGTTCTTTATACACAGGAACATAAGGAAAATCATAGTTTACATGAAGCCAAAGAGGATAATCAAGAAAAACTAAGAAATGGTATGAATATGATAGATTTTTATTCCTTTAGCCTTATGTAAGGCTCCAACAGGGAATAATATCGATAGTTATGAGACAAAAAGAAAAATAATATATTTGATCCTGGTTTAGACACATGTCCTCGCTTGACTTGTTTGAGGATTTTTTAAAGGCTACCAAGGAAGTCGTACTTATATAATGCTTATTACTTTACTTCAGGTAAACAAGAATCCCAGAAAACGAAGACTTTCCCAGTTACAAGCAGTGCACTTCACGTTCCTTCAAGGAATTTAACGGCGGCGAGCAAAAGTTCTTCAGTTCGTAACTCTTTGTCAACTGATGTTGAAGTCGATGGAGAAAAGGGTTCTCATTCTTCCAAAAGTGGTGTTCCATTTGAGCACGCACTCAAAGGCACAAAAAGAGATAAGAAAACGTCCCCTGCTGATTCAAGCAGAAATAGTAAGACTAATTCAACGGTTGAAAAAGTGACCAACAATGACAAAGTGGCAGAGAGAAAGGAAACTCATACTCAAGAAATTGATCCTAAGCGAGTGCCAGGACTTATAGAGAGTAATATACAACTTGATAAAGAACATGACACAGGGCACGATTCAAGAAGTGGTAATGATATGCCACATAGAGTAAATGCCGCAGCAGAGAAACCAGCAAATCCCACCGCTAACGATCAAGGTAGTGCCGTGACTAAAGACAAAGCAAAAAATAAGCTCCAAGGCTCTGAAAGCATCGTGGGTTTTGATCCAACAAAAACTGTGGCGTATCAGAAAGAACATCACATGACACGTCAGTCAAAAGGTGTTAAAAAAAGAGAAAGAAAAAGTGGAATACCATATGGTGAAATCGACGCAATTCACAATTCTCAAAGTCGCAAAATAAATGATCAGGAAAGAACCGTCACAAGAAAAAACAAACTAGGGACAATTCAGAGAAAGGCGAAAAGCCTGGAGAAAGATCCAGAGGAAGGTCTGCTGACAGATAATAAACATGGCGACGTGACACATCAGTCAAAAGATGTTTTGATTACTAGTCCAAAACATAAAGAACAGTATGAACCGGAGAAGGTTTCCCCTAAAACAGAAAAGTTAGTTAAGACAAATTATGGACTTTTATCTCAAGGTAAATCTAACAAGCTAGCAATTCAAGTTAAGGTGACATCCAGAATACCAGACAAAAAATCAAGCCCCGATAGCAATGATGAATCCAGACGCCACAGTACTGAACATTCAAGTGAAGGTATTTAAGTCGTCTTTTGCTTTTGACTATTGTTTGTTTTAGGGTACTTTACAGGAAATATAAATGAGGGTGACGAAACTGAATGCAGGAAAGGGTAATAATTGCAGCTTGACAATTCAGAACAATTAGGCAGGACTTTGTAACCAGTTCTAAGGCCCTGCCTACTAAATCTTCTTTATTCATGGCACGTTGAATTTACTAGATGTGCATTATATTTGTCACGACATTTCAAAGATGGCCTTGCTCTATCGTGAGCCTCGCACACCATGATTAAAAACACCCTTTGCAGCTTTTTACGGGTGAGAAGAAAACTTGAATTATTTACAAAGTGGGCAACAAAACCCGCTTTCGAAAAGGTTTTCTTCCTTATACAACATGACAATACTTAGTGGAAATTCCGTTTTTAACATTGGTTTAGGCTGTACGTTTTGACGCAAACTGTTGCTAGAGGAAACGTTACTGCGTGCTTTCCTTTAATGTGCTTTATTTTCTACTCAAGTGGCTTAAATCCTGGATCCAATGGGTATAAAAAATAGTTTTTTGGCTATCATTTTGTCAAAAAATGGAACTGGATCGAAATTTGGCACACATAAAGAACTCATCGGCCTTAACATAAAAAGTATTACTATTGTGTTGCTAAGTCACGTGATATGTCACGTCGCCATTTTCCTGAGACGGGTTTTGGAGCATGGAAGCAAGTACTAAGAAGAACATTTTTTTAATTCATATTAAGTATTTCGAACACTTCACGTTTGGAATGAGTGTCTATTGCAAATCAATAAAATTTCATCAAAACATCATTTTAAGTACCCCAGTATAGTTTTAATCATTCAAAACCTTAATTTTAGACTCCAAACGTAGAAAATAAAGTATGTTTATCCACTTTATTTATCCAAATAGGGCATTTTCGCCACCAATTTCCTTTTTTAAATTTTTTGACAACGTGGCATGCCATGTGACGATCGTTATACCAGGCTACGTTGTTTTTCCAACATTTCGTCAATGTCAAAAAGCATTTAAAAACAAAACTGCCGCTCTTTGTGTTTTCAGACATTGAAAGAAAAGAAAGCCTAAATGAGACAAAAAAGGAAGTCGGTGTGTCATCGACAGACACAAAGCCTCAAAACCAAACACATGAGGATAAAGCACATCCAAAATCTCAACAAGGTAAAAGTTTTGAAATATTGCATTAAGAGGCACAATAAGTATATATACTGTCAACCATATGTTCTGGTTTTGAACAAAAATACGTTTGTTATTGAAAGGGTGAATCCTATTTCTTTTATGTCTCTGGCTGGTAAACAAAGATTTAAAAAATTATTAGAGGAGATCACATGGAATATGTTTCATATTTTTCATTTAATCGATATTTTTTGTTAATTTCTACTGACAGTTGATGTCCTGACCTCTCGAACTCCTCCCACGTCACTTTTGACAACATCAAACGATGACAACGCTTACAGCATCAAGGAGATAGTGCAAGGTAATTCTGAAAATTTTCTTTACAAATAGAAGTAATAGTGAGCACAAAATTTGCTCAATGGGGGTGCCATAAGTAGGTAGAATATATGGTGGATGTTCCTCGAAAGTGACCATTCAACCATTCAGGAAGCCAAAGAGGATAATCAAGAAAAAGTAAGACATGGTATGAATATTAAAATATCTAAAATTATACCTATCTTCAAAGCTGACGACGAGACCGACACTTCTAATTATAGGCCAATTTCATTATTATCAAATTTCAATAGAATCTTCGAAAAAATTATGTACGACAGAATGAAAGACTTTATTGAAAAGCACAGCCTATTATATTCGTCTCAATATAGTTTTCGTGGAGCTCACTCAACCCAACATGCTATCCTTGATATGGTAGAAACTATACAAACCAATATGGACAAAAAACCCTTTTCATGTGGTGTTTTTATTGACTTTAAAAAAGCCTTTGACACTGTGAATCATACTATTTTACTTGATAGACTAAATTATTATGGCTTCCGTGGAATTGTCAATCAATGGTTTTCCTCTTATTTATCAAATCGCACACAAAGTACTGAAATCGGCTCTCATATATCTAGTAAACTAAATATCAATTGCGGCGTACCCCAAGGTTCTGTTCTAGGTCCACTTCTCTTCTTGCTTTATATAAATGACATCCAATATTGTTCGAGCAAACTCCAGTTTTTCCTTTTTGCTGATGACACTAATGCTCTTTATGCTCATAAAGATTTAAAGACACTGGAACTAACAGTAAATGCAGAATTACACAACTTGTATAACTGGCTGACTTCAAACAAACTTTCCCTGAATATTAAAAAGTCAAACTGTAATTTTTCGTCCATACCAAAAAAAACTCAACTATGATCCCCAGGTTAATATTTTTGACAATGAAAGCAATAAAAAGGTTACCCTTGAACGCAAACACTTTATTAAATATCTTGGACTGTTGATCGATGAAAATCTATCTTGGAAGACCCATATTCACTCTGTTGCGTTACGTGCCTCAACCTCTGAACATTTTTATTCTAAAGAATCTCGACTCAATGTCAAACGAAATGAAATGAAAATGTAGTCTTAGCTCTCTGGGTGCCAGTACTCCTGTTTGCAATACTGAAGTTTAAGGATCAATTTGAGCAAATGAGCAGTTCATGGGGGCGGACGTGTTTCTCTGACTTCCGACTCCGGTTTCGACCTAGTGAACATGTTTTTCCTTTTGCTGCCCTTCAATCGTTTTGTACCGTTTCTTTTTTTACTTCTTCGTCGATTTGTGCCTGATTTTTGTCATTTTATCATCTCTTTTACTCGAGAAATCTTGGTTAAACAGTCTTTGAAAAAGGCTATTTTCAGTTCATATTAAGTTCTTTAGTTTCCAATATTTTCTACAGCTCCTCAAATTTTCAGTGATTCAAGTCTGTTCATTCGTTTTTTAAATTTTATTTTTTGCTTTTTTGTTCTTTTTTTACTTCTTCGTCGATTTGTGCCTGATTTTTGTCATTTTATCATCTCTTTTACTCGAGAAATCTTGGTTAAACAGTCTTTGAAAAAGGCTATTTTCAGTTCATATTAAGTTCTTTAGTTTCCAATATTTTCTACAGCTCCTCAAATTTTCAGTGATTCAAGTCTGTTCATTCGTTTTTCAAATTTTATTTTTTGCTTTTTTGTTTGTCATTTTTTAACATTGTTTTCTACTTCTGCCTTCATGAAACAACCTCTTTAATAGTCTTAATTGATCTATAATGCCCCCTAGCTAGCTAAGCTTTGTAGCTATTTTCTGCAGGTGGCTTGTACCTTACATGAGTAGTATTGTCTTTTCTTAAATGTCTTAGTTTCTGTGTGTGGTGTAAATAGAAATCTTGTCTTGTCTAAATTCCTGTCTTGAATGCCATGTCGTCTTCTGTATTTTTAGGGCCCAAAGGGCCAAGCCTTATTTCTGTACACTCGGATAATAGGAGAATTCATGGCTTGGAGAAGAAAGTCGTGCGCCTTGAAGACAAGGTTACTGTTCTAGAGACGGCGATGGCAGGATTGGCAAGAAGAATTCTGGATGTTGAGCAGAATACAGGTCTGAATTACAGATGATTTTTCTTTCATTTCCTTCATACTTTTAATTCCACTTTTTAACCTTAGTGAAGGGTTCATGTTGCCTGGTAACTGTTTGTTAATTTTCTTTGGCTCGTAAGTGTTGGTTTACTTGGATCTAGTGGGTGAGAGGCTCTATATAAAAAAAAAAAAAAACCCTTTCAGCGTCTAAATTTTAATCAACCTGTCAGGAGTCATCTGATGCAAAGTGTATTACCAGCCAATATTACATGCAAGACAAAATGCAGCACTGAAGCACACACTCCTCGGTATGGACAGTACCTTGCGCATGCGTACAGCCATATTAACCTGCGTAACTACCTGAGGCACTGACCAGGCCTTGGGTTGGTGTATGTGTGCCCCTTTTTTTCAGTTTGTGAATATTGCATAGCTTAACTCTTGTACATAACCAGATTGGCTATACCTAAACGATAAGTGATACTGTAAATGAATCCGTGTTCTTTTTCTTATCGTTGGCTATTGTTATTGTAATGAATTTGTCACTTCCGGTTTTAGATCATCCCATACCAACAACTCCAACCCTTCTTCCTCCCTCAAATGTGGTCAAGCTTCAACATAAACATCCAATAAACAATCAGCAACAAACAACTGTTTACATAACAAAAGAAGTGAGTGCACCACCGCAAACAGTCGCGCCTCAGAATGGCCCTCAGAAGATTGTCATACCAATTTCCTCACTGCGTTCCGGAGGAGGGAGGGGTGTTAGCACCTATCCAGCGTCCATACAGGAAATTGACGATAATAAAGAGATTGAAGGTGAAGTTACAATAATGCACCGTCAACGATCACGTGCTCACGATGCATCAAATTTCACTATGGGATTGTTTTGGGTCAAACTTTAAACCAGATTCTTGCGCAGTGAAAGAAGTAATACCGTCCTCAAAATAGTCCCATTTTGCAATAGGCCTTTTGCAACAGTTGGTCACGTGATCAACTTTCATTAAGCATGAAAACAGTTCACTTTTGGGAAATTTGTTAGCATGAACTGAAAGAGCATGTGAAAATTAGATGACCTGTTAATTTTCAGCCTTATACCCAAAAAGTAGAGATGTGTGCAACAGCCGCCGAAGCGTAAAAGGATTTGTATGAGAAAGACAACTCTTGCCACCTAGCCACGGCTAAGTGGTGCTTGTAAAGAGTTCAAATTTTCTGTTATGAAAAAAGAAAATTTTGGCCCCGTTATGCTTAACGAAATATTTTACCACATTTTGAAAGTTTCGAAATTTACAAGGATTTGTATTGAATGCAACAAAAGCCCATATCCCCTGTAGTTGTATTAGAAAAACAAATGGTTATTAAAAAATCCCATTTCAGACGATATCCGCTCAGAAAAGAGGTTAGAGGACAGCACACATGTGACTGTACCACTTGCTCCATCAGCTTCACCCAGCTCTCAGGCTCAGGCAATAGTGAGACCTGTTGTGAACATTATTGTTCCAAACAATCGAGCAGACGAGCTATCAACAGAAGGTACGTATAACATATTGACCAGGGGCGAAGCTATCTGTATGCCGATACGCACGTGCGTATCTGAAAAAATGTCTAAGACAAATAAAAAATAGTAAAACAAAATAAAGAGCAGAAGGTAAAAACGGAGAGAGGAACCACGGTGCAATTTCCTACCAAACTCTGCTTTAACGTTTTTGAAATGTTTTTTTTTTTTAAAATCGGTACTTTTCCCCGATTTTGCCACATGTGAAATTAGCCATAATTGCTGCTTGTCGTACATGGTCCTAGGACCAATAAAGATGATTATCTTATCATATTGATATAAACGGAAATATAACAGTCATCTGCGGGAAGACGATTTGGCTGACAGTGCGTAAGTAGTTTAGAACGCACCAAATTAAACCCTTTGCAGGGGGATATCATTATCTTGCGGGGAAACACAAAACCGCCGATGACGACATAACCTTTTTCCTTTACCTCATGAATGAAATGTGGTGGATTCTCCTTATCTCCCCTTTTGTCTATTTCTAATACAATAGAAACAAACGACCTGCCTGGGCTTATACCCGAACCGGAGGTAAGAGTGTGAATTATTTTTATGAAGGAATCGGCGTTAACTTGCCTGTGACTTTGAAAATCACTAAGTCGTAATGTAATTATGCAAGTTCTATTTCCTGCCGCTTTCATTGCCTAACTAATTGTCCCAGTTCAGGTTCCCTGATTCCTGGCGCTCTTTCCCTCCAGGGAATAATTCATAGACTTCACACTGTAACTTTCGGTTCGGGTATAAGCCCAGGAGGTCGTTTGTTTCTACTGTATTAGAAATACACAAAAGGGAAGATAGTGAGAATCCACTGCATTTTATTCGTGAGAAAAAACAGGCTATGACGTCATTTTTGGTAGTGTATTTCCCCACAAGACAATGAAATTCCCTCGCAAAAAAAGGTGAAAATTCGGTGCATCCTATACTACTTGCGTACTTATGGAAAATTCTAGCTACGTCAGAAGTGTGTTTTCAGTGAAAATGTGAAAAACAAAATCTCCAATAATAGTGCGTAAGTTTCTGTCGTAGGAAAACTCCGAATATCTTTTAATAAACGAATGGAACAGTTTTTCAGAATTGTTAGGCTTTTCTCGAGCTTAGAATTTTCTAGGCAATATTTGCTCCTAGAAAAGTTATCTCACAGAAAAAAAATTGTTGGGTTCCCTTTTGCTGTTACAATCTTGGGCAAAAGAGAATTCTTGTTTTTTTTTTTCAAGATTAGTTAAGATCGTCATTATTTGCAAACCAAAACATCCGACTTAAGAAAGTTTGTTTTGCAGCTACTTGTCTTCCAAGATGTCAAAATGGTGGAAGGTGTTTGGAGGGAAACACCTGTAGATGCCCAACGTTTTTCTCGGGAGTTCATTGTGAAAAGTTCTCTCTTAAAGACCTTCTGGAAAGCCCTAAAATTCGAGAAAGGATCAATAGAAAGCTCAGAAGAGTGGTGTTATCGGAATTACCGGATCAACAGGATCTGGATGGGACTCTTCGCTTGGACTCAGGATCCCCTGCAGTAGAATACAGGAATCTTGATCAGGTTGAAGAACCTGATAAAGTGTTTATTGCTAAGCAAAAGCCTATTGATTTGACGCCTCTAAGAAACAGTGCAGATGCCCAGGGTGTAACCAGAAGAAGACAATTCATTCTCGAGATCTGATAATCCTTTTCTTGTGCAAAGAAATAAGGACGATATGGATTGTATCAATCTACGTTCGTGTTGTAGACACAAAAGTTATTACTACTATCTATTTTTTACTTGGCGAACGGTGACCAAATTGGGCTGTTGATATTAGTGAAGGTTACCCTCTTTAGTTATATCATTTCTACAAAAAGATCTTCGACACTTGTTTTTCGTGAATAATTATAATCAGGACAGCAGTAATTTTAAAGTTATTTGTTGGTTTAAAGTTGCCCGCATGTTTGGCCCAAACGTTTTCTATTTCCTTCAGCACATTTGAGAAGGACTTGCGTAGGGAGGGCGTTGTGATAACAGAAATCCAATTCATGCAACAGAATACTTAATATGGTTGTTTAAAGGACTTGGAATACCACATCCAAACATGAAATTGTAAACTGAACGTGTTGCTGGAGGTTACCTTGATAATTAGCTTCTGGGTGCCTCATCAAACGGTTTACAGAATCAGTTCCAAACTTCCGACTAAACTAACACTGTCAGGTATCAAGTATTAAATGCTGCGAGATAAAAGTTTGGGATTGCAACAATAATTCACTAAAACAGCCGAGGGAAACTTTGATTCGACTTAACAACTGCGTTGAAATGTGTGTACAAATGTATATAGTCACAGAAAATTAGGATTGCTGGAGATATTTATTGTAGAGATAAAAATCGGATTATCAGAGTCCGCTGAACTGTATGCAGCGTCCGATCATATATGGGAAAGTATTCGTCTTTCCTTATCTTAGATTCTGTGAAGGTTTACTAGGTTGTTTTTAGTTTCAAAACATGAGAATTAATATTATTTGGATAGGCTTTTGTACTTAAAAGATTACTGCAAAGCTTTATTCAAACAATCACTCTAAGCCTATTCAAACTGGCAATGAGTCATTTATATAACTAAAATGAAAACAAACAGATAATTTAATTGATTAACAAAACAATCATTTAATAATACATCAAAGTCTCTGTTTAGCACTAATGTAAGTTACTTTGCTCTAAAGCAATTGGTCAATTTCGAGTTCCAAACCCTCTCTTTCAAAACGAGGCTTAGAGTAGAATCTTTTCTGTGATAATGAGTTTCATTTGCATGAGAATACAAAATCATTTCGTATCAACGGCTTCGCACTTAGCCTCGCTTTGAAACAGAGAGCGAAAGCAAGGAGCATGGACACCAACAACTGAAGCTTTGGGAGTCAAACTACGTGTAAACCGGTGCGACGCGCATCCATGGGCATAGAAAAACAAAAGCAAACTTTCCATTTTCTTGTGCTTGTAGTCGTGCTTTTGCTTGTGTACTTGCCTCGTAAATGCAAGGTGGGAAGATACAAGCACAGGATGAGGCACAAATGGTTTGATTTGAGTGTTTATTGAGTTAGCTTTACACTCTGTAATGATGGAGTTACTTACGTACGTGAGATCAAAGTAGTTTTGTGTGGTAGGTTTAGTATCATTTGATATAAGACGGGAAGCGGGGAATAGTAAAGAAAGAGTGTAAATAGGTATTTCTTAAAATGTTTCTATTATATTCAGTAACCGAGGGAGTTTTTGGTACAATGCATAGTGGTAGTGCACCGTTATAATTTTTGTAATCGTTCATTTTAAAAAAATGTTTTATTAAAGTGTTTTGTTCGTATAAATCTCTCGCCTATTTTTGGCTTATTTTATCCTAGCCTCGTTCTCGGGGCCATTAATTTGTCGTCTGTGATGCTGCGAAAAGTATGACACTGGGAACGAATTTTCAGCGTTCGGAACAGATTAATAGCTGCTGTTGAAATAATGATAACCGAGAAAAAGCGTATACTAAGTTTTAATTGATTACAGAAATTCCGGCCGGTTAATTTCTCTCTCTGAACCAGCTCTTTCAAAGAGTATTTAGCAATTATTGAACGAGGCTGAGTAGGATGTGAAAAATTATGCAGATCGAACAGAATGTTATCCAGCGAGGCTGAGGAATAAACAGCTCGGCTGCCGTACCTGGAAACTAGGTTGATCGATTGTATATTGCTCGCGTCTTCCAAATATGGTAAGCACCAGTTGGTTATGAAGAGTTAACCGGAGGATTGGAGCCAATCAGAAATGGCGAAATATTTTGAATCAATAATATCAAGCTTAACAAGCTTTTCTCGTGTTCTCCCAACATACCAAGTGGGTTATCACGCCGGTAAACCCATAGAAAATGTGGTCTGTTGCTTAAATATCGCGCAATTTCGGTCGTCAGTGCGCTTGAAGTTATAAAATGAACGTGACTGATTATATTACAGGAGTCCCAAATGACTGTTTTCCTTTTTTCAGTGCTATAAGAAACCTACAATACATTCCTATTAAAATCGCCGAATTATTCTAGCATTACAAACCCACCTAGAAATAGATAGACAGCTCTATTATCATGAGGTTCACCAGACAGATGGAACTTCATTGTTAAGCGATGTGAACGTTTCAGGATATTCGCAGACTCTTTTTCCGTTTTGTTCACAATTCCGGAAAAATGGCATTGTTGCCTTCAATGAAGACCTGAAAATGTTTTAGGACAAGCTACGTCATTCACTTGTCGAAATTAACGGAAAATTCGCCTTTGAGTTTGTATCTCGAATTCGCCAAGCAAAATCTTGCTATCTTAGCGATAATCACTTGCGTTCTCCACTGAGAAGAAAAGAGAAACTCAGTAGCCGTATTTGACAAGACATTTTCCAAAAGTGAGATCAAGACACTTTGTTGGACGAACAGTTAATGTTGATCGCGCTGCAACAAACACCACCAACCAGCTGCGAAAGTCTCAAGGTATATTAGTTGAGATCACAGCGATTTACTGAAGTTTTTGGCTTAACGGTTCAAACAATGCTTCTTACGGAATCAAAATTTTAAGTCTTATGTCAATTTTTAAGGAAATCTTTACGTATTACCACGTACAGAATGTAATCAAATAAGCTGTCTGTGAAATAAATCACAGAAAAAGAAAATAGTACTCAAATTAGCGGTGACTAGATTTCCTAGGCGCACACACGCTACACCATCGGTTACATAAACTGCATAAAGCACGATTTGATTACCAGAGGGGCGATGTCAAACTTGAATGTCGAATTTCTTAGGCCCTATGTTATTTTATGTCTTGCAAACACTTCTTCTCGTGCTATAACCGAGAGACCATTAGAAAAATGAATATAGTCGGCCGATTAACCCTTTCCCAGCCAGAGTGTTTGATGGAGTTTTGTAAGGTGACTCTAACTTTTGATTCTGCGGACGAAATCCTATGATGTGACCATTTAAATGAAAGCTCTCTGCCTGTACTTTCACATGATGCTATTTGTTTGTCAAAATTTTAGAAAATGAAATTTGCAAATTTGGTCGAAATTTGCCTTTGGCCACATTTGGCAGCGAAAGGGTTAGAGAAGGTCTTTGTCCGGGAATTTAGCAAAGACGAACGGCATTGATTCCTTATCGTTTGATATAACCTGTAATGAGGTGTCCTTCTTTCCTTTCTGTTTGGGCGACGAGGGAAAAAAAGCGCCTGTTTGCAGGTTACGTTTGATACAGACAAGCCACACAGTCTTAAGACAAACTCCCCATTTAGTTTAATTTTCAACTCTATTTCCCGTAGATAAATAATTTTCCAAACCATTTTAACTTGAACGTACTGAGTCAGTTTATCAGCTTTTCCGTTTTCAAAAGGCTTTACATTCAACTTTCTTTAATTCTACGACCTTTTTAAAAACAGAAGATTTTAATTTTTGTAAGTTTTGTTAGTTTACATTGTGAACGAACTACGGACAGGGGCACCCAACGAGAATATAGTTCAAAACCACTTAAACATAGCATTGTTAAACGTATTTTAGTATTTAAACGGTAGATATAGGCATATTTTTATCCCCTAAAAATTTTTCATCTGTTCGGATTTCCTAGCTGAAAGTCTCGAGATCCGAAAATCATAGAGATCAAAACTTACCTTTTCGAAAATTTCAGCCAGTAAAAAGGCTCCCGAAAATTCTAGGTGAGCTTTTTAGGGGTAAAAATCCGTTAAAAATGGGCAATTACACCAATTTTTAGATGTTCGAAAATCCTAGGAGAGGTAGGCAAGCAAGAAATTTTACAAAAAATGTTCCGAAAATTCTAGATCTCAAATCGTCTTCCGAACAGATATTTTCCGAAAATTGACGTTGGGTGCACCTGTATGGAAACAGATGGTTTCTAATGTATATTAACACACTTGGAATTTGATTTGTGAGCCACAAATATAACTACAATAAATGTTTTAGGACTGTACGTTATAAAGAGATTGAAAGAGCAGGAGATGGGAATGCTTTCTCTGCCGTCTCATCCCCTACTTTGGTTCACTTCTCTCCACTCTGTCGTTGGGATGCGTTCGAGGATCAGGCTTATCAGGCTTTTTTGTGTCATCTAAAGGAAAGGACGAGAAACTCGCATCTTTTCCTTCTTCCCATTAGCTTTGTTATAACCGACAAGTTCTACTAGTCGAAGTACTAACTCTCGATTAAAGACGCTTTGGCCATCTTTACTTCGGTTGTACTAGTCCCCAGGCGGGGAACTGGCGGGAGGGGAGGGGAGGGTACGCCCCTTAATGGCCTTTACGGGGAGGCTCCAGCCGGGAACCTTTTTCAGGTTTCAGGCATGTAAAAGAGAAAAGGGTAAGCAGTTATATCCCTGCACAGAGCCACTCAATATAACCTCTCGTGCGCAGTTCTCACACGTAAGACAGAGTGAGATCTGGGTACGAGATTACCGAATACAAAATTTTCTTGAGTAGCTACCACCTAACCTCGATTTTGTTTTCCTGTGTTAAACACTGAGCTTAATAAGATCTGTTGTATTTTGCAGCTGTCATGGTGGTACATAATTCTAGCATGCTCGTAGTGATGGCCGTAGCGGGCACGATAGTTACCAGGCTCGCGCAGTCCACTCCTTCAGACGTAACGCAATTCCTGGTCGAGGTGACACTGGTGTCGAACCTGCTTTGTACTTTCGTAACTCTCTTCGCTGTGATTTACATCAGGATCGTGTATCCACATATGATGTACGAAAAACCTGCTCGAACTTTTCACAGCCATCGTTATCAGATCGTCCCGTATATCAATGGCAACAAAGCAATCAAAGAATCAAATATGCGTTTTGACTGAGTGATGGAGGGTATAAACTCACGTGGTCAGCGGCTGTGCAAATAAGTCTAGTATATTGGAATGAAAAGAAAGCTTTTGCCTTTACAAAAGGAAAAAACAGGACTCGTTTGGGACACCAACAGGGCTGCCGTTTCATTGTTTTGGGACACCAATGTGACGGAAGTGACGTCATGTGAAAACGCTCTACAGCTTGCATTTTAATACAGTATGAGTCTTTGTAGTAAAAAGAAATGTTCTTTAGGATATTGGGAGTTCCTCCGCCCCTCTTAATCGAGGGTTGCATTAGAGATAATAAAATGAAAATCTGTGAAAATAACAAATTTTGTCTCGGAATACCCTAAAGCAAGAGTTATTCTCTCTTGTGTAAACTGCTTGTATAAGCCATGGGCTTATACTTCGTAATACCGTTCTTAAGGGGTTTTGGGAGGGCGTATTAACGAAAAGGCTTAATTATCTGTGGGGGCTTTCAACTGCATTGGGAAAAGCGCTTCGAAACAAGCTTTAGTAGTGTTGATCAAAAAATGTTTTGCATTTACTGGCTTTTAATTAAGCTTCTAAACGTCATAATAAATGGTCATAAATCGAAGTCAAAAAAAGCTACAGGGGGACTTATAGTAGAAGGGGGATCATGACTGGATGTATTTGTCGCTTACAGGTAGATAGTTCTGTAACTGGCGGGGTCGCCTGCGTGGGAGGCGAAGGGATTTGGGGGCGAGACCGCGCTAGGGCCGGGAAGGGAGGAGGGGAATGCCTGCAAGCAAGCCGTTGTTTTCACCATCCCTCCTACTAAATTTGTATGCAAAAATAACGAAAAACGCTAAAACGATGGAAATACGATAGCGTCCCTTATTGAGCATGCGTCATACTATAAGTCGTCATCATCGTATTCGAAAACCTCCGTTTCCGTCCGTCCACACGTAAACAAAAAGCCGGCGTTTTCAAAACTTTTCACTCTGCAGAGCGTGTTTGAAAAAGATGCTTTTTCGGTGACCGTTTTCACCGGATACATGTGGACGGTAGACCAAACCGGAGAAAAAAATATCCGTTTTCAAAAACAAAAAAAAGATACGTGGGGACGGGGCATCAATTTAAGTTTTGTTTTAGTTTTGGGATTATAAAGTGTCCTTAGCATGTTAAGGCGTACCCTGGGACCCTGGGACCCTGGGACCCTGGGACCCTGGGACCCTGGGTGCCAGAGACTTTAAATCCTCGCGAAGAAAGCAACTTTTACTAGGAGAAGCGATGGAGTCTTTTGGCTGTTACGTCTACTTTAAGTGTGAGACATAACTATTTTGTCGTCCTTACAACTGAATTGACAAATCTGCCGTGATTATTTGAAACTACGTTCCACAACACACTATCTATTCATACGCATCAACTTGTACTGTGCATCGTATTTGGTATCAATTTTTTGATATTTAGAAAAAAAAGGGAGGAAAAAAGGAAGTGGTTTGGGTGCCTTGGTGCGCTATAGCTCAGCTCATAGCACGGGGGTACTCCTGGGAATTCTTGGCGAGGATGTGTCGCCCGGTTCTCCAAATCCTGACTCTAATTTCACATCAACCCGTGGCTGTCCTCTAAAATCAATACCCGTTTTCTGACCCGGCCTCTAAGAAATTATGTCATCATTATTTAGATTAGACTGCCAACTAAAAGATTTGTTCTTAAATTTTATTTCTAATATTTTTTCTTTCTTATTTATTTAGAATTGAAACGACAAATACTTTCATACACTCCCTGAGTTCCCTCGAAAACCGTACCCGATTCCAGACCCAAATGGGGCGAAGTCTATGCCTGTTTTCAAACCAAAAACGGCGCAAAAAACTTACCCTTTGGGGGAGTACCCCCGGGAAGTCCCCTGTGGTAGACCGCTAGTAGTAAAACAGCCAAAAAATTCTCGTCGTTTGGCGTGTAAAATGGAAACTTTTAACACGAAAGAATAACTGCTACTTTTTAGGGCCACAATTTGTCAAATTGAAATTGCTTGTTCAGCATGTTACGACTTCTCGAGTCTCACTCGACCGGAGAAGTTAGATGAGAAAAAATAGTGCCCAACTTTCTCTCGGCCTTTACTTGTGTCACGCGAATGTCCGCGTGGCAGTAAAGTACTTTTGTAAGCTAGTGGCAAGTACTAAACTTCAAGCTGTGGAACGCTTTTTATACGTCGAATGGCTGCATCATTTTCGAATTTAGGTGAGCTAGTAAACCTTTTCATACACTGAGGCTAGACAGCAGCTTTGTGAGCTGCATAGTTCTCTATTTTTGATGCGAGAAAGTTGACTAGCAGATCATTAGTAGGGCGCCTATGACGAACGGAAGGGGACGAACATTTTCCCCGCCAAGTCGCGAATGATTTACGCATTAGCTGGGACCAGGTGGATATAGAACTCTGTACGGCAACCTTCTCTGAGCTGGCTAAGCCCCACTGCCTTGTATGTTCTAGCCCCCACCATAGCCAAAGTTCCTGTCCCAGCGCAAATCTTTCGGCTAGTCCTCCAAGAACGGCCCCGTCTTCTTTCGTTTCAACAGATCATCTGGATGCAACTCACGTTCCTGCCCCTTCCCGCACGTCTGCCGCCGTTGCCGGTCCGCCGACCATTCCATCGTCATGTTTCCCAGCATGAGTTTCTCCAAAGCTAGCCGTCGCTCCAACGGATTCACCAACATGAGCGATCGTAGCAAGAGATAAAGTCCAGCTTCAAGCAAGGAAACTTGATACGCCGGTTTCACCCGCAACTAACATTGATGTTTTAGCAAAGGAACTTTCTGGTCACCCCGATGGTAATTTTGTAGCTAATTTACTTAATTTCCTTTGTTATGGCAGCGGTATCAACTGAATAAATCGCTATGCAGAGGATAAGTATTACGAAAACCAATTGTGCTATCCTTTGGATAGTAATTTATCCAGAGGATAGCGCTATCCACCTTTCGAACAACTGAGGCCTGTTGGCAGGTATCCTGTAATTTACAATCGGCTGCTCAGCACCCAGACGTCGTTTCCTCCAATCTGACCAAGGAGATTGGACTGGGTCGACTAGCAGGCCCCTTTTGATCTCTGCCCCTTCCCAATCTCCAATGTCACCCAGTGGGGGTATTACCTAAGAAACACTCTAATGAGTGGTGTACTATTTACCACCCATAGTATCCCATCCTGAGGGTGATAATGTTAATTACCATATACCCAAGGATCCCTATACCCTTAAGTACGTTCAGGTGGACGATGCTATTTGCATTCTAAAATCCTTTGGGACCAGGGGCCCGTTTCTTGAAAGGCCCGGTAACTTTACGGGCCCGAAATCAAATATTCAAATCGAAAGATAAAGAATAAGAGCGCGGGTCCTGGCAAGCAAACAACTCCATTTTGTTTCATTAACTGGCAGTTTTATCATGTTAGATGCAAAACTATTGAAACCTCTATCTTTAATGTAAACAGAGACAGCTTACCGGGCCCGTTTATTATCGGGACTTTCGAGAAACGGGCCCCAGGGTCGTTTATGGCAGAAACAAACCTTAAATCAGCCTTCAGGCTAATCCCCATCCATCCTTACGAGTGGCATCTCTTTTGGATTCATTGGAATAATCAATTATGTCGAACTGTACCTCCCCTTTTGGCTCCGCTTGGCCCTTTTCCTCTTTAACCAATTATGGGATGCCCTGGAGGACGTGCTCCATCTACTGGACAACTTTTTTATGGCTGAATCCACCTGATTACAATGTCTGTCCTCCTTTAGTACCTTGCTTCACTTTTTTATGTTGATTCATGCCCTGGTGGTCGCGTCCAAAACCGTGGGCCCCTCCTAAGTACTCGAATTCATGGGCATAGAATTAAATTGGAAGCAAGCCTTCCCAAAGATAAGCTACAATGCACCCTGGATTTGCTTACTTCCTTTAGAAACGCTGCTCAGTTCGCTTAGTTGAACTCCAGTCACTTATTGGCACCCTTCAATATTCGCGTGTAAGGCAGTCGTTCCGGGTAGAACCTTTTTGCAACTCTTGATTAACCATACCCGGGGGGCTCCCAGCTGTTTTCACAATAGACGGCTCAACAAGGAATTTTTTAAGGACCTCACCATATGGAAGGCCTTTCTCTCAGAGTGAACAGGCGTTCCATTTTCCTAGATTCTAGTGTAACTTCCTCCCCAGGCTTGGAACTATACATGGATGCCGCCATGTCGGTCGGGTTTGGGGGTTATTTATTAGTCAATAGTTCCAGGGGAAATGGCTCCCTCACATGCGTTTAAGGCCCACCATGGGTATCAGTATTGAATGACAAGAACTTTTTCCTATAGTAGAGGCTTACACACTCTGGTTCCCACATTTTTCTGGCAAGCCAATTCAATTTTGGTGCGATAATGAATTGGTAGTCGCCATTATCAACTCAGGTCATTCAAAGACCCCTCTTAAATAAATAGACCTCATGAGGTTCCTTTTACTCCTTTCTATGAAACACAATTTCCTTTGTCGGGGCTCACCACTTCCCTGGGGTCTCTAACGACATCACTGATGCCCTCTCCCGCTTTCAGGACGAACGTTACCGGGCAGTGGCTTCAAAGGCACAAAAAAATCCCGTACCATTCCGCCTTCACTAATGACCCTTTGACAGAAGAGGTTCAGAGGTACGCAAAGTGGGAACTGGCAGGACTACCAACCGTACTTATGTGTCAGGTGAAAAAGTTTTATTCAGTGTTGCCTTTCAAACAGGCTTATGTCTCAGTAGAGTGACATTCTCCCAGCTTCGTAAGGAACATTGATGTATTTTGTCTCATAAATCTGGCTAGGACAGTTAAACATGGCACTATTAAGTTATACTTAGCAGCTGTTTGTAATTTACACAGTTCCTGTGGACCATAGTTCGCAAGAGGAAAGCCGTTATTGACTGTTTTCATAAGTGGCTGGATACCTTCACCGTGTATGCGTTGGTCATTGTCGGCTCCCAGCTATGGCAAGCCCCTGAACTGTTTAAGTACTAGCAGATAATTAGTAGGGCAGCCTCAGAATTCCAGGGCACCGCGTTCCTTGTCTATGATGAACAATTTCCCCGCCAAGCCGCAAATGATTTATGCATTAGCTGGGACCAGGTGGATATAGAACTCTGTGCGGTAACCTTCTCTGGCCTGGCTAAGCTCCACTGCCTTGTATGTTCTAGCCCCCACCATAGCCAAAGTTCCTGTCCCAGCGCCAATCCTTTCTGCCAGTCCTCCAAGAATAGCAGATCATCTGGATGCAACTCACGTTCCTGCCCCTTCCAGCACGTGTGCCGCTGTGTTCCAGCAGTTTCTTCAAAGCTAGCCGTCGCTCCAACAGATCCACCAACACGAGCGATCGCAGCAAGAGATAAAGTCCAGCTTCAAGCAAGGAACCTTGATCGGTCGGTTTTCAGGATGATGATGCAGATGGTCCTCGGATTGCTACCAACTTTATATACACACCCTTGGACCGTGTTTTTGTCTGCCACACCGAGAATGGCCAGTGTGCCATCTCTAACCTTTTTCTGGGCTTGGGGGGATACATGCTTCGCATGTATCAGTGGTGGTTTAAGTCTCATGGCGACTTCCCCAAGCTTTGATTTTAATGCAGACTTTTACAAAAAGCGAATTTGACTATCATGCAATGTCTCGTGTTGGAAAGCCTTTATACTCCTGTGGCATATGTGGAAAGGCATTGGACCGACGGCAGAAGGATTTGACTTTTCACAGTGTGATTCACTCTGGTGGCACCAGTGTAATTGAAAAGGAATATGTGTAAGCAAAACCATCATATATTGTACTTGTATTTCTCTGGGGATACTGTAGTTGATTTAATAATAATAATAAATAATTATAACTATAATTTTAATTAATAATAGTTTTAATAGTGGTCTCTAAGGGAAGGTTAATAGATACTGCAAACAGATGCTTAACCCTTTAAGCCCCAATTATACAAATACAAATTCTCCAAACTGATCTCTATACATTTCCTTAAAGAATGTGTCGAGAGAATTTGATAAAAGATCAAAACATTTTTCTCAGGTGACCATTTTATTCATTCTCATAACCTTATCTCTTTCAAGACAATTGACATCATTAGGAGAAAACTGATGTTGGTCACTTTTGGCACTTAGAGGGTTAATTAATACATAAGTACCAAGTGTTATATTTTCTCAATCACAAAAAAAGGAAAAATTAGGGAATTTATTTAGAAACAGTGCCAAGAGAACTAATTCTGCTAAATGAGGTTAGTACCAGGTATGCATCTGCAACTCCTTGTAGTGACAGAGCAGTAAAATAACAGGAAAATACTGGACAAATCCAATGGGTCAAGCAGATAGTGTGGAGAAATGCCATGGTAAACATCATGTTTAGTCTTTAGATGTAAAGATTTAAATATGTAAAGATATTAATAGTGCCCTTGTTGTTGATAAATCCATATATTTGCTCAGTTAGTTTAATTCGAATTAAACTTGGCCCATAATTATGTTCCAGTGTACATGTATGAAGTAAGCTGTTTGCAATTATAGTATCCTCTCATATGTAGCTGGCCATTTTCATGCTCATTATAATAACAAATTTAAACTAAACTAACTTACTGCCAATATCAATTAGCAATTATTGCTATTTTTGCTTGTAAAAAAGGGAAGAATAAATTTATTCATTTTATTGAAAAATAAATAAAATAATAACTTCCTTGAAAATACGTGTTAACTATAATATAATAATTGAGATTGCTGTTTATTTTTATTGACAAGTGATGACAGTCTTCCAAGAAAGGCTTAAGCCTTTCTTAGGAGATAGAGGGGAGAGAATATTATTATAAGCTGCCTCCTTTTTTTCTACTCTAATTTAGAAAAGCCCACAAAACTCAGTTGAATGGGAATCCCATTTTTTGTAGCATATTCACAAAAATTTATTAAGTCTTTTAAGTACATATTCATTATTCACTTTTAATCCACTCTATCCTTCAGTGGTTTTCTTGTGTTTTGTACAATAAATTTAATATTCAAGTGACTCAATTTTTCCTTAAGATTAGTTAGTTCTGTGACTAGTTTGCATATTAAGCTGTTGTAGAGGATGGTAGTGGTTTGACTTTATCTTTCCTCAATGGACAAGAAGTGGAGATTAGTGAATGAAGCTATGGTAGAGTTAATTTAGTGGTGCAGTACGTTGCATGCCTTTTTCTTCCTTGGGTCATAAGATAACATGAAAACCTGTTAATGGCTAACAAATTTTTGCCACTCTGGAGTCTTCCCTGGTAACAACTGATATGAAAATAAAAGAAGTAAAAGAAAAAACCTGTGGGGCCAATATTTGTTTAAAAAATATGTGTTTAGAGGACTGATTTTGTGAAAATGATTTTAAGAGTAGCTTCTTGTTGCAGGCTTTCAGATAAGCATTGCGTAACATAACAGTTGGGACTTGCTTTGGGTTTTTTTTTGCCCACCTTGAGCAGTGATTTTTAACAGCAACATTTTTGGTGTTGACCAAATGTCAGCATTGTGTGTCAGCTGTGCAGTACAAAAACCCATGGCATTTTGTTGCTCCAAATTTAATTTTAGATAAATTAGGTATGATAAATATCATGTTTCTGGCTTTTGGAGGTGGCACTATGTAGTAAACATAATTTGAGTACCAGTAATAATGTAGAAGACAAGTTTTGATAAAGGTTAATAATATAATTATGTAAAACAAGCCCTTGTTTAAGGTGATTCCACAGTAAAAGAACCTAACATAGATTTTAGCTAAAACTTGGCACACTGATGTAACAAGTCAAGAAGATGATAAAAAAGTAATAAAAAGTGGGGGTCACCGTGCTGGTTTTGACGTCACAATACTGACAAATACGGCTATTTAGGACCCTTTTACAAAAACCGCGGGCAGCGCAAAACTAGACAAAAAGGAGAGATTTTTTCGATGATGCATGTGACATCATACAGAATTTGACTTTAATGTATTGTTTATCCACTTACGTACCAGAAAAATGCCTTTTAATGCCCTTGTTTTTACTTTACGCTCCAAAGTAGAATTAAATTGGACGCGCGCTCTTCGACCCGTGATGGCTCAATCCGTGCAATTTAGTAAAATTGCCAAAGAACTGAACATAGATTTGTGCCAATTTTTCTCTCATCGAAAGGAAGCACTGTCCTTATTACAACCATGAAATAAAAAATGGGGGTCACCGTACTCATTTTTGCGGTAGAGCTGCAGAAAGTGCGCACCAAACGCATTTTCTCCGATTTTTGAAAGAGGACTGGGGCGAGTTTCAAAATAGAATGTATGTGACAGGGGGAAGAAAGTATTAAAAAAATCCGTTTTTAGAGAATTTACATCGAGATATCACATTTAGGACACAATGTGATAAAGAAAGTGTTTAAATGAAAATCAAAGTGAGTAAGCACAAGTTAAACATCCACTATCGAGGTTCTCCGAGAGGAGGTCGAACTCAGCAACACGCGTACTGCTTACGTTATGCACATTCCCAACACATTGAGTCTCACCCCGGCAAGAAACAACAGCAAGCAAAAATTCCAATAGCCTTTCTTTTCAGTCAACTTCATTTTAACAATATTACTTCAAATGCTCTTTTTCACGGCGGCCATCTTGTTATGCGCAGTAACAGATGCGCAGTGCAAAACTAGGGAATCACCTTAAACCAACGTGATCCATAATAATTTGCTTGTTTATCTGTCACGTTAATTTTAGACATTCAACTAGATTTGTACATCTTACATGTACTTGGCCAATAAAAATAATAGTTCATCATGTATTTTTTTGGCTGTGTTAGATTTTTTTTTTTCATTGATAACATATCATTACTATGTTAGTTTATCTTTGTTCTCAGAAGCAGTGTTAAAACACTACTGTATTTTGAAGAAACTGCCATTGTTTTGTTTGTAAATCCCAGCAGCCTGGTACTCAGTTTATCCAAAATAGAGAGGGGCTGTTAGGGTAAAATTCCACCAAGTGTCATGGCCTTATTGAAACAGTGACCTAAGACTAGATGAAATGTTGACTAACAACAAAAAGATGGGTTGAAACTGTGACAGTAAAATACTGACAAGGACACTTGGCTGGCCTACTACTCAACAGGGCTGTTATTAAGAGCTGCCCAAGGATTTCCCCTGACTATTATGTATGTGGTCCCCGGCTAGCTGCATAGAAAAAGAGAAGAAAAATAGAACCAAAAGAAATCCCTAGCTGTTTGATTCCCTTTCTACTTGTTGTATTTACCTGGCAACTTGAAATCTACTACTAGACCTTGACAAAATTTTGAAATAAGCTTTTTAAAAGAGATTCTTCTTAACATTACCAGAAACTCATAAGGGGTTGAACCCCTTATGAGTTTCTGACATTACATTAACAGGCAAACAATAATATTTGTCTCTTGATCACACTTAGTCTGCAAAAGGCAGCCACAGACACCTCTCTTCACTCGACAAGTGAAGCAAATGCCAAAAAAGACATCAGCTAATGCAGGCTAGGTCACAGTTATCCACAGCATAGCTTAACCCCGTTTTATGGTATGAATCAGACTGCTTACAGACCCCTCGACATGGGCTGAGAATAAAATAAAGTCATCCCCAGTGTAAATGCACCCCTAATACTTTGTACAATCACAAAGTATTTTAAGGGCCACGTCACAAGGGTATTGTTTTTTAAGAACAATTCTGTGCTGAAGT
Organism: Porites lutea; assembly: GCF_958299795.1. Classification (NCBI taxonomy): domain Eukaryota; kingdom Metazoa; phylum Cnidaria; class Anthozoa; order Scleractinia; family Poritidae; genus Porites; species Porites lutea. The sequence goes on from NC_133206.1 coordinate 16,845,726, forward strand.
CGTTACTTCAAAGCCCATACATAAACTGGTCCTGATCGAGACTTATGCAAAAGATATCGAACAAATTTCATTAAGGAGCAGTAACCATAATTTTTTTGGTGCTTTTTGCAGGCATAGGTATTAAAACTTGATATCAAACGTTGGCCCAACTTTTTCAAGTTTCAACCCATGTCTGAAACAGTTTCAAAACCAAAATATTTTATTTTATAGTCTTAAATGACACAACTGGACCGTTATTTTTGGAATTCGATTGATGCAAAAAAAATTAGCTTTTCAAAAAGATAGGAAATAGTGTGACGTTGCCCCTTTAAACACAATTCCTGTTACTTAGGTTGGGCGGTAGTGCAGGAAAATGCTTGTTGAATTGGCTGTTTAGTGATTGTTTAGCTTCCCACGCAGGTGTTTTTAGGGGAGCTCATATTTTGTCCCTCCCCACAAATACCTACTCAACCCCGAACAACATTCCTTTCCCACTGTGTTATTTGCGAGGTAGGTGACTGATCAACAGTTTTATAATAAACTGTTGACAGGCTAAACAGGACTCATAATTAAGCTCGTGATGGTGTAAGAACGTGGCACTAGAGTTACCTTTTTCCTTCTTTTCTTTCCTTTGCTAAGGTTATGCGGTGCACGGAGTATTCTAAAATCTGACTGAGTAAGTCTTTTACCACTCAGAGTCAAACATTTATTAGAGGTCATAAAGCTTTCTCAGTGTTTCAATCAAGTAATTATCGCATTACCCTACGGTAAAGATCATCAGTTTAGGATTTGGAAGGTACAATGTGATTGGCTAAGCTAGGGAAAGGAATGTTGTTCCCGGTTGAGCAGGCATTTGTGGGGAGAGATGAAATACAAGCTCCACTAAAAAGGCCTGCGTGGGAGAAGCCGTTGTAGTTGTCATTAATTTGTTATGTTGCCTTGAGGGAAGATCAGTGTACAAAGGTATCTGTCACCATATGGTCCAAAATAATTTGTTGGTTTAAAAAGTCAACAATGCTGACAATCAAAACTAAAGTTTATTTTACTATTTTGCTTGTAAATATGGCAAAAAATGTCATGTAACAATGAAAAACATGAAAATTTGTTCTCCCAAACCCCATGAAACAACAGCTGCCCAATGCTTTGAAAACTTGATTTATGAAGCTGTGTCACTTTTGAACCAAAATTCAAGAAAACGTTAACACAATTAAAAGTCACGGCTATGAATCTGTTGCGAATCTCAAAAACAAGCAGAATCCTGATCTACATGATATTAATTTGAGGAGGACTCGGAAAAAAAATCCGAGTCCCATATGGGATTTGAACCCACGACCCTCCGTGATCTAGTCGGATGCTCTAGAGCATCCGACTAGATCACGGAGGGTCGTGGGTTCAAATCCCATCTGGGACTCGGATTTTTTTTCCGAGTCCTCCTCAAATTAATATCATGTTGTTGTTGTTTCATCTTTAATATAATCCTGATCTAGTGTCAAAAAAAGCACTGTATCTGGTAAGACCTTTTAAACATCTCTATGAATTTTTTCAATTTTCAGAAAAATTTAGGTAAGGTCTCTCCGTGTGGTCCCCAGTATTGTAACCAAATCATCACAACTACCACCACCACCATCATCATCATCGTCAGTATCATCAACATCATCATCACACCAATACCATTATTATAGAAATCACCATCACAACATCAACGTATGATCCATATAGAGTGGAATGCTTTTAACATGACTGAAGTGGGTCCATAAAATTTTGGTTATAATGACTATAAATGAGTTGGTTGTAAGGTGTTCAACTGTTTCTTCATTTTTGTCATCATCACAACCTCTAAAAACATAAGTGTTGGTCAACATCATCATTTATCATCACCATCACAACTATGAACCATTGACCACTGTCATCATCATTATAGATGTCATCATGAACAAGCCTCTTAAATCTATTTAAAACAGGGTGGATGAACAGATAACTCCCTACATTCGGCAAAGGGTCAACTTTTCTGAGCCATTTTTTATCACCCACTCCTCAGCACAGGTTTCTGGCGATGAGCTGTTGTTGTCCTCACTTTCTGAATCCTGGTTTTCATCATCTTCACTCTCCGAAGCACTCATTTGATATAACTCTCGACGATGCTTATTTTTTTTTATTCTTTGCTCTTCTCTTAGTTGCAACTCAATCTCTTCCTTTGTAAGGTACCGTTTATTGCAATGCTTGTCAATGGAAGGTCTCTTTTCTCTTCTTTCCTTCCTCTTCTCACCAAGCTTTTTTAGATAAGAACAAGATGTACATGATTGATGAGCAGCTGATGGTGAGATTAACTTACACTTAGAAGAAAATGCACCACTTTCAGGTGAAGCGTCAGGATCTGTTAATGATCTGAACATTCCTACTCTGTGTGGCACCATTGACATCATTTCTTGTTCAAAACGACAGCCAAGGCAAGTGCCCGAATTTTCAAGAAGCTCTATAATCATTTTAGCTTGAGCTGTCACTGGCAAATCCTCACAAATCTTTTGCAATTTCAAGTCCTCCAAACTTACTTCATTTCCATGGGATTTGATTACACACTTAACTCCTTTCTCTGAACACAATTCCATTGATATTTCAGTCAAAACTCGCCGCTTTTCAAACTCCCAGGTCCCAGGACGTATTAGACTGATCTTCTTTGGGTTGTCCACAACTTTAAACCAGCCTTTAGGCAGCACATAATCGTCTTTAGCCATTTCTTCAAAACCAAGCACCAAGTCACCATCAACAGACTGCACCCGATTTTGTTTAAGAGTCAAGTTCATGTAATGGGTCTTTTGATCACCACGTGGACCTCTTCTTACACGCTTGACCTTGCCATCCCATATATCACTTAGGATCCTACCCATGGTGTGTAACTTGAGATTGGTACTAAACCCAAACTCTTCCTTCTCTCTTCCAGCACATTCTAGAATGTCCTTTAAACGGGTTAGACTTCCTTCTTGAAAACTGTAGTTCTTCAAGACCCTTGAGAAATGTTACACATAGCAAGAATTAAGTACAAAGTTAATAACAAAACTACAGTCATCTTCTTTTGAAAGAAGTACAGTACAATTAATATTCATTACTTGCAATTAGAATCAAACCTCTATTATGCAGTCACCCTCTATTTTTGAATAATAATAATAATAAAATACTTACTTATTCAAGTTCACAAGTCCAGCGCTCTAACTGCTCGACCTTGCTGCCTTCATAATGTAAATGATATGATTTGATCTCAATGTTACCGAAGCAAAACAACCCAAGGAAATAAATGATAATTCTCCCAGAAGCCCACTTACCAAAGTCGTGGAAATAGTTTCCTTGAATTACTGTACAACTGACCTGTATCAAGCGGTCATGTCTATTATGCAATCGCGGCCACCTTTTCTGAAGTCCCAACAAGTTCTTTTATAATAATTAATTTATTATAATTTATTATAATTTATTAATAATAATAATAATAATTATTATTATTATTATTATTGTCTTCACCTGTACATATGGTCATATGGTACCATATACTAGTGCAACAGATAGTTATGTTACAGGTCAAACATGATTTCAGGTAAAATTTTTTAACCTAGGTTGATTCTCCTTTTTCCTTTGTCTCTTAGCCCTAATTATTCATGAATTAGGGCTAGGAGACAAAGGAAAAAGGAGAATCAGGAAATTAAGAATCAACCTAAGTTTAATAAATCAAAATTAACCTGAAATCAAATTTGACCTGTCACAGATACACTGTGTATGGCTTTCAGTGGTCTTTTAGTTCTGCCCACTTGTTGCTTACAAGAGGTTATAGGAAAACCCAAAAAGTGGCCTTGGCTGTTAAAGGGAGGCTTTGTTTAAATTTCTCTAGTGGTTTTGCTCTACAATGCTTCCATTCTTGAAATTAGGCAAGGGAATTTTTGTGTTATTAATATATTTCGGTTCAGGCACAGTATTACAGGTTTCCCTCTAAGTCTAAGGGATTTTGGGGATTTTGACGGGGGGGGGGGGGAGTACCCCCGCTCTTGCCCAGTCACTGTACCAGACATGCTCGGTCAATAGGCCATTTGCACTACGAGGTCATGTGACATTGTTTTTATGAAAATGAAAGTTATATGATTTTGCCTTCGAAAAACAATTAGTGGGTCATATCTTAAACAAAATAATAGTGATTTGGTTTTTCAAACTCGCACCATTTTCTTAGAATGAGTAAGTTCGTAGCTAGTCACGTGACCAAAATGAGATTTTTAAAACTGTATAAATTACCTCTTTCTGAACACAAATTTTGCACTTAAACTACAAGGAAAAAGTTGAAAAGATGATGTGTTAAAGTTTACAGCACATCTGAGTGTAACTATCAAACTTTTAACAAGATATAAGCAAAAAGTAGTTTTGGCCGCCATGTTGGAGGGCAAGAGTATGCCCTCCAACATGGCGGCTAATACAAATCATACTATTTTGTTGAAAAATCAAAGTGCCATAAAATATCTCCCTTAAATGCGTTTCCTCTGAAATTTTGGGCATAAGATAATTTTTATGTGCTCTGTCAATTTTTGGCATCAGCAATAGTCCAACTCATTGTTTAAAGGAAGCATTGGTCACGTGACATCTTAGTGCAAGTGGCCTATTCATGTCAGTGATGTATCTGAGATGATATCACTCAGACCATATGATCCAAAAATGCATAGCCCGCGTGGAAATAATGAGACCTAGGGACTAGGCGAGAGTACCGCCCTCCCAAGAAGATAAGTAGCCCAGGTAAGGTTGAATCTCTTCCAGCCAACATTAGTGTGAATACTAATCTCTTAATTTGAATCCACAGGTAGCCCAAGATGGAAATATGAGCAATGGTGAACATCGGCATTGTTGCATAACATTCAAAATATATAACATTACGCAACAATGCTGATGTTCGCCGATGCTCATATTTCGAGCTTGGGCTATCTGTGATGAATATAGGCACTAATAACGGAGAGGTCTGGGTTGGGGGCGAACAGTTGTGCATTGCATAGGAGTCGTCCTATTTCAGAATTGAGCAGTATATAGTATCATAAGGGTCATAAGACCATACTGATAACCAATTGTAATACACCACGCTAGCTTGTAGTCTATTCCTTAATTTTTGATATCATCAATCAAAGGCTTAGAATTTAATGCACTCTCAGCAAGCAAGCAAGATTAAGGTTTTCGAGAATACGGTAGCTAACACAAAAACAATGCAAACTCTGCAACCGCTTTTGTCCAGATTTAAGTTCCAGGGCAGATTGCAAAACGCCTGTTTTTTTTATCACTGGTCTTTCATTAGTTATTAGAGCATATAAGCTTATTTTAAGCCGAATTATCAAGCTTACCAAAATTTCCATTGTATATCTGTACCAGATTTTGTCAGCTTCTTTCGCTTAGCTTTAGAAGTGTGTTCTTCGTTCTGCGAATCCTCCAGATTTCTTTTCGAGACGACTCCTTCCTTTTCAGCTTCTTCAGGATTCTTTTCCATCTTTTCCGTACAATCTCCCGAAGAATTGGAAGCTGCCGACACCTCTAGCTAGCTTTGCACTACTCAGTGCGAAAATCCTTTTACTCTATAGCTAGGAAACCTCTGGGAGAGTAGGGTGCAAGTTGATGCCCGACGTGATAGTTGGGATAGGAAAAAGTTAGATACCAGTCCTTTCTCCTATCGTTCGTTCTCTTAGCCGCCATCTTTGAAGAGTGATAGTCGTATTTCTCATCATGGTAAGTTACGACGCTTATTTTCCATGTGCGAGATCGATTTAGCTTCATTGAAGTAAGTAAAAGATTGAGTTAAGCATAAATGGTAGGATTCAGTAAGGATTGCTTACGGATGGCAGCAAATGATAGAAGCTTTAGCCAAGTTCTGTTGTCGTGCGAATCATGAAGTTTTGTGTTGTTTCCTTTAGCCGTCCCACAAAAGCTTTAAAATCAAGAGAAAGCTGGGCAAGAAGATGAAGCAAAACAGGCCAATTCCACAGTGGGTTAGACTAAGGACTGGAAATACCATCAGGTGAGCTTTTTGATGTGTGCTCTCATTAGACTTCGATGGGACAGTCCAGCCTTGCTTTTTTTTTCATTTATCACTCCATAATATTTACAAATAAGGTTTTGCTGGGTCGTGTTGGTAGAGTCTAGTGAAATTAGCCTGATCATACTAGCGTAATTCATTAAATTCGTAAACCACGTAATGATACATGAGCTCAAATATAAGGAAGATGGAAAATACACTGTATCTTGGTTCATGAGTCAAAAGATGCTCGCTCACAAGCAACGTAAGTCGCAAGTCGACTTGTAATATTAAATGTACATTACAATGTACATATTGTATGTGGTGTGTACCCGACCTTATTATCCTTCATTCCCAGTGACGCATTAAATGGATTATTCATTTATGCATAGTAATTAGTGACAAGGAACCTATCCAATCAGCTTTTTATCAATAAAAGTAAGATGATGAATTTTAAGCCTGGTCAATACATGAGTAAGATGTTTTTCTCAGAGGCGGATCAGAAGAAAAGTATGCTCGATTGTACAGGCCATAAAGTTGTAGGGTCAACTTCTTTTGGCAATACACCATCGCATTTTTTCTTCTGAGCTGCCTGTGCCACTGACTTAAAAAACATCTTTCTGAAGCCTTTCGTTATTTGGAAAACAACAATAGTTTTTAATTTAACCTCTGCTTGATGTTATTCCACTTTAGATATAATGCCAAGAGACGTCACTGGCGTCGTACCAAACTGGGATTGTAAAAGAAATCAGGATGAGACAAGCTCACAGCGGAAATAGTTTCGAGTGGCACCAGTCATCTCAATCACTGTTGTTTCTGTACAATACCTATTAAAAGTTGTTCAGTTTAATAACACAGTTTTCATTTATCCGGTTCACATTAGCAGAATAGTTGGTTTGTACATGGTTTAATGGCTCTTTCCATCTGCCACTTCATGTTAGGGTTAGGGGTTGTGGTCAAGTTAATGGTATCATAAACTGATGATAATGAACCTAAGATAATGCCCAATCAGTGTACACATTTCGCTAAACTAGCAACAATCATCTCTCTGTTCTTATGTCACACAATGTTCAACCTTTGAATAAGCTTGTGTACTGAGTAACTGTTGATAATCATATTAGTCCAAAGTGCAAGAAAACAATGAACAGGCTTCTAGTTTTATTACAACGTATCCTTCTCTCTTGGCAAAGCCTGCTGTAACTTCATTGTGATATTTTCTGAACGTCACAAAAGGTTCCATTCACATTGCCACATACTCATCATGCACATGCGCTGTCATTATAATGCCCTACACTGTCCTTTCCCAACCATCCCGTTGATGGGAAGAGTTCATCATTAACATTTGAGGGAAGTAGTTTCTCAAGAGATCAGTCATTAAGTGATTTGCTTAAAAGCCCAAAAAGAAATTGGATTGTACAAATTAATGAAAGTAATCCTCAGGGAAACATTCATGAGTAAGGCCACATTGTTCTCCTTTGATGTCAAAGCTTTTGCACTGTTGCCTGCTCAGTCTTGGGAGGAAACAGCGTGTATAAGGTGGTACCTAATCCAAGAGAATCACAAGCTGATTAACCATACAAGCACTCATTAATATAACCATTGTTTTCAACATTTTAATCCAGCAGTCTAATTCATTTCATGTATGTGTATATATACAGTGTTTGGTGGCAACAATATCTAAAATAAAACATTATTGAAAACATCATAATGTTCTTTGGTAGGTGCTTCATGTAAACCTGACTTTTTCAGTATGTTAGAGTTCTTTGCATGAGCTGCATGTACAGTGTATGCAAGTTTACAAGAAGCTGCATTGCATCAGAACAAACCATATTGCAAAAGTTGGATTTACATGAAGCACCACCCAAACAGGAATTCCACATGGCCAATTTCCTTAACGCTTTCACTCTTGAAGGTGGTAAAATTATTACAAGAGACAACTCTGTAGGCAGACATCCCGAGTTAATCCATGATGTTGTTCAGGCATAATGTTTGACTCTATAAAGCAGACACCTCTACAACATGGACACTCTCCTTTCTGTGGGTGAGGTCATTGAAATGAAACCTCTTCTGCAGTATTTCTTCAAGTATATTTACAAAGGGAAATAAGTTATTTTTTTCTTCATTTCTAAGTTTGCTTTTTCTTGCAGTGAAAAGGTTAATAAAATACGAATGACCCCTTTTTTGGGAAGTACTTCCATCCAATGCCTTCTTTCAGTCTCTGTGATTGATGGTCATGAATTGCTTGCCAGGTACCATTCTGAACTTGGGTGTCAAGGCAACATTATCATAATCAAATTCTGTATCGAGTGTAAATGGTTGCACTTCATCTGTACCTTCACTTCCCTGTGATGTTAAGACGAAGAAAGCATAATTAGAGTGGGGGATTTCAGGAAATCAAACATCAAAGCATTTTTCTCTCTTTTGGCTCAGCGAACTAGAGTGGCAGCAAAATAATGCTTGGACCCCCATTGCATCAGGTTAAAACTTAGACTCGAAACAAGTGCAATATCAAGCAAAGCAGTGGATTAAGTGAATTTCAACCCACAAAGAGAGAGCCCCACCCCCTTCCCAAACACCCAAATCAATAGACTATGTTACTAAATAGACTGCAAGCAGTCTCTTAATTTTTTTTTTTGAGACATGGTAGAATGTGAACACTCAGGAGGGGTGAAGAAATGAGGGTGGAGCCTGAGAGAAGAAAGCAAAGAAGTCCTTTTTCCTCTCTCTGCCCCAATCTCTCCTCCTTTTTACCATTAACTTGCACAATTTGCTGCATTGGCTCTGAGGAAAGGACAACTACTTGCAGTCTACTAAAAGGGTAAAAAGTACTCAGTACAGGGGATCATTTGCGGTCTCGGGATCATTTGCGGTTGGGGATCATTTGCGGTACTGTACAGTCCTATTAATTTTCTCATGAGTGATAACAGTGCCATACAAGGGCTTACATGGGCAGACTGAGAAGGAAATAGAGTGCGGCACATACCACATTGAGGATGTGTTCACTTATCAGATTGTCCCCCTTTAGTCTTGTGGAGATCTGCAGTTGTCTTATGTTTGGCTCCATAGATTCCTTTAATCCACTATCTGAATAGAAATGGAAATATCTATAACAGGATATAGAAGGACCAACACACACAACTGTTGATTGGGTTTGATAAGGTACATGTATGTAAAACAAGACACCCACTTTACCACTACCCAATAGAGAGGAAGTCGTGATGTCACGTTGTCATGGTAGCAAAATTTCTAAATGACACAAACCAAAACGTCACTTAAAAAGTTGGGGGGGGGGGTAGTCATATACCAGTATACCCGAAAAAAATTCGCCAAAATACCCCAAAATACCCAAAATTCATCCAAATAAACCCAAAATTATACCCAGGTATACTTTATACCTGAAATTCAAAGAAAGTGATATACCGAATACCCGTGTTTAAGCTGCAATATACCGTATACCCGATTTAAAAAGCCCCTGTATACCATATACCCAAAAACCCTGGCCGACCCTGAAAAGTGGATTCGCACTGCTTCAAACTTCATCGATCTTATTTAATTTTATTTACTTTGTCAAATGTTGGCAAAATTTTCTGGGTCAAATTCAGCTAAGAAATGTACAAATTAAAAACATGACGTATGTGCGAAGTTGTTTTTTTTTGGCCAATCTAAACCTATTGTTTTTTTGTTGTTTATCATTGCAAAAATTCCCTATTGTTATGATCCAGAAATTTTGCTACCATGGTAACGTTGCATCACACTTCTCTCTATTTGGAAGATTATAGTCATGTCAAAATACAATCTGTCATGTAAGTTTAATCAGAAGTGTTCATACTGAAGTCATCACACAGGTACTCCTCTTCCCCATATTATTCTTTGTCTTAGGCTAGACGCTTAAACACCTGGGCCGAGTTGTTCAAAGCTGGGTTAAGATAACCTAGGGTTAGTGCGAGATTTGAATTCAGATTTGAAAGCTTCAAAAGCATTTCAGTTTTAATTCTTTTTGTGTACAAGTTGACGATTGGAAGCTCTAAAAATAACAGAGAAAATTATCTGAGAAAATGCTTTAGAACACCAGAAAATGAAACCCGGGTTAAATTTAACCCCGGGTTAAGGGCTAATCAGCCTTCGAACAACTGGGCCCTGTCAGATTGCCTATGCACACAAAAGACTCCACGTACCCACACACATAATTTATATGCCAACTACAAATTATTATAGGTATTTAAAAGATCTTATGATAAGTTAAGAAGCCCTGGTAATAAATATTAATCCTTTTGCACACCTTAAAAATAACGTAATTTCATGTCACAACTCCAATTTACCTTCTTCATCAGCTGTTTCCTGGTCCTCAACCTCCCCTGGAAGGTTTGATACACCCTCTACCAAAACAAAATACACAACATAATGCAACAACGGAGTGATGGGAAGCTTTTAACCTTATTCTTGACTAGTATAAAATAGTATTAAAATGAAAGTTTGGCTAAGTCTTTGAGCTTGTGCAGTGTGCCGATAACCAATAAAATAGTAAGAACGTTGTTTTCATAGAAATTTGGGGTCTTTTTAGAGCGAGAACTACACTTGTAAGGATTCCTTAAAAGACTGCTTTGGGTTTCACATATTAATAATAATATTATTAGTTTACAAACTTAAAGCAATGTAATTTAAGGTTCAAAATAAAATAACTGATACAACCACAGAAAGGGACATTGAAATTCCTGAGATGAAACCAAAAAAGCCAATCATAATGAAGGCTCAATCTGCACGACCGAGAAATTTCATGTCCCCTTAGTATTATATCATTTATATGACCCATGTAAGTCCGCTAAATGAGATAAGAGTTTTACAATCTAGCCATTGACCAACATTTAAATAGATATTTTAAATAATTAATAATAGCTTAATAATTACCAGACAGATAAAAGATGTTTTTGGATTCAAGGCTTTTATCATCTAGATCAGCTGTTAACTTTTTCTTCTGATGTCTGGTTTGATCTGTTGTTATTTCACTTTTTGACGTGCTAGCTGGGCATAATGATGATACTGAAGGAGAATAACTAGATGAATAAAATATTTCATCTTCTAAAAGACCATGGTCATGCATCTTTGAATCCTCATCCTCATCATCACTTGCATCTTCTTTGCAGTCAATAAAGTTATCTACCTGAAAAGTGAAATGTGTGGCTCGACATTAATGAGTAAAGTAATACTTACAAATGAAAAGATTGTAATTCAATGCATTTATTTAAAATAATTGACTATTATAATAACTTATTAAATATGAAAAAAAAAGTCCATGAAAAAAACATATAAGCCAGGGAAAGTTTGACAGTAATAATAACTATTGATGTTCATTTTACTGGTAATTATTATAAGGGATAGAACTTTGCATAGCTCAGAAGACCACTTAAAATAAATGTGGTCCCATCTCCAGTGCACTTAAGTGTTAAATAAATTATTGACAATCATTGCAAATAAAGTGCATTTTTAAAGTAAATTAAGCTAAGGGTCAACACATGTCAGTTGTCCTATTGATGCAGAAATATACAATTTTTTCTGAGCCTGAAAATTCATTTTCACCGGAGAAAAAAATTTCTCCATGGTATTGAGGTTTAAAATAATCTTACCTGAACGAATGATTTGCCTGATGAATCAGCTGATCTCATCAAGATGGAAGGAGTTGCTGAACCAGGTCCTAGTATCTACGATATTTAAGCACCATTGAATGACAACTGTCAGATCATGTGTTATTACAAAACTGATCTCCATCCCAGTGATTTAGCATTGACTGCCTCTACCTCCATTCCCTCCATTCAAAGTTGGGTTTGTTTGTTGTTTCCTACAGGTACAGTTGAACCTCCATGTGCGATGACCCTTCCTACGTGACTCACACCTCCAATAAGTGAAAACTTCCAAAACACAAAAATCTTCCAAGTCCAATTAGAAAAA
>NC_133206.1:16862666-17007666 GCF_958299795.1 Porites lutea
GGACTACAAAAGAGTTGGTCTATTTGTGTGCCCTGAAATTCACTAGAAAGGTTAATAAAAATAATAATAATAATAATAATAATAATAATAATAATAATAATAATAATAATAATAATAATAATAATAATAATGCCCAGTGGGGTAGATCATCTTGGAATTACATTGTCAATTACAGACAGGCTACATTGTCGACTAAAGACTACTCTTAAGACTTGCAAGTAATGGCCCTCTGTAAGCAAATTGTAAAACAGCTGAGAGATGTTGCAATTGGGGTATAACTTAACAAAATGTCAACACTTCATACTGACAGTTTCCTGTTTAGTTATACAAATTATGTGGGATAGTAGTTACATGCCTCTTTAGACTTGTTTTTTTATGTAGAGTTGTTATTGAGCCAGTAAGAGTTGTCTCTTCCTTTCAGAGGAGGCAAGGCTCCAAGCTGAACAAGAACAGAGAGAACGAGAAGAGCGAGAAAGACAAGAGAGAGAGGAAAGAGAGCGACTTAGGCAACAGGTATTTCCAAGAATATTTGAACTCTCCTTACAGTTATACTAGTAATGCACTGTATATATTGTTCCTTCTTCTTGTTTGGATTGCCTTACTTGCAGCATACTCATATGTGGTAACAATCTTAAGTAATAGACCCCTTAAGCATATGGGACCTCTCTCATTTCCCCATGTAGATCATGTGGTAACTAATTAAGGAACCAATTCTTTCCAATTTTATCTCATTCACATTCATGCAAATGTACGTGTATATAAATAAAGGGACCTACATTCCTGGGACAACAAGTCATGCCAGCTAAAGTAGAAAAAAGTGTTGGCAAAAGTCCATAGTTTCTAGCTACAACTGGGATCTTGCTTGTGCCTTTTATGCCCAGAACCTTCATATGACAGGATGTGTACTCTCCTAGTATTCTTTTTTAGATTACGCCAAGTCAAATTGCTTAGATTTAATGGTCACTTGATCTGCCTCAAGGTTTAGTGTCAGGTTTATATGTGGCTGTACTTACTCCAGGGTATTGTCAAGTTACTCTGTCGCCTTTCCTTTTATATTTTGACTTGAATTAATTTGTCTTAGGAGAGTGCCAGACATCAGGCTGAAGTGGATGAACTCAAAGAAAAGATTGAATATAACTCTGAACAACTTAAAACTTTACTGCAAAATGAGCGATCAAAAGCGAAGGTTGGTGTAGTAAGTTATTAGTGCTTGCATGCTTATGAGTGCTTTGAGACATGACTAGGACAATCTATCAGGCTCATGTATGCTGTCATCATACATTAACCTGTGGCAAGTGAAGTTGTTACCTTCTACAGACTAATTTTCTAGCTCCTCAAAGTTTAGTTAGGACTTATAAAAGCAAGCCTTTTTCCTTTAGTCAGACTGATTTTAAATTAATTTTGTGTTTCATTAAGTGTTTTCATTTTTGGACTCACTAGTACTTTTTTCTGCGCAGTTGATTTTAAAACTGCTGACTGCTGGAACATTTGAAATAAAATAATAAATTAAAATAAACATTGGGTTAAATGTCCCACTTAATACAGGGTGAAAAGAAAACACAAAAGATTGCTTACCCTTTGGAAAAGCTTAGAGCAGTTACACAGGTCTACGAACCTGCTTTTTCACTAACACTTACTTCTTCTCAGGAAATGTTTCTTGTCTGTCAGACCACTCATACGTAAAACACGCTTAAGCCCTGCAAGTTGCTTCACTGCTGACAATCCACAGGCTTTTGAACAGGACTTTTGGACAGTACTTTTCTTTCGTTTATAACGTTTGTTAAATTTGCAGATTACAAGGTGTCCCGTGACAACTTCTTTTCTTTGATGTTATACTGTGCTTCATAATGAAGTGCACAGGTTACAAGTTAGGACGTTTAGAGGAAGTTAAAAGATTATGAGAAAAAAAAATTTCTTAACAAAAAATAAGAAATGTCATGCCATTATTTAATAAATAAGACTTGTAAATAGAGACTTAAAGTAAGGAGAATTTGTACATTGAGGTTGTCAACAGTACTGATAGACACTTATTTCTAAAATTTTATTTCTGTCAAATGTATGGACTAAAGTTGATGATATCCTCTATTGTAGTGGGAGAGATATATGCTGTGTGATGGCAGTCCTGATCCCCTTAATACTTTTGAGCTGAACACTTACATGAATCTTTGGCGAGATGACAAAGAATACAAACCATTAAGTAAGGTGCTCAAAGAAGCTGAAGAGACATTGAAGGTAGTCCATCAAAATATTTTACTTGTTTATCCGGCTCAAGTGAGCATATTTTAAAGACCCTTGTAAACAGCTATTTAGTATATAACTGACAATAGTTTAAGCAATAGACCACACTTTCAATGGGTTTACCAGCGTGATAGCCCATGCGGGATGTTGGGTGAGCACAAGAAAAGCTTGTAAATCACAAGCTGAAAGCGACTCATTTACGAGCTTTTCGAGTGTTCTCCCAACATCCTAAGTGTGTTATCACGCCGGTAAACCCATAGAAAGCGTGGTCTATTGGTTTTATGAAATAACTTTAAGTTTTCTACGAGTTTACCGGCACAATAAACCATAGGTTTTTAACCAATCAGAGCATGCGTACTATCTTAGTTATTTTATAAATTATGAGATATAGATGTTACAGGTTAACTGTAATTATATTCAGGTTAAAATTTTTTAACAATTTTATTTCCTTTGTCTCATAGCCCTAGTTCATGAATAATTAGGACAGGAAATTGAGAATCAACCTAGGTTAAAAAATTTTAACCTGAATTTAATTTTGACATGTAACACAGACACAATAAATCTTCAGGACTTTGTTATAGACACTCATTAGCCTTTTGTGTGTCATTTCTTTGGTACTTAGTTACACTGTATTTGTAATGATAGAATAATCAATCTTAATTTTAAGGAAATAAAAGCATGACTTCCGAAGACTATAATTTAAAAACTCTATTTTTGATAGTTTATTAAAGTGCCTCTACAACTCGGTACAGAGAAAGTGATTAGATGTATTTTTTAAAATTATTTTGAAATTAATCTTTTAGATCTTAGATTAAGACCTTTTGTTGTTAGCTCCGTATTTTATTTGAATTTTCACTGTAATTTTAATAGTTAGTTTATACGACCCCACAAAATTTTTAGCTTGAAATTACATTGTGTCAAAATGAAATTTTTGTTTTATGTTTGTTATGATTATGTACTGAAGGGTAACTGTCTATTCCAAATGCTGTAATATTGTTTGTTCTCTAGAGCTGACTCCATAAATTATTATCATTAATCACTTTATTTTGCAACAGCTCATCACAGAAATGAAGAATTTGATATTCAGTTCAGAGGAGGAAGGCTTTACAGAAGATAACACACAACAGCTTAAACAGGTAACTCCTGACACAATGATTTCATTAAACATACAGTGTATACTGTTTGTAGAATTAATATATGTTGTGGTTCAGTTTAACCCATTTGCGCCTGAACCGCCAGTAACCGCCCGTGCAGATCCACGTCCTTTCTACCCTTTGTGACATCATCAGTTTTAACGGTCAAGGACAACTTTGTCTGCTAACTTGTGCAGAGTGAAGAGATCTCTCAATCCATACCAGAATGAGCATAATTCAGTCAAGGACACTGGAGAAAGAGGCAAAAAACCATGTAACATTGACCTGAAAATCTCCAAGGAAATCTTGTTCCATTGCTCACCTACCTTTCCTTTTACCTAATCCTAAGATCCTAAAAGGTTTCCGAAAAACTATTCCCACCAAAATGAAGCCGACTAAATGCCCAGCAAGAGAAAAAAAAATGAGGCAAGAAAAGCAAAAAAAGAGGGGAGGAGAGAAAGCGAAAATTTTGCTTTCTGTGCATGCCCGAACTTCGCAAGCTGATATTTTGCATCTGGATCAGAAGGCTGTGAAGTGTACGACCTGTAAACCGGTTTGTGGTAAGTTTTAGCTCTTTATAGCACGACAGTGACCAGAAAACCACTCGACTAGCTTCAAAACACTTTTTTCGGCAAAATTTCCAGGAGTGAATGGGTTAATCTTTGCTTTAAATTTTATTTTCCTAGGTTTCAAAGTAAACTCATCATCATTCATTGCCATGCATACCAATAAACAAAGGAACTGAAACAAAATTGAACCATAATATTATATATGTTGTGGTTCAATTTTTTCCTTGGTTTAAATTTTATTTTCCTTTGTTTTGGGGTATGATATAAGTGTATTATAATGAAACAAAGGAAAATAAAATTTAAACCAAGGAAAAAAGTGAACTACAACATATACATGATTGCATATTATTTTTAAGTAAATTCTTGTTAGTTCAATGGCTATGCATTAATCAACATTATCTATTTTTGTAGCTAATTTTTAACTGAATTGGGTTTACTAGACCTTACCTTTTTTCTTTTACAGTCAATTTTTCAGCTTGAACAGTTGATAAGTTATAAACTGGATGAGGCTACCATGAATCTGCTACAGGTAAGACTGTTTAACGTTGCCCCGGACAAATTAGTAGAGAGCTTATAAAGCAACAGCGATGGCAACGGCAACAAGAACTGCAAAAAAGCAATAGGTTTAAATTTATTTAGCAAAACAAAAACTTTGCATGTGCATCACCCTTTTTTGTACATTTCTGCCCAACTACAACATGAAAGTGCCTAATTTCACGTTTTGGAGAAGACATGAACACATGACAACAACTTTTTTAGAAGTCAACTCCAGAACAAATCATCAGCATTTAATGAATTGAACAAGATGGAATAAAGGCAGTAATGTTTGATCAGCGCAAATTCTGCCATTGCTAATGTGTAGGAGGAGCATTCGCCACCATCTTAACTCCATTAAAGAGAAAGAGTGTCACTTGAAAATAAAAAAGACCTTTGCAATTGCCTATAGTGGTAGATTATGATTTTACATATCTTGTACAGTAGAAATCTTTCAAGCTCAGTTAAATTCTTTTTTCACAAACCATTCAACTTGAATACATGTGTGAAACCCTGTGTAATAACAACCAGCCTGTAATAGTCCATTAACACACTTACTTACCCACTGCCTGTAATGCCCGCTGGCATAAAGCGCAGCGACAAAGGTCCTCCACTCCTGTTCACTGTTTATCTGTCTGTTCTTGGCCAGGTTCTGGATGGTACTCCAGGCGTGGTGGGGGGTCTTCATCTCTCCTTCTACCATTCGTCACCAGGTGTTCTTCGGTGCCTCAACCTCTTGCGCTTGCTTGATGGTGTCCAGAGACACACACTAAATAATTTTGGTGTCCAAACACTCACTAATTAAATTATTTTGAAAACCATCTTGTTAATACAACTAGATTTCCATGATCCTTGGGTGATTTCTCAATAACTTGTTTAATTTGACATTGTTATAGAATGCTTCTGATGATGTGGATCCTGATACACAAAATTTGCAGTTCACAAGCACTTCTCAAAATATGACAGTTTGCGTTTGGGGAAACGTAGCCAAGAATCCTAGGTATCGTCATTTAATATTGAATACTCTTTTTAAAATAATTTATTTGGAAGGTAAGTTTTGCAGTAGCATCCAATATTGTTGGACTGAACCACAAGCTCCTGAGTAGTTAAGAAGTATGTGGGTTTGTGTCCTGTTTTTTGTTTCAGTATTAGTATTGTTTTGTCGTCACTGCACAATTGAGCTTCAAAAGTATTTGCCTGAAATGTAACACAGCCAGGTTTTTAGACCAGGAAATTAGCTGCTGCATGTTATTGAAATTGCTACTTTTATATCTTTATATTTTTTGGGTCCGCAGTAATTGGCTTTAGCTGTTGCGGTGTCCCTACCCTAATATTTTGTTTGCATATCTACAGTGTGTGTTTTTCTTTTTTTGTATTCTTCAGGGCAAAGCTAATAAAATAAAATAAAATAAATATAAAATAAAATAAAATAAAACAATTGACATTCTGAAATATTTCAGGTGTTCAAAGTTTTCAGAAGTTACACATTGTAAACTTCCTTCTGAGCATGTGTTAATCACTTGGCTCCTATAAAATTGGATCATATGAATGTTCACTATTTTTGCAGGGTCAAATCCTTCTCATTTGAAAAGATGGGACTCACAATGGAAATCCCCAAAGTTCTTGCTGTTGGAAATGTGGCTGTTCGTATCATGTTCACCAAGTATGACCACCTGTCTCCCTTGTCCAAGTCATTTTACCCTAAGCTCAAAGTGAAACCTCCAGAAGTGGTGGTAGAAGAAGCAGAACCAGTGGAAGAGACAGCTGTTGATGGGGTAAGTATTTCCACATATAAGTTCTGCTGACAAAAGTTAGTCATGCACTATGCCATCCACCTACTTTGTGTTTTGGCTGGCTATGCTTTTCCTCCAGGGCTCAGTTGTACTAAGACTGATTAGCGCTAACCCGAGGTTAAATTTTAATCTGCATTTCTTTTTCTTAATTTGTTTGAAAGCATTTTCTTTGATGATTTTCTCTATCTTCTTTAGACCATCCTGCATAGTCCCACTGTAGACATGATGAATTAAGCTGAATTTTCCTTAATTTTAATCTTTCACATCTGAATTCAAATGTTGCACCGACCCTGGGTTATCTTAACCCAGCTTTGAAACACCCAGCCCAGGTGACCAGCAAAAATAACCACCAACCTCATATTTTTATACCCCCAAGCAGCTATTCTGCTGTGTCATTCCTCTGACTATTAGTCTAAATCAACTACCCATTTCAACAATATAATAATGCCAGCGAAGTAAAACTTTCTCTCAACCCTTGGCAAATTGTTTCCACAAGTTGTGTAATTTAAAACTCCTTAGTAACTGACTTATCTCCCACCCTCTTAAGAAAAAACAGAGAACCAAGAGAAAACATGTTGAATTGGAGCAAGTAGGTCCTCTAAGACAGCAGTAGTTTTAATTCCTTAAACGCGAATAAGTTTACAAAAAATAGATAATCATTGTCTTTATACAATCTCCCATTGTTTATATCATGATTGTCTTTTTAGTGCACGCACTGCCAAAGGTCTTAATAGCCTAATGTGGCCAATCAAATAAAAGCATCCATGGGGTTTGTTTGGGGTCATTAGTTTTGTCATTAATTTATTGAAAGCTTTTTGATGTTTTTGTTGTTGTTTGGTTCTGTAGACTGGTGAAGGTAATGAAGGAGAAGACAAGGAAGGTGCTGAAGATGCCCTGCCCCCCAAGTCTGCTTCACAAGCTAGTAGAGCAAGCAAAACTAGTAGAAAGAAGGTACTTGCAAATTAACGTTGTTCACATCTGTGTATGTCTGGTTATTTTAATTTCATTCCGCAAAAACCATGCATTGTTTGTGTTTAATTTTTTTTTGATCTCAGGTAATTTTTATTCTTCCCTTTTTTTCAGCCTCATTAGCATACATTACCCAGGGCTTAAAAAAAGTCCCATCCAGTCGTCCAGGAAAAACAGATTTTCTTCCCGAGCAAATAATTTTTAAATTCACTGGCCCAGTGGGTAAGGGTCTAAGCAAGTCATCTTCTAACTAAATCATCAACATGGGGCATAGCTGCCTGTACGCACGATACGCACATGTGTACCTAAAAAAGTCGAGGGTAAAAAAATAATAAAATTATTAAAAGAGTTCAAAAGTGAATAGTGAAATAAAGAAAAAAGAAAGGATAGGATAGATAAAACATCATTATTTTAAGAGCTCAGTTTGGCTCAATACTTTTAACAATGGACTCGTCTGTCAGTTTAATTTTTCTTTTTACACTCGAATGTCAGCTTCCAGAGAAGAGACGTGATTCATTGGTGGACTGAATCAAAAAAAGGGGCATTTGGAGAATTGTGCGTACCTGTGAAAAAATTCTTGCTAAGCCCCTGTTAACTAAGACGAGCAAGAAGAGGTCCGGGGCAAGCAGAATGTGAGAGCTGTTCGCCCAAAGGACAAGCTGGAATTCTAGTTTTTTTCAAGTCCTCATTACCATACCCAAAAACAATAGAAAAACAAAAATTACCTTAGTTAAAAAATTAACAGTGTAGACAACATTTATGATGAGTGATTGTAAAATACAGAATCAAACTCGATCAACACTAACTTCTAACAGCTTTCCAAAATTCACAACCATTCTTTTAGTCTTTGAAATACATAGTCACTGTAGTTTTTGTATATATCAGATATATTAAGCATAATGCACTGTTTTGTTGTCTGATTTAGTACACAGTGTTCAATAGTGACTTCATCGTTTTAGAATCTTGAAAAGACCAGGTTGATTTCTGAACTTATTAAACCCAGAACTTATAAGTCTCAAACAAAAGTGATTCAAAATTTTAACGAGTATAAATAATTTAAATGCAGATTATTAACTGCAATTAAACCAGATCTTTATACACTTTAAAACATACTGAATTTAAATAGTGGTGTTAATTATTATTTAATAGTCATTTTTGGTTATTTTTTTTTTTCTTTTTACAGAGTGGAAGAGCCAGCAGTGGCAAGAGCACTCGGAGCCGTAAAGCCAGTGCCAAGAGTGTAAGAAGCCAGGCTAGTGATCGTGAGACTCCGCAAAACAAAGAAGGGGAAAATAAGGAAGCAGAGCAAGATGGTAATAATAATTATTATTTGACTTTTGGCCCAGCAGGATGTTTTTAAAGTGACAGAATCTGATTTTTGCAGAATCAAAGTCGCTGTACTAGGAATAGATAACCACTGTTACTTATAAGCCCAGAAATTTTGGAAATTTGTTGTTTCCATAATCCTTTTTCCAAAGCTGGGTACTCCGGCGAAGCAGCTGAGGGAAATAGCCTGCACCTTCGCCCCGCAAACTATCAGGAAATAGGAAAGAAAAAAAACCTCTTGCACCCTGAGGGTAAAATATCATAATTTATTATATAATCACCAATAAAATACCAGGTGAGCTTTTGCGCTAATAAACATATGCTGCCCATTGTATTAAAACATGATATCTTCACATGTGAAAATAACATGTTATCTTCACGCGTGAAAATATTACTGTTGCTATGGCGACATGATAAATCACACGTTTCACAGCAAACAACTATTGAAGTGAAACGGTTTGGTATTTCATTCATGTTTATATAAGAAAATTACATAGCAGCTTGGAGATACAAAATTTCTCTTCTCTCGTGGAAAAAATCTTTCACTTGTTCACTTCACTCACTCATGAAATATTTTTCAACACTGGAAGAGAAACTTTGTATCTCTGCTCAGCCATGTTAGGTATCCTCTTTGCATGTCCCACAAAATAATTATATTTCCTGGTATGTCCATCTTAAATGGTGACCTGACCAAACATGTGCCCTTTCTAAAAGAAAAAGTATTTGCAGTTGATCCTGTTTTTGGTTTAAGCCTTTGTTTTCTTTAAAGCACAGCCTTTCCTCTGTTTCACTTAATTAAGTTGTGACTGTCCTGTAGCTCCTGTACTCCAATTTTTTACAGAAGGAGGTGAAGAGAAACCTGGTTCAGCTGATCAAGTAGGTGATGAGAGTGCTACAGGTTTGGAAGTCAGTGGACTGGAAGAAGAGGAGGAAGAGGATGATGATGTGGTAGACTTGCGTGCATTCAGTGCCATTGGTCCCGTCGTGTTTATTGAGTTGCTGGAACTTCCACCTCAGCCAAAGATTGTTAAGGGGTGGATTATGCAACAGAGTAAGTGCAGTGTTCAATCTAGGACATGTTTTTGTGTCATGATGGGGAATATAAAATTAAAATTATCATGGAGTCATACTGACGCAAAAAAAGTTACCTCATATATAAGTATTTCCAAAGTAGAAAGCAGTAATAATTAGTAAATTGATAAAAAAATAGGTGTGCTTATTAGCCTGAAATGAGCAGGCATTCCATGTAATTCTGAAAAAGACTGGAGCACACATTTTGTTTTTCTGCATACATTGCTTTGCCGATCGATCGACACCAGTTCATTGGTCAACTTTGCTCTTTCATTTTTGTTCCATCATGAAACAACAGCAAAAGCTAAGTTTATTTTTTATGCAAAAGAGAATGGCAGTTGAGTTGTTTGAGAGTTTTTGTCAGCTCTTTTTTTTCAGAACTGTCAGTCATTCTTCAAATAACATTTTGCTGGCTTTACAACTATAATTAGGCCAATTCATAGAGCTGTACTACCTGTAGTGCCAGCCTCCGTGTTGATGTTAAAGGAAAGGAATCAAAACTGTGAAAAGAAAAAAAACTATAATATACTGGTGATGTTTTGGATGATGTCAGTTGTTTAAGATTTCAATATCATAGTTTGACCCAAGACCCATTTTGTATTCAGTTATGGCCAATTTAAAATACCATGTGGGACATTTTGACTAATTTTTCAAATTGAACTCTGCAAGTCAGTTACTTGCATAATATTACAGTAAGCCTCATTGCATATGATTATTGTATAGAATATATGTGCAATATATACAGTATACCACTTCTTAACCAAGAGTGAGGTCATTACAGGGAAATCACAGACCAAGGCCTTGATGTGTTGGCCGTGGAATCGCGAGGTCAATACATCAAGGCTTAGATCTGAGATTTCCTTGTAATGTCTGAACAGAAGGGTTAATAAGTTATTTACTACCTGGCCCTTTAGCCCTATTACTAGAAAACACCGAAAGTAGTTGAGCCTGCGATCATTTGAAACCAATAGCTGGTCAGAGGATAACTTCAAAAAAACATGTCACCTCAATGAGTTGCACACTTGAGCCTGCGATACAGTCATGTGGCACTGGGCAGTAGATACTCTTTTTTGACAGCTGTCAATTGACCATGACATGGATGTCCACTATCAAGTTAAACACAGATAGTATATACTTTGGACACCTAGCGAATAATGCCTGGTCATTACAAGAAAATCTTGCCTGCTCAGCAGCCAATCAGTGCACGCGTACTATTGTAGCCATAAAATAAGTATAAATATTAACTAAATAAAATGATGAATAAAACATACAGAATTAATGCCATAGTCATATTCTTCTTACCAGCATAAGTTTTTATCAGCCATTCATTTTTGTGCTAGCCTAATGGTAACTACACGTAAGTTAAGGATAAAACATTTTTTTTTTTGACAAAACTATTGTCCATTTTTAGTTGTGTCATCAGAGCTCAAACGTGTGAATTATCAAGTTGAAGGACAAACAGCCTCAGATTCTAACTCAGCTAATAGTACCCCTGCCCCACCCAACTCGGCTTCTGCATCTCAGGTCCAAGTATCCAATCCACCAGTCATGGTTACATGCAAGTGAGTTTTTAATTACAGTGTACTGGTAATGTTAATCTGATTAATTTTTCCATGGCTGTATCACTTTGAAAGCAGCTTCCCTTAAGGTTTGTTTTGCTGACCAGTGAGTTTAGTCATCTCTTGCCATTGTGGGTTGTACACCTTAGCAAACACTATTTGGCCTGTCTGAAACCTGCACAGTACCAGAAATGATCACCACCATAATTTGTGGTACTTTATAGGCTAAAGCCAAGGCCGTACTCAAGACACTTTTTTCCTATAAGGTTCGACCCATGGGTAGGCCAACAAATAGTGACGTTCTTAAGTTTCAGAATGTGGCTCTATTTTGCGGCTTTTGACTCACTTGATAATGCATCGTTGATAGTGATCAGTAGCTAGTGTGCAGGCGCTTTGAACACTTAAACTCTGAAGATGACTACCACACAGGTTATTGAAACATCAGACACTGTCACCAACTGACAATAACTCCTGGATTCAATCCTTTCACAAAAACAAAAGAATGGCATGCTCTTTAACAGATCGTTTTTGTGATGTCTCTGGGTAAGAAGTAGGTAGATGAATGAATGAATGATGGTACCACTAAATAAAACTAAAACCGCTGTAAAATACAGATTGAACATCTTAAAATGGTTAGGTATTTAGGTAGGTATTTTATTTGCCACACGATTACAACAAAAAGATGCCAAAAAAAAAAATGTAGGAAGAGATGGCGAGGAGGCCTAAAAGAAACTATAGAGCTTATGTTAATTAGGCCTCCTCAATTACAATTTTTCGAAGATGGCATAAAAATTACGGCGACGGATACAATATAATATGAGGTGAAAAATTAAACTAATCAATATTACGGAAGTTTACAAATGTTGGATATTAAAAGGCTTTTTCCCAAGATTTTTGTTGGAGTATACTAATAATTATTACAAATAAATGCCTTAAGTGCTCTTTTAAAGGAGAAAGGTGAGGAAGCGTTGATATGTTGGTGTTTAAGGTGTTTTAAAATTTAGGTCCTTGATAAAAAATGGAAAATTGTTTGGTTCGAGTACGACAGAAAGGCAGACGAAATTTACACGAGTTTCTTGTATTATACGAATGAATTTGACTTTGTAAGGTAAATTTACAATGAAATTTTAAAGGTAAAGTATGGTTTTGATAGGAGTACATGAAAAAGCCTAGTTGTATTAAGTATATATCATGAAATTTTAAGATACCAAGATTTTGAAAGATTGGATCAGTATGTGCATCGAAAGGGGTTTTAGCTATAGTTCTGATCACTCGTTTCTGCAAAATCTCAAGACGAATAAGGTTAGTTCTGTAAGTAGAGGCCCAAACTAAGTTGCAGTAAAAAAGGTATGGATAGACTAGAGAAAAATATAGTGTTCGTAAGGCTTTCGTGGATAAATAGAAACTGGATTTACGAATAATTCCTGTGCATTTAGAAACTTTATTGGCGACGTGTGAGATTTCAGATTTCCAATTTAAATTTTCATCCAAGATTACTCCCAAGAAAACTGTTTCTTTTACTTGATCAATTTTTTGACTATTAATTAAAAGTTGAATAGTTTGATTTGTACGCTTTTGTGATGGTTTAAATGCAATGAATTTGGTTTTTTTCAAGTTAAATGATAGCCTGTTAGCTCTAAACCACATTGACAACTTATTTAGCTCAGCGTTCAGTATATTAGTCAGGCAGTCTTTATCCTTGTGAGACACAAATACGTTTGTATCATCGGCAAATAATATCAGTTGTAATATTGTTGACGTGTTGATTATATCGTTGATGTAGAGCAGAAAAAACAAAGGCCCTAGTAGTGAACCTTGGGGAACGCCACACATGATATTAGCACGATACGAAACATAACCATTGTATTCTACAAATTGAAGTCTGTTGGAAAAATAGCTCTTAACCCATTTCAGAGCCAAGCCACGTATACCATAGTGTTCAAGTTTATCAAATAAGATGGAATGATTGACTGTATCGAAAGCTTTCGAGAGATCTGAAAAGACACCAACCGCTAATTCACCATGATTAATAGCAGATGAAATTTTTTCATGCAAATCAATCAAGGCAAGCGTCGTACAGTGGTTTTTCCTGAAGCCGAACTGGTTATCACAGAGAATATGTAAATTAGTTAAATAATCATACAAGCGATTATAGATGATTCTCTCTAGAAATTTTGAAAACCTTGGTAGAACCGAGACAGGCCTATAGTTGGTGAATAGTGACTGGTCATCAGCTTTAAACAGTGGTACCACACGAGCTATTTTCATTTGATCTGGTACAACGCCATGAGCGATCGATAAATTCATAATGTGTGCCAGAGGTCCCGAAATGATTTGAATGGATTCCTTAATTATAGACATGGGAATATTATCGTATCCAGCCGCTTTCCCGGAAGTAAAAGATTGAGCAATGGTAATAATTTCATCCTCTGTTGTTGGGCTAAAAAAGATTGATTCTCGAAATGATCCAGATAGAAAATCTTTATGTGAACAAGGAGGAGGCTGTATCTTCTTTGCGAGGTTGGGACCAATACTAGAGAAGTAGCTGCAAAACCTATTTGCTACTTCCAGAAGAAGAAGTACAAACTAAGTCAACGTGTTTATTAGAGCGGTTTTCACTTGACTGTCGAAAGTAATTGAGGAATTGGTTTGGTTTTGGTTTTACTACGCCCTTTGGTTGGCTAGTGTATTTACTTTGGTTTTGGTTTTACGACGTGAAAACCGCTCTAATTTGCAACGGTCAAACATTGCTTTTACAAATAATTCAAGCTGTGTAAATAAACAAAGGCTTGTTTTCTTTCATAATCTATATTTTCAACAAAATTTGGTTTAGAATCAAAGGCTATATACATGAGAGTTTGTTTCTACTAAAACAGTAACAGTCTATCCGTTTTTGTTTTTTAAGAGTCAATAGTCAATTCGGCACTACATGCCTCGTAGACTATTGACTCATAGAGAACGTGAATTTATCATCTAATAATGTTAAATGTAAAGAAACAATTTTTTAAGTTTTTTAGGGTGTTGTCACTAATAATAATTTTTTTGCGCATACTAGGCTGCCTTCAGATGTGATGTATTTTGAACCACCCCAGCTAGCATATTGGGATTCAACCAAAAACAACTGGAGACTTGATGCTCTTACAGACTCACAGTACAATGAAGGTATGTTGATTAAATGTTCGTAAAATATGCAATTTAACAACAAAGCCCCTTGTGGTTAGCAGTGTTCACATACCCACATCTGTCCTTGACGATCCGAAGAAGAAGAAGAAAAAGATTTTTTTAACTCAGTTGTGTTTACATGTGACACAGATTGAAAAAAAAAGGAGACAAATAAATACATTTACATAAGTAATGAATAAAAATTGTAGTCTCAAGATAAGGAGCTAGTTGGGATCATCCATATAGCAAAGGCTAATCTAGTGGATGACCCCCAAAATACAATTATGCACAGAATAATAGAATATAGTTTCTTATAAAAAGTATTTCTTCACGGTAAGGTAGATAATTAAGTGCTATCGGACTGAAAAGCACTGAAGAATTGAGAGCGTTTCTGAATGCAGTTTGGCTTGTGGTTAAAAGCTGTTCATCTGCTGTTTGGAGAACAATTATCTGTAGAACTAAACCTGGCTTAGTTTATAACCCGAATTTGCTTAGAAACATGCAAATGAAGACGAAAACTTAAAATAATCAAAACAAAAAAACACATTAGTCACTGTAATTAGCAATAATTATTATTGTATAAAGCTGAGTATGATCTGAAGAATCATGGAGATCAAGGAGTGTGTTATCTGCCAAGGCTGAAGGTCTGTTAGGACCAGCAGCTATAGGACTGGCTGCCAATAGTGGAATCTCCTCCTTTAAGTAAAGCTGAGTTATTAATTAAAAGCAGGAACATATGACCTTGAAGCATCTAAATTCCTCTTAATTGTTTAGAACCGCCCTGGGTTTTTTTAGCTGTCCAATCAGAAGCATGGAATTTTTTTCCCAAATGTGCGAACAGAGAATTTAAGAAGGGTTATATGCTTCTGTTAAAAGCTAATTAACATTCTGAAGATATCCTCATTTCAAAAAATCAATTTGGCTGTAACATTTATTGATAGAAGAACGAGTTGTTGTCTTCAAGATCTCCAACTTTGGACCTGTGGCCACCTTTCAGGTAAGTTGATGCGCTAATTGTATTAGGGTTTTTAAGTCTTTCTGTGCAGCGAAAAGAAAGAGGTAGCATTGAGTTATAACCCCAACTGTCACTGGCTGGTTATTGAACAAGTAGTCTTGACTATTGTAAGTATACCTTGTCAGCACTGGGGCCCATCTATTACTCTTTTCTTATCCCTTTCCTTTGAAATAAAGAGGGGACCCAACCTTTATTTATGAGCTTTGATTGAGGTCTTTCTTTCTAGCCTGCTTGGCAGGCATTCCGGGGAAGGGGAAATAAGAGTGCACTAGAGCGCGAGGGGCGCGCAAAGAGCGCACGCCTCGTGCGCCCAAATTCCCCCTTTCCTTTCCCCTTTTAACGCTTGCGACACAGGCGACTTTTTGTCAAGTCGCTTAAAACTACTGAGTTAACTCCTTTTGAAATACATTTTGCTTAATATTTATCAGGATCTGTACTTAAACATGCCATTCCAGTCATGGGAATTACGTCCTCATGCAACAAATAGCTGTCTTTTTACTCTCATCGCAGCCATCATTGAACTAGAAATTGAAATTAAGGTATGAACTACTTTGACTTAATTGATGTAGGCTAAATCTGAATGCGAATTTCAAACAAGCACTTTTAACTCCCTTTATAATTTTGCTACCCACAGAATTCCTCAAAGTTGACTGACAAAATGATGAAACATTACGTTCCTTGACTGTAACCATTCTAGTCACAGTTGTGTGTAACAGAAAGAGTCCTGATTTTTGAAGATGATTTTTCAGTACCTCTACTTTAATGGACCAATACTGCATCTCCGTGGTGATTGATGCAAAGAAATGGCATCAAACAATGTTACTCGTCGGTAAACACGAACGGTCATTTTGGACATTTCCAATTACCATAGGGATGGTATCAAGATATAGAAACGCCATTAATTTCAGCTTTCTGTGTTTATAACTCAACAACACCTACACAAACCGCATATTGTTGGACTGTAATTACTAGCAATGACAATATCTAACTTTGCGCAAGTGAGTGCACTGACCTTGAATTTTTGAACATTTAAGGTGGCTCCAAACCCATTTAGGACCAGACAAATTACTAAACTCTCTTTTTCGTATTCTTATAGCCTGTGTAGCAACCATTTCTTTGCTAGCAGTCACAAGAGCACAATGTGGGGACTGGGAAGGGGTAACGGAAAATTAGAAATGCCAGAACATTTTTCGGATAAGAGGGAAAAATCCTGGCAACGTTGCATACTCTATTATGAATAGCGAGTTTTAAGCAATAAGCTTAAAGTGTAGTGTTATAAACTTAGATATCTGTGTACACATTTATTAATCCCAATGTAGGACTCCATGTGTGCTCTGACGCAGCCAGGTGATGTCCCTGAGCTAACTGACTTGAGAGGCAAATGGATGAAACCACAACAGTTAATTGAGGTAAAAACTCCTTGGTCTGCTGGGAAATGATCCTCTTATGAACGGTCTTTGATATGCAATGATAGCTATGAGATGTGATGGTGAATTTTGAGCCTCTGAATACATGAGAAGGATGTATTTCAGTCAGTGATATGGGCGGCTCGGAAGAAATATTCCAAATACTCCCAATAGGGAGTCGACCCTATGACCCTTTAGTTACTTGTCCAGATGCTCTACCACTAAGCTACCGGGGACCCGAGGGAGCTAAGGCCCCTAAACTAGGTTCATGTGACAAACGTCCTGCATACTGCTAGGACTAGAATGAGAATGTCGACATGTGCTTATGCGCAACGATAGATTTGATGGTCAATTTTTATTTATTTGTTTATTTTTTGTTTCTTTTAGACTTCTGATTCTTTGTTATTGCTTGATCACTGGTATATGACTAAGTTAGTTTAAACATTTGTCAACTCTTTCTAGGCTATGAAAAAGGCTGGTGTGAACGTGTTTCCTGCGGTGGATGCAGAAAAATATGTCAGCATAAACTCCAAGGTGCATTTATGTCTTAATTATTAGAGCTTGACTAACACACTTAATGATTGCGAGTGCTTTTCGTAAATCACTTGCTATTTTGTTGACTCTAATGTGCAGTTTTTCTCGCTATCAGGAGGAATGGTTAGAAGGCAGTATTTATAAAGAAATGGCATTAACAGCATCAGCATTTGCATATACATGGAGTAAGTGGAATGCTGACTGTGGCAAGGACAAAATTATCTTACAAGCTATTGAGCAATTACAGGATGAACAACCTCTGGAGGTAAATAATCTCATGCCCAGATCATGGGATACAACCCTAAAAATACCAAAGATTGAAAGATCATTGAATGGTTGCCTTCGAGCAAGCCCTCCATTTCGAGTGGCGAGCCACGCAAGAACGCGTCTGCTCTCGTGTGCCACTCGCGCTTGACTTCTCACGATGGATTGTTCAGTTGCTTTTTAGTGTCCTTATGTATTCTTTGTCCCTTTTGTGAAACAAAAACTGAATTAAACTTAAGCGTAATTGGCTTTCTTTTCATCGTGAAGGAGGATTGGTCGTTGTACAATATTGGTACACATAGCTCTTGGAAGCTACGAATGAAAGAAGAGGACAGTGAACTTTCTGAGGATGTGGCTGAAAATACACAGGTAATAAAGTCTATCGTATACTTTGTCACTATATATTTTAGTTAGAATTTTGTCCCTGTTGCATGATTAAACGTCTGGAAATGAAATGATGGTAGTAGTATTTTGGTTCGGCCAGGACTTTTGGATATATTGTATATAAGGGGAATCTTAAACTGGGTATCAGTATCTTTCGGCTCAGTTTAGAACTATTTTCAGGTATAAGGCACATCACGCTTCTTTGACTTTTGTGTGGGTATATTAAAAAATATGTTGGGGAATGTTGAATATTTTTTGGGGGTATACTGCTATACCAGATATACCAATACCACTCCTGGCTGACCCATTGAAAGAATGCCACAAAGATAGGGCCAGACAAATTTCATTCCTTAGTCGGAATCAAACCTCACCGTAGCTGAGTGGTGGTCTGTGTAACTGGCTGTCATGAATATCCGTACTGTGATAGTTTACTGTTTCAGTGTTTTTTGTTGTTGTTGTTGTTGTTGTTTTTTTTTTTTTTGCATCCCATTGACGTCTTTTCTTTTAAAGTGAGTGCAAACGGACCGATGATGACTTGTGCAGGGTTGTCGATACTTCAGGCACTGTCATATCTTAGACAAATAGCTATTCTCATTCCTGTAAAGGGGTATACCTCTTCACTATTCCGTGATGACACCTGGGTTCAAACCATTTACTTATCGAATTGTTTCTTGGCTTTTTCTAGCTTCACTCCGATCTCTATCATATGGTGTTGGATGGAGCTTCAGAGGAAGCACAGCAAAGAGTTAAAGACTCGCACTTCTTATTTATTGACTGTGTGTATCAGTTGTTAAATGCAACAAAAGTAATCACATACTCATAACTAAAATGGGTTTGTCGTGTAAATAGCTCTCCGCTTAACGTATCACCTTCTCTGAATCAGAGCTCGTTGTACAGTTTCAAGTTCAGTATGGTATGTTAGGTCTATAAGGAAGATGGTAGCCGTGTACTAATAATCACTTTTATCAGTTGGAATACAAAATACGTTTGCATTGTCGAGAATTCTTTTCAACGCCATTTTACCTTTTACTGTATTTAGTCCGCTGTAGATCTTAAGATAGTTTGCCTCTCGTGTTTGTAAAAAGGGGTTTTTTTTTAATTACTGAAGCTGCAGAAGCAATTATAATTTGTAAGTATTTAGTGACTGACTGCTTCTCGACAGCAATAAAAGATTTTTAAAAATTGTCCAATGAACGTCATGCTTTGTAGACAGAACGTTCGGTATTTGGGGTTTGATACTAGAGGCAGAGTTTAAGTATGATAAACAAAAATGTACAATTAATCGCCTCTATTTTTTGTAAAGAATTTTATTGCACGTCAAGGTCACACTAATAAGACATAATCTCTGTACACAGTGCACTAGAACTTTTTCCTTTTGTTCACATTTAATGGCAGATGTTCCAAAGTACATTCATTTTTCTTCAATATAAACAACAGTTTTCAAGTTTCATGAAGTGAATTGCTTAATAATTTACATACTTTTCACGTAACCTTTTTAACTAGGAAAGATTTAAAGGTGTTTGAATATTGTTTAAATTTATCGACTTATACTTGTGCAAGCATGCTTTGAAGAGACCTTCGCACACTTGAGAAGTCCTGTTGTTGCTAAAGAAATAAAAAGAGAAAGTCAATATTAAGGGTTGAGCAAACAGAAGGCTATGCTTCTTCCTGAGTGTTTCAATATCGGAGATGCTTGAAGGAGCCTCGTCACAAACTACTGATATTATTTTGACATCCTGAAAACTCTTGATTCTACGAAATTTGCCAAATAAATGTTCAGTTTTGTTTCAAAACATTTCTCATGCTTGTAACTGTTTGTCTTGGGTTCAGGTAACTAGGATAGAAATGGAGTGCAACTTGAAATATTAAGCCATCTTTTTAAAGCTTGTTGTTGAGAAATTCAATGCTAAAAACGTATCATGCTTTGTTGCCTCTTTGAGAGAAACCCTTAATTCCTCATGCATCGAACTCTCAAATGGGAAAGAAAGGAAGACCGAGGAGTACTTAGTATTCACTTTATATCAGTTCTGCTCCAAAAATCTAGAAGTCACCGTGACGTCGCCCCTTAAACGTCTTACCGTGTCAGTGAGGATCTTTTTCTGTAGCATGTTGATTTCCTTCCTGAGTTGCTCCTGGACAGTAACTTGTTGAGCTTCATGACTTCTCTGCAAATCTTGTAAGTTCTTGGTATGATCTTCAAGCAGCTGACGAACCCTTTTGAGTCTTTGGCTCTGGACAATGCGTTGCTGCTGAAAAAGCTTCTGTTGTTGTTTGTACAGGTTCTTAGGACAAAATTGACATCGGAACAACGTTAATAGATTGTAAAAGTTTAAATCCCAACACCAACCGACCTTAGATCCAGATATTCTTTCCAAGGCAGGTATTCCCTGAAAATCAATCAGTCTCTATTTATCGCCAGAATTTGTGTTGTTATGCAGTTTTAAAATGATTGGCTTCTGGAATACCATTGCCCAGATCACGTGTGATTTTTATATTAAAGCGCATTTTAAGCTTCTGATACAAGATCTGTAAGCAGTTAGCGATCCTAAATTAACTGCAGAAATTTCTCGCGTATTTCTCTTACCTCTAGTTTCTCCTCTGCTTCTCTTGTCTTTTGCAAATCTGTCTCTCCCTGGGTTATAACGTTCATGAGTTGCTTGCTGAATTCATCGTAGTGACTGCTTCTGGTGGACAAGATAAGTAGCCGCTGTCAGTGATGCAGCGCTCATTAAATATCATGCCGGAAGGCTGACCAAGTAAACCATCTGATATTCAGTTCAAAGTCCTTCAGGTCCAGCCGGTCCCCTCCTTTTACTGTGTATAACCAAAAAAAAGATTACGTTTCTCTCACCGTTCACGTTGCTGTGTATGCCAGACTTCGTCAAATTTTCTACTGCTTGCCTTAAGGGATGCTTGTGTAAATGTTTGTATTCTCTTTCGCTTGGCAGTTAAAGTCTTTGTGATGTCAGCTGGAAAAAAAATGACGAGAGAGAGAATCCTTCACTAGCAATGCCTCAGACGGAACTGGCAATACGTTTTTAAAAATCTTATAACATTCCTGACCTCCAAAGCTGTTCAGTATTCCTTGCATTTCAAGGTCACTTCTAAAAAGAAGATGAAAGGAAAGATCAGAACAAAATACTGCATTTCATATCCTCGTTTATACCGGTTAAAAGTGAAGTGGGAGCAGGAAGGAAAGAAAGAGAGAAGGTATGCTGCATTTTAAGTTAATAACTTAGATGCTGATATTGTTATATCAGCAACCATCATTAAATGATCCGTTTTGTTTCTTTGTCTCTTTTCTGAAACTTCATGTAATTCCCTCTATTTGATTCGATTAATGAGCTACTATGAAAACATATGAGCCAGGGTGTAAGATTTTTAGAGTGGTTTAAAATCACTGAAACGTATTTCCCAAATTTCAAGATAACTCTTTAACACCAAAGTTAAGGAACCTCCGTTACTTTCCTGGTGAGATCTTTTCTAAATTTTATGTCCAGGGCAAATCTGTATGAGCCGGCACTAAGTCATATTTACATGAAATGGGAAGTGGTTCGGTCGAAAAGTACCAGTGTTTCATGTCTACAGTGCAGCTATGAAACGGCAGTGGAATTACATACGATTTAACAAGATGTCTTCAAAACCTAAAGAACACGTGAGATTTTCTTTAAAACTTATTCCGGAACAAAGCTATATGAGCCAGCTCAAAGCCATATTTACATCACTGAAATGGGAAAGTGGTCCGCTCGAGATGCTCCCACTGATGTGGTACTGTCCTACAGTGCAGCTATGAAACGTCAGTAGAATTACATACGATTTGTCACCGTAATCATCTTCTGGGTCAGAATCTTGGAAATCATCAGCTGGTGTCATGGCTTGTCTCTTCTTGGACTTGACCACAGGAACATTAGCTTTCTGTTGATGCTGTTGTTGTTCAGTTTTCGCTGACGATGCTAAAAAATAAAACGTTATTTGCAGCCAAATAAGAGCCATTCCATTTAATATACACCCCTTCTCCGCCCCCCCCCCCCCCCCCCGCCCCCACCCCGTCGACGAAATTTTCTTAAGGGGTACACAAAAAAATGGAATTTCTGGAGGTTCTAGGACTGAACGCCAGTTTTTTTTAGGGGAAGTGAACGCTAAAAAATTCTTAACGCTGTTAGGCAAGCATGACAGGTAAAGACAGGTAAAGTAAATTTTCTGAGGGGATAAATGTTCAATGAATTTTAGGGAATAAATGGCATTTTTCTGAGGGTTTAACTGGATGCAAAGAAAGTCGTCTTTACTTGCCATTCGGGCCCAGGCTGTAGCTAGCATGTACTAGCCCAGCAGTCATTTCAACTAGCCCGAAAAAAATGTTGATGTGCAGGACCAGAAGGAAGCACATGTGCTTCTGGTAGGACCGATTACAGTTCTACAATAGTTGGAGTTCCCACCACCAAAAAAATTAACTCGCCTGTCGGGCAAGTTAAGAACATAATTCACTAGCCTGATATCAACATCCACTAGCCCCGGGCTTTAGGGCACGACTTTCTTTGCACGCTGGGTTTGAAAAATTTCAAAGTCCTTCATCCATAGGGGGTGCGTGTATTTAATGGAATGTCCCTAAGCCTTAATTTTATACCATGGCTTATACCTTCAGGCCAGGGGGGGGCCCACGACTTAGCGAAATTTCGTGTACCTATGATCCACCGATTTATGACATCACATCCGGTTTCAGAGTTGCTGCTCTGTTTTCGCGCGAGGCACAAAGATGGACGCCCAGTGCTATTTGGTTTCTTCGTTATTTTAACCCAAAGGCTAACGGAATTATGTATCTTGAATACCGAGAATGTTGAGAAGGTATCTAGCCGGCCTTTCAAGCAAATGTCATGACCAAACAAAGAAGTTTTAGTATTATTTTAACGATAAATATCATGCAGCTGCGAGGAATGTCATGGCGAGTCTTGCGATGTTTCAAAACGAGTGTCGTTAACGTTTTGCGGCTTTTGCGGCCTCTGATTTAGAGAATTCATCAATCAAAATATAATTTCCTGAGCGGAATAGAATGGAAAAAACGCCGATGGCCACTGTTTAAAGTGTTCACCACTGGAAGGTTGTTATCACGCCCCGTAAAGTTGCAGAAACTTCCACTCAACTGCACGGTTTTGAGGAATGTCATGGCGAGTCTTTTGCTGTTTGTAATCGTGCGTCACTCAAGAGTTTGGCTTTTGCGGCTTCCGATTCATCGAAGTCGTCAATCAAAATTGCCTATCCTGAGCTAAATACCGTGGGGAAAAAGCTTGTGGTCACAGTTTAAAGTGTTAACAGCTGGAAGGCTTTGCCACTCGACGTACAGTTTTTGCAGGGGCTCGGTCTTCTACTGTTCGAACACCCTCTGGCATGGTGTCGCATAGTTAAGGTTAGTAGGTTTGCTGATCCAGGATTTTCTTTTAGTGCACGTGAGAGAATTACAAGGAACGTAGAGTAAAGAAATATTAGAGTTATTCAATGTTAGAGCGTGAGCTTTTGTTAAGAGAATTAGATATCAAATTTTTTAAATGGTTGATGAAAGAGGAATTCTCAAAGAACAGGTGGTACTATTAGGAAAGGGCAGTAAAACATCCTAAAGAACTACCCTTTTTCTCACAGCACTTTCTACTGGATCTCTAAAACTGTATTTTATTGGGTAAGAAACACATAAAATAGAAAAAATGTGACAGAGAATAGGCCGTTTGCTTTGGGAGGTGGTGCCCCAAGAGAGGTGGAGATATTAAGAGGGGCTACAGGCAAGAAGGACAATATCATAACCAAAACAATAATCTTGCTGATCAATTATTATTACTAGTAGTCTCTTTTGAGTATGATAGTATACCAGAAAGATACCACATGCCTGCAACTGCTGTGATCATAATTTATTGTTTTAGAGGGAGGCATGCAAGGTTTTTGCTAAGGGGATATCAGGGGTGGTAACAGCACACCTCCAGACAGACTGCATGGTTGCTTATGGGGGATTGTGAAACTTAATGACAGCAAACTTAATTTGCACAGATAAGCAAAATTACATTGCCAGTTATTTCTCTCTGTGTAGTAGGGGATAGACAGTTCAATTATGTGTGAAGGACTGGAAGTATATTTTTTTGCCAATTTTCCCTTGCTGAGCATAAAAATCTATATTTGTAAGACAGTTGTGCATAAGGGATATTTGCATTGTTTGATTCTAGGATCCTTAAAAGTTGTAAGGAGAGAGGGTCTTCATAGCCAAAACAAACAAAAAGTATGTAATATGAAACTTGAATGAAATTTCTACCTGGTAGGGAGTTGTTGGGAGAAAACAGCCTCCCTGGAAGAAGAAAGGATAGTTTTTGTTCTGTAACGTGAAACTTTCATCTTAAGACTTGCACTTTTTGTTACTAGAAACAATACATGTAAGCGATGGAACCAAAATTTAAAGGATACTGCAATAATTCACTTCAGTAGAATGGTTTTTCTGTTTCCTAGTAACAATGTTTTTACTCGGTAACTTTTTAATAAGGTTGACAGTGGTCTTCTTTTAGTACAGTATCTATGTTGAATGGCATGCCTGAGGGGGGAGGGGGGAGGGGTATGTACCTGTAGCTGGTGGGGCAAAAGGGAGTATCCAACAGAGAGTTCAAACCTTTTTAGGAGAAACAGTCACCCAGTGCAGCTTTGAGTGAACCAGTGATCATTTTTTTTTTCTTTTGGCCATACATGGATAGTATATTTATTTTTTTCTTTATACTTCAATTTAAATTTTTCCTGTTTTTTGGGGTATGAAAATGTATGATAATGAGTATGACACAAAGGAAAGTAAAATTATCCAGGGATAAAATTGAACCACAATAATAACGATATACAGCTGTGTATAAATTATTAGTATGTATACAACAGTTTTTCTTCTAGTGTTAAAGGAAATACTGAACTTTTATTCACCTACTTTATTTGATTGATCAATGATATTATTATTGTTCTAAAAAAAGAAACATCAAAATATTATCAATAAATTACATGTATGGATTTTAGAAACATGCAAACCAGCCCTGAGACATTCAAGCTGTATTGATTTCCTTTTTCCCAAAAAATATCCACATTCCTTTTTATTGACTAATGTCTTTTGACCCTGTATTTGGCTCAAAATCTTAATGCTTAGATTCACAATGCATTCTTGATTCTTTTCCAGTATCTACTGAAAAATACAGTCTAGGTATGTTGTAAATACCATCTCTTCTTAGTTGTATCCTTGACAACAGGCTTTCAATGCAATGTTCCGAGTTGTTTTAACACACAATCCCCCAACAAGTGAAGGTCTAGGAAATATTGGGTAAATGTAGATAATTATAAACATCGTTTTTGTGTCAAAAAGTGTTTACACTCCTATTTCAATCTTCAAACAGCTTGATTTGCATAAAAAGAGTATTTTTTATTGTTCAGTAGCTCTAGGCTCAAGTTCATATCTTGATCCCATCAATGTATCTTCAGTTTTAAACAGAGGTTTCAGTGGTTTCAAAACAAGCTGGTGACCACTGGAGTTCCATCAGCTACTTGATTGTATGTTGCCAGCAATTCTGTAGTCCCCCCCCCCCCCCCACCCCCAGCCTCCAGATACTTTAAAACATTTTGAAATCCCTGAAGTTTCTGTACTGACGATGAGCTAGTATAGTTTTACAAAGGAACCTTACCAAAGGATCAGAAAGCCAAGCCAAGTAGTGTACCATAAAGACTGATCATCTCGAAACCCACCTCCTATTCCATGGCACATACCTGTATAGAAGTACGACAACCTTCTCCCTGGGTGTTAAAGTAACAGTAAAGAGGGGTTTCAGGTGTAGCCTCTTGTCTTTTTTTTATTTTTCTGATATTTGCTACAACCTTTGCTCCTCTGTAGGGAAAGATGGTTTGGCAAGAGGAAAGCAGAAGACAGTTTGATGAAATGATTGATTAATTCACATTTTACTATTCCATCTGTTAAGAGGATTTTCTAAACAGATCATTTAAATAGTCTGGAATTCATTAAAGCTGACAAAAAGCACATGCTGTTCTTGTAGTTCCTTTATAAGACAGCCTTAAATAAATTGCAGGTCTGAAAGATGGAGTTGTAAATAAGCTCATCTCGCTATGTTAATTTTTGATAATCCTTTTCCCATCAAATTTAGTTACTAGTAAAAACCTGCAACTAAGAATCTGTATTTTTCCAAGTTAGCCTAAACAAGTCAGGTTCTTACATAAAAACCAATTAGCACAGATTTAGGCTATTTAGGTTCAGTCTCAAATAGGTCCTTATTTTCTGAAAAAAAAAAA
The DNA here is from genome assembly GCF_958299795.1 of Porites lutea. Classification (NCBI taxonomy): domain Eukaryota; kingdom Metazoa; phylum Cnidaria; class Anthozoa; order Scleractinia; family Poritidae; genus Porites; species Porites lutea. The sequence continues at coordinate 16,888,922 of NC_133206.1, forward strand.
TACTTTGTAACTTTGAGCTAAAAGTATTTAGTGGCATTCAGCTCTTTCCTTAGTATATGTAAAACCTGTATACCATTGCATTGCAGTCAGAGTATTAAATGATAAATATTATTGGACACCTATGTCTCAAAAGAGGACCCTGTATGTTGACTTATCTTACTTTCCCAAGTGTACACTGTGCAGAAGTTTTTTCTTAGAGATTTTATAAATAATGGTAATAGGGCTGAGTGGAGTCCAATTCGGTCTGTAATCATACACGTTACAAAATTGGACAACCACGAAGCAGGAGTCGGATTTGTTTAATCATGAGTATGATTACAGATTGAATTGGACAAAACAAAGTCCTGTAACCGTTACAATTTCCAAGAAAATATATGCATTCCTTTTTGGAGAAATAGCATTTGTTCATACTAAATGTCCAAAATAAGGGAAAATATTACTGGGGGAGACACTGCCTATATGTTGCATATTCATCCATTTTGGATTAATCCCCAGTTTGTTTGGGTAAGTGATTGTTGCTATGGTTATTGTAATAACTTCTGTGATTGGTGGATTTAGCTCAGTGCACTTAAAATGATTGGCTAATGTAATTGTCTGATTACAGGCAACTGTCCGACTACAGCCAACTGTCTGATTACAACCATACACAATGATTAAAGAAAAATAAAGCAGTTAATGCACCAATCAAATGTGAGGAAATTGTAATGGTTATGATTAATAACCTGTTTCAAATTTGAGTGCTCTTTTATAAAGACAGCCTAGCTGGAAAATTAGCCTGACAGGTTCTTAAAAACCAGTTTCTTAGTTGTGGATTTTTCCTGTATCCTTGTTGAGCTTAATACTGCACATCACTATGCTGGGTGTCAGCCCATCCCTTTTTTGTTTCTCCATGTCAGTGAGGTCAGATAGGGAATTTACATTTAGTCCTCTAGACCATGGTGCCTTTAATAGAAAGCTTTCTTCTCCTAATCAGGATCATATTAACAATCCTTTACTCTAACTGATTAATTGAAGGATGAAGAACACTAAGGGATGAAGTTGTCATAACACAACCACCAACTCCTTTCCACAGGAGGAACAGAATGGTTAGGGATGGAAAATAAACATGCGAAACTGATTAAAGTATAGAGAGTATGCACATGGCGTCACGGCAGCCATGTTGGTGTCCCAAACTAATCCTGTGGGAGTTGAACTCTTTTCTTATGCAAATGATTTCTTTTGTTCCAATAAATTGCATAGATGCAAGCCACGTGAGTGAATACTCTCTATGAAATTCAAGCTTAGTTTGGTTTCCTATAGTTGCATCTAGGGTGTTTGCCTTCTTATCTCCGAGGGAAATATGTGCAGCAGACAGTGCTGCACACCCCCTTCCCACTTAGAAACCTTTATTTCTTCAAAGCTTCCTAGTGCAAGATCATTAGTTTCAGTCTTTCCTGTGAAGTTTTTTAAGTCTTACCAAAAAAACTACAGTTAACACAGTTGTCTAGTTAAATACTGCTGATCCCTGACAAGAAAGTGAATGTCAGGGAAACAGACACTTATCCTTGAGGTCCTTGAAAGAGAGTTGGCATGTAAAGTCAGGAAATGTCTTACCAAGGACCAGCTTCGAAGCACACTACTGTACACTGGCCTAGACACTGTCAGAGGATTCCATCGAAACAGAATTGACATCCTGAACCAGCTGAACATGATTTCAGTGTCTTCTGTTGCTGCAGATTTTCTGTAAACCAGAAAAGTGTACTCCTTGAAATGTCAGCATTCTTCCTTCCTTTCAACTTTAATATTTGACAGTGAGTTGTACTCAACATTTATTAACAACATTTTTGTCCTCATTGACTTTTATCTCTCTTTACGAGTTGTGTGGTAGATATACTTTTTAATACTTCTTGATATTCTCTTGTTTGTGCTCTTCTGTCATCTATTTTTGTCTTCCCAGCTAAGCAAAATAAAATACATAATTTAAACATTAATGCCCAGAGGACTAGCCTGTGCCACAGACAGAACTAAACTTCTGGTTAAGTCCCCCTATGAGACAGCACTGAAATCCTGGTTGTGGGCACCCCCTGGCCCACCTGTAAACTAGCACTTGCATATGTGCTATGGTTGGCCTGTTAAAAATACCATTATTGAAGGGAATATCGAAACACATTGGGATTGGGAGCCCAGAATATTGGCACGGCTTTGCAGATGTTACTAACTGGCAATAGATTATGTCTGCAACAGGCTACACTGACAACCAGACTTACAGTGTAGGTTTTAAATATATATTGTTTATAAATTCAAAAGTAAGTTTATATTCAAGTCTTTAAAAATACACAAAATTCATTTTTTATACCTTAGATAATCGTCAAATAAAATAAGGTGCAGTACAGCATTATGAATGACCCTAACTGAAACTTATTAATAATTCATAAAATGCAATTTACATCAAGAAATACAAGTAATAATTACCAAGCCAAAATATGTGTTTTGCTGCAGGAAAAACTTACACATTTCTTCTAACGTGTTCTAAAGTAACTAGACCTCTTATTGAGTCTCATATTACACCTCTAGTGATCCCTCCAGAACTTCAAACCTCTAAAACAGTTAAACCAGCAGTTTGTTTTTTCACTTTATAAATTTCACTCTTTTTTACTTTACTAATTAATTTTATAACTATAATCACTGTAAGTCGTAGTATGTTTTTTTTTTAGCTTTAAAGGTCAAGAACCAATCAACACATGTTCGGGAGCGATTCATTGTTAAATAAGTGTTGTAGTTATCAGTTAAGATAAGGGGTAATTTCAAACTAGTCATTTTAACAATATGACTAGTAGTGCATAAGGGTTTCTTTTCATGTATGTTACACTTGCAAGCTTAGAAAAAAAGGAAGGGCACAAACTTTCTTGATTTCTCTCAGATAATGACAAATTGGACTACTTTTGGGCTTAACTCTTGTTCTAAACATAAATCTTCAAAGGCTAAAAAATCTTTAAATGCTAAAAATCCAACACTAACCTTCCAGAAGCTCGCAACATGTGACCGTTTCGAAATCAGTTGAGTAGAGCTTTCAGCAACTTTACGTCAACTGGCAAAGCCTTCCAGCTGTTAACACTGTAACTGTGACCATAGGCTTTTTCTCCACGGTACTTCGCTCAGGATAGGGTATTTTGATTGATGACTTCGGTGAATCAGAAGATGCAAAAGCTAAAATCTTGAGTGACGCTCGATTAGACACAGAGAAAGACTCACCATTACATTGCTCAAACCGTACAGTGAAGAGCTTTGAGCAACTTTACGACGAGTGATAAAGCCTTCCAGCAATCAACACTTTAAACTGTGACTATCAGCTTTTTCTCCAATCTATTCCACTCAGGACAGGCTATTTTGTTTGACAATCTCGGTAAATCAGAAGCTACAACAGCCAACCCTTTGAGCGGACACTCGTTTTGAAACAGCGAAAGACTCGCCATGACAGGACAGTTGGGTAGAGCTTTCAGCAACTTTACGTCCAGTGATAACGCCTTCAAGCAGTTGACACTTTAAACTATGAACACCGGCGTTTTGCCCATTCCATTCCGCTCAGGATAGGCAATTTTGATTGATGACTTCGATGAATCAGAAGCCGCAAAAGCCAAACTCTTGAGTGACGCTCGATTACAAAGAGCGAAAGACTCGCCATGACATCCCTCAAAACCATGCAGTTGAGTAGAAGTTTTTGCAACTTTACGGGGCGTGATAACAACCTTCCAGCGGTAAACACTTTAAACTCTGGCCATCGGCGTTTTTTCCATTCTATTCCGCTCAGGAAATTATATTTTGTTTGATGACTTCTCTAAATCAGACGCCGCAAAAGCCGCAAAACGTTAACGACACTCGTTTTAAAACATCTCAAGACTCGCCATGACATTCCCCGCAGTTGCATGTTATTTATCGTTAAAATAATACTAAAACTTCTTTGTTTGGTCATGAAATTTGCTTGAAAGGCCGGCTAGATACCTTCTCAACATTCTCGGCATTCAAGATACATAATTCCGTTAGCCTGTGGGTAAAAATAACGAGAAAACCAAATGGCATCGGGCGTCCATCTTGGTGCTTCGCGCGAAAACAGAGCAGCAACTTTTCAACCGGATGTGATGTCATAAATCGGTGGATCATAGGTACACGAAACAAGTACCGAACGCTATTGGAGTCGTGGGCCCCCCCTGCTTCAGGCTTAAGCAACGTTTTCTTGTTGCAATGAAACTATTAACTTGAACCCAAAACTGAGCCAGTGTGAATTGTGGTTTTAGCTTAACCTAATGTGAGCTTAATCGGCTTAATTTAAATGCAGATATAAAGGGAATTTTGACTTTTTTTCCTGAAATAAGTTCGCCACTTTTGTCTTATAGAAGCGATTTAAATACTTAATGTTTAGTCGATAAAAATAGGCTTACCTTCATGAAACTTAAACTCGTCGTCATTTTCGTAAAAGTCCTTTAGATTTTCTGAACACTTCAGTGTTTTTCCTTTCTTCGGATTAGAAGGCATTGTGGTTTTATTTACAGTGAGAAGGCTGCCTAAAAATAATCCAGTAAATTACACCGGATTAACAACAAAACCTTTTCAAACATTTTTTTTGTTTCGGCAGTTTTAAGGACTAAAAAGCTTTAAGCTTCCGCAAAGCTTGAAGTAATTTCCCATCAAGTATGCCAAGGAGAACAAATTGATACAGTTAATGGTAAAAATTCAGATTAAAAAAATGTACTGTACCTCTTGCTATCCCTTGCAGAGGGAAAATGAGAAAAATAAACCAAAATTTAATGCAGAGAAAGTTTTGTTTCCTGAGCCTAGCCGTGCTTTCCCGCTGTTTTGAGCAGTGCGCCCGCGTCATTTTGGCGCCAAAAAAGAATCTCGCGCGAAGCGCTACTTGTGCGTGTCGTAATTTTTGGGAAAGGGTTTCTGAACTATATGACTGCAAAATGTAATCTAGTGCTAACCATCATGCAATGTGCCTGATGTATCACACGCATCACTGAAACTCTCAATAGTATGCACTTCAAACGACTTCGACTGGTAAAAAAGCTTTACTGTTTGTCAGGTTGATTTGCTTCACCTCACCCATCACCAACAAGCATTCAGCATTCCACAAGGCAAGAACATTGTGAAGAAATAACGACTATAGAACTCCACTGAAAGCGGGTGGTCGTCAGTCATAAAAATAAGGAGGCTGGTTTTTGTCAGGATCCGGGATTTTCCCTTAATTAAAGCTCGGGATTCGGGATGTTAAAACAAAATCGGGACAAGATTCGGGATTGAAAGTAGGCGTGCGAAGTGGGATGCCTAAAAAAGCCATCGGGATTATGGGATTGCACGAAATTTTGGGTCGGGATACCGGGATTGAAGAACCCTAATGTGGTCGACCCTCAATAACGGAGCTGTAGAGTAAGGGAACCACTTGACTTTTCCTCAGACCACAAAAAGAGTGTTGGTATGGCGTTCATACGTTAGCACAGTCTATACTACCGCGTCCTGACAGGTTGTCTTTTTACACATGTTAGCTAATATTTTATTGTTCCCTAATTAATTGAGGGAGGTGCCTATGAACTACAGTGGAACCTTGCTATAACGAAGGGCCAAGGGACTGGAAAAATTTGTTCGTTATAACGAGGTTTCGTTATTTCGTTGTACCTGATGAGTGTGGTCATCTTTTGACCACTCGAAACAGAGCTGTAGTAATAAAACGATGCACTACCTCTGAAGTCTTGGACCAGTTTATTATATATTGAGGTTCTTTTTCTTATATTTTACTATTATTGGGGTAAAAAAAATCGTTCGTCATACCGAGGACTTCTTTATATAGAGGCTCGTTAAATCGAGTTTCCACTGTACACAAAACTAATGCACTCCCACTATGAAAAGCTATTTAACGGTTGAACCTTTTCAGTCAGGATAATTTCTTTTTCCTCCCAGACCACATCTTACAGCAAAGTCTCTTTACAACAGAGAACTAAAACACAATGGGCCACTTATCTCTTAAACGGAGTTTAGCCTGTGTTTAACAAAACCGCGTTCTAAGCCATTTTATCGCGCAAAGTTTCATGAAAACATATAGCGTAGACTAGAAAAAAATTTCTGTTCGCAAAATAACGCACTAAGGAAGAGATCTGGAGATTACCTCTACCTCATAGTTAGTAGCTTCAGGTTAGTTTTGTCTATAACAATTGTTTTAGTCTGTTTTTAGCCGCACATTTTCTATTTTGAGAAATCTCAACCTGAATCTGACGTTTGCTGTTGGCCGAGAACGCCAAGCGGCTAAATCTCTGAAAACGTAGATCTACACAGCAGTCACAGCAGGCACGTTTACGACCTTCAGGAAGTCCTTCACTGCTTGAGTGTACTCTTTGTTATGGACATAAAAATGTGAAACATGAGGCGAACTATCAAAACATACATAATTCACGTTCATGTTCAGTTTTTCTCTCCAATGGTCCGCACAAGCTTGGCACGTCTTAACATCCGCGATCTTGTCATCCTTGGAGAACAGAAACAACGCTGGCGACCGTACAGGATTGTTGTGGAATAACTGCGAATGCGCCACGTAAACCTTGCTCGTGTACTTGGCGAAGATCGTCAAGTACGACTCAATAGATGACTTCATCAGCCAGCGGATAAACGGGTTTTGCGAGGCCGCGTTTGAAACACCATAGGGAATCCCATCGAAATCCACCGGGGAGTCAAAGACTTGACCAAGGATTCTCTCCTTGACTGGTGAGAACTTGTCCAATTTTTCCATTAAATTGAGCACGTGGCTGTAGAGGTACCCGCCCACTGAGAAACCATGGACTAATACAGGTCGGTTATTGTTCTCTGGCGACGTTAGTTGGTTTAGAACTTTGGTGGCGACCATTTCTGCTTTTTGTGGACGGAGAATCTGAGGATACACACACACAGAAAGAAATAGTTGGACCTCCACTTAAAAAATCTTTAAAAAAAATTTTTCTCTTTCCCCAAAAAGCTAAACTGAGATCAGGCTCAATTTTCGTTTCGCTTTGTAATAACATTCCGGCGGGCAAGGCGAAACTAAAATTTTAGCGGTAGTCGTTAGAGAGAATGTATGAGAACCGCTAAAATTGGGCCTGATCTCAGGTTACAAAAACGCAAGCGAGCAAACACTAAAAAGCAAGTCACAGCAGACCTTACGCATGTTTATGGCAGACGAGCAAATTTCAGCACCAAGCCTCGTTTTCAAATGGTCAAGTTGCGAAGTGTAGCCTGAATTTTAGCCGTTTAATCGAGTCGCAAACTCCCGAGAGATCGGACAAGAGACTAATCACAATGAAAGACAAAGTAGCTACTTTTAACCCCAGGGGACTACCATGTAAAAGTGACACGGATGTTCGTTGTCTCGCGTAGGGGTGTATATTGAAGATTTTGGTCTCACTTGGGGTGTTTGGGAAGGAACGTCACTACATTTGCCCATTTGAGTATCGCTTAGGGCTGCGCGTAAAGAAATTTACAAAAAATGCCGTAATGTCTGTTTCAGGATGGTCTTCTTTAGTGGGTCAGTTTAAGCTTGAGACACACCCACATTGGTCTCCCTTAGGGGTTTAATTCTAATTTTTCAACGAGTATCCCTGTCACTTTTACATGGGAGTCCCCCCCCCCCCCCCCCCCCCCAAGGCTTTTAACTTGGTTAAAAACAGCTGTTTATACATTTAATGTGGTTGATCATTTTGCGAGAAACAAGAATTTAGGCGATTGAAAATTGATAGATTCTCAGCTATTCACTCGGCTGAACCTACCTCCATGACTTCAAGTTTGACAGTGATAACGTCTGCGCCATGTTGGTGATACAGCTCACCGTACTTGTCTAGATGACGACTTTTTGCCAGAAGCCATCCAAAGAGAACTACTAATGGACGAACTTCGCCTTCTTTCTTAAATCCCTCGGGACAAGGGTGAAACTCTAAACTCCTCAAGACTGAGCTGCAATGAAGGGGCTTGGTTCCTAACAGCCATAGAGTCTTTGAAAAGGTACTCTGTAGAATAAAAGACAAAGTTAAAGTGTCTTTACTTAAGGTGACTCGACCCAGTTTTTTTGGGGGGGGTACCATCCTACTTTGAAGCTCTCTGGTATCCCCACCTTTACTTTTATCGTAAGTCTAACACATAGAATGGATAACATATAGATCAATCTACAATATAACATAAAATTTTTGGCGATCGGAGTAAATGTCACGTGGTTATAATGCCACGCCCCTTTGAGGTCTGAGTCGAAAATCTGCTGTTGCCGGCATTTTTTCGTGAAAATCTCTCGGCTACACATAGTGCGCATTAGTGCCTTGCGCTGAACAGAGTTTCACCAAAATCGCAAAGACCCAATTCGGGAAATTCAGCGCTTTCCAAATTTAGGTCATAATTTCTGCGAAAATGATAAGCAAACTTTACACGGATTATATCTAATACACTAAGAGATTCATCTCTTTATTTTGGGCATCGTTATAACAGATGGGTCCTTGCAAGTCTGCAAAACGCTTTAGGGCCTTGTAAATGCGCGCGATTTCGAGCAAAGCAAACATATAGAAATTATAGTTTTCGCTATTTGTTGACGTTTGTCAGCGTTTAAGAGTCCTTCTCACGAAAAAAGCATTTTCTTAAAAATTCGTAGTTTTTTTTCCTTCAAATTTTTTCAGGGCCACAATTGATTAACTAACTACCCGGACTCTGAATTTCATGGTCATTGAAAAACTGTGACATTATCTTCTATAAGCCCAAACTTGAGTAAACATTGAAGATTTTTAGCGTTTTGGCTGAGTTTGTGCTTTGGGAGTTGTCTATTGTTTCTAGTCTGTCATTATACAGCATTCTTGTTCAGCACGCGTGCAATGACCGCGCTTGGCTGACTTCCGAATGCTCACCGAGATATAATAATTTTGGTACAGTGAGACAGGCCATCGCGTGATACATAGAGGTTTAAGTCACAATTTTTAATCAATTCTCGTACTTCTTGTGCCTTTGCAAAAAAATCAAGAAGTGCTACACACTAAAGCTACTTACTATTAAAAGAATATCATTTTTTCATAGGTTTAATGCAAGCCAATAATTAAACCAACTCGTGACGGGAATATCTCGGTGAGCATTCGGAAGTCAGCCAAGCGTGGTCATTGCACGCGTGCTGAACAAGAATGCTGTATAATGACAGACTAGAAACAATAGACAACTCCCAAAGCACAAACTCAGCCAAAACGCTAAAAATCTTCAATGTTTACTCAAGTTTGGGCTTATAGAAGATAATGTCACAGTTTTTCAATGACCATGAAATTCAGAGTCCGGGTAGTTAGTTAATCAATTGTGGCCCTGAAAAAATTTGAAGGAAAAAAAACTACGAATTTTTAAGAAAATGCTTTTTTCGTGAGAAGGACTCTTAAACGCTGACAAACGTCAACAAATAGCGAAAATTATAATTTCTATATGTTTGCTTTGCTCGAAATCGCGCGCATTTACAAGGCCCTAAAGCGTTTTGCAGACTTGCAAGGACCCATCTGTTATAACGATGCCCAAAATAAAGAGATGAATCTCATAGTTTATTAGATATAATCCGTGTAAAGTTTGCTTATCATTTTCGCATAAATTATGACCTAAATTTGGAAAGCGCTGAATTTCTCAAATTGGGTCTTTGCGATTTTGGTGAAACTCTGTTCAGCGCAAGGCACTAATGCGCACTATGTGTAGCCGAGAGATTTTCACGAAAAAAATGCCGGCAACAGCAGATTTTCGACTCAGACCTCAAAGGGGCGTGGCATTATAACCACGTGACATTTACTCCGATCGCCAAAAAATTTATGTTATATTGTAGATTGATCTATATGTTATCCATTCTATGTGTTAAACTTACGATAAAAGTAAAGGTGGGGATACCAGAGAGCTTCAAAGTAGGATGGTACCCCCCAAAAAAAACTGGGTCGAGTCACCTTAATGACCTTAACACATAAAATATTTATTATAGTTCCAAATGGTTCCAAGTAAACAAAAGAAAGCAATGAAATTAGGGTGCAACGTTGCATAGAAGTCGCCCCGATGTAAGGGAATCCAAGACAGTCTGCCGTGGATTCCGGATTCCAGGTACTGGATTCCAGTTTTTGTCGGTGCAACTTGGATTCTGGATTCCAATCATTGGTGGGGTTCCGGATTCCTTGAGCTGTATTCTGGATCCCAAAGCCCAGGATTCCAGATTCCACACGCAAAAATTTCCCGGAATCTGGATTCCCTCATATGGGACAAATAGTAGTCTTCTGCCTATATCACAGGTTAATTAAAATCACTATATTGATCTATCTATCTCCATTACCATGCTTGAACATTGAAGGAAGAAAAAAACAGAGCTGAGAAAATTGGAAGGCTATGGATTTGAAGTTTGAATTTTTGTCAAAAGAAGTAATCACATTATCTAAATCTGAGAAAAAATGGCTCCTTCTCAAAAATTGGTTCGATTATCAAACAAAAAGTACTGCAAAAGTGATATGTTAAATCTTTTCAGAACCACTGCAGAAACCATGAATGATCAAATGTGCTCAATATTGGATCAATACAGATCACCTTTTATAGAACTGATCAACACCAGAATTCATCATGTTTATTTGGAGTAAACACAAATTTACAAGAAAATCAAAACTAAAAAAAACTAAATACACCAACTCTGTTGGCAGTAAAAAAAAAAAAAGATTTATTTGTAGCTACATGTACCATCTATTCACATTGTTTTACTAACTCATGAAGTAGTCGTTTTGACAAATGATTACACTGCACGCACTCACACTCAAGTTATTTAAAGTAGACATATATTAAATCAAAAAGCCCACAAATAGGGAGAACTACTGCACGCAAAAGCAATGTGAGCAAAATGATTGACTTCTGCGATAGCGCTGTAACATCACTAAGGCCCCCCAAGACCACCCCACATACGATAAGTGGTGGAGACCGCTCGCCAGCATTGTCTCATGTTTAACCTCGCCAAAATTACATTTAGCCACATTTATGCAAATCCGCCACAAAGTTGACATAAACATGACCTGACATTAAAGGCACTAGAACACATCACCAGGGCTGTCGCTTAAATTTCATGTTACTGGGTATATCCAATTAGGAGGGGAATTGTACAGCTAGGAAGTTGTTTTGGTTCTATTTTCCTTTTGTTTCCTATAAGAGTAGCCAGAGCTCACGCTCATTGTAGCAGGGGAAAATCCCCGGCCCCCCAGCTCTAAGGGGCGGCCCTGCATCACAATTGCAGTTCTATTAGTCCTATACTGAGCCATGGTTGTCAAATTTTGTTGAAACACTCGACAAAAGCTGAGGATTTTTCTGAACTGACATACGTAAATTTTCTTTAAGTGTACTCCTTCTCTCTTTTCCCGCTGTAAATACTCGTCGTTTTTGCAAAAGGGTAAAACACAAATCAAAATTGAGGAGGGCGTGACCCATGAGTGGTCATGCAGACTTCTCAGATGTAGTTTCAACCAATGAGAGTTATGAGATATCTTTTGGTAAAATTCAGGCAGTTTTAAGAAAAGATCTCTTCCAATAATTGATTGAAAAGTTCCACAAGACAGCTGCGACATGACCTTTTCGATATGGCAGTGAATGGGCGACCGGGTGACTATATCGTTGCGTGACTATATCGCTTTTCTCATGTTACCGATGCTGTATTTTTAGAGCCTAGTAGCGTTCAATTCAACAGACTAAAATTACCGAATTTCTTCTACATTATCAGATCCATTGTGGTAGTATGAAACCTTCTGCATATTAAGATATGATAAACATGAGCCCACACCACGCCGTCATGTATATTTTGAGCTAATAATGCACGATATACAAATGAAAACAAATACCGGTTAAATTATAAAACCTAAACGATCGGGTTATTTTTATGCCTGTCTGTTTACACTTTTCTTTCTGTAACACCGAAAATTAAAAAAAAAACCGAGTTGGTAACGCTGTTTGGTGTTAAAATGAGTTCTATAAAGCCCGTACGTTTTAGGGAATTGCTCGTGGACCTCGTGACAGGAGACTTTCATACAATTTTTGGTCGAACGAAAATAAAACTTTCTAGCAGACATGGCTTTAAACATCCCTTTAAGGAGTTGCTTTTTAAAAATGACTCTTAAATAACTTTATAATAATTGAACAAAGACATGTGCAGCTAAAGGTCTCGCTTGCCTTGAACAACCTTGAACGACCTTGAGCGAACTTCGCTCTCATCTCAAATCTACAGTCGATCAACTAACCCCCACTTTCGAGATTATAGACAAATGAAATGAATTATTTCTTTACCTTAAAATTGGACCTGATTACATTCATACTTTTTGTAGTTTCACTTCAACATCAACAAAAGACCCGCAACGTTTACCTCGTCCAAACCGTATTACTGTAGAGGAGATTCTTTATTCGATTCAGTTCTCACCCTCTGATTGGCTTAGCGCACGCTATGACCATGTGTTTCAGACAGGCCGATCGGCGTGAAGCAAGGTCAACGACCGCGTGGCAGTCGCACAGAGGGGAGGGGAGGCGAGTGGCCAAAAAGTAACTTGTCCGTGGGAGGCTAAGAGCGCTTTCCATTTGTCAGAACTGGCTGGCCGGACCATTGCCCGACCAGTCGGTTTGATAATGAAATACGCTTTTTCCGAGAGTTTTTGCCGAATAACCATTTCCTTGGTGCATACTACTTAGGATTTGACTGATATGGCTGGAGAGATTTCAGTAAAATGGAAATTCTCATTGCGTTGGGAGTAGTTTGGCCGGTCAGTTCTGACAAATAGAAAGCGCCCTAAGTCACTCAAGTAACCTAAGAACGTGTCTCAAGCACGCAAAGTCAGACTCAAGTAACCCTTAAGCATAAAGGCCATAAAGTAATTTTTGGACCTTGAGAGTGGGCGCTTATTCGAGGTGGGCAGTTATTCGAGGCTGGGCGCTTATTAAATTTTCATCATTTTCAGCAAGTGAAAATTAATGTTTATTTTGCAACAAAACAACAACTGCTGATATAACAAAACGCGAAGAAATAACAAACCAAGGTTTCTGCAAAATACTCTGAAGAAAACTCCGTCCTCGGGGGGAAGTCTAGCCTGCGTAGCAAGCGTTTCCGTGCGGTTTAGGAGCAAAGAACAAGGAACGAGAGTCAAAGACCGCGCAAAAAATTGGAGGCCAAAACCGAGAATCCCGTCCGTTCCTCGGTCTCCGAAAGCAAACAAAAACGCTTGCTACGCAGGCTAGGGGAAGTCTCTTATTAGAATTTATTCATTTATACTGGACTTTGAACCAAAATAAGTGTTTATATCAAGCTACATTGTATAAAAGTCCGTGCGAATAAATCGGCGTATTTAATTTTTGTCTGAAACCTGTCCACGACAAAGTTAAGAGCACGCGAGCGTTGGAGTGAATCAAATTATTTTCAATCTTTGCTTCCGTCGTGTATAGAACGTTTTACTACCAAGGGAAAACAAACCTTGTCACTTTCTAGAAAAACTCTTAATAACAAATACAATTTAGAGCGGTTTTCACTTGACTGTCGTAAAACCAAAACCAAAGTAAATACACTAGCCAACCAAAGGACGTAGTAAAACCAAAACCAAAACCAAAACCAATCCCAATTCGACAGTCAAGTGAAAACCGCTCTATCAATTAAATAAATACAACAAAGCCTGGCTGAATACAAATTTAGCCAAAACTCCGACGAGTTTCAGAAATTGCTTGAAATATTCTGAGAATCGAAATATACAAAGTGACTTTTCTTATAACTGTAAATTTATTGCAAATTTTGGATTTATATATACACCCGGCTTTCCATACGAACAGGATTTCTCCCGTTTTCCACTTCACACATTATTTGTGTTGTGAGTGTTCGTTTGTTCTCTTTCTGAATTGATTGACAGCGAACGAAAGAGCCTTGATTTCGAAGGCCGTTCTTGAAATCGAGGCAAATGCTGTGATATACAGACATACATACATACATATACTTGTATTCTGGGTCAGGGGAATGTATTTCGTAGAGCGCTCAATTCATTTAATTGAAGAGCAATTTCGGGCACAGGCAACCCAGGCTGGTCACGTCTAATAATCTAGAATTAACATATTTGAGGTACCTACTATACCCTTGCTAAGTAGGTAGTAGATAAGGGCCACGTGGCCATGTGCGATGAAAGGTAGCTTTATGGGAGCTGTTCGACTGTTTATATTTATATGGAGGAGAGTGTTTTACTGGGAACTAAACCACTCGTAGATTCCATACGCCACTTCATCCGGGACCCGAGTGGCGTATTTTCCGTATGTCACCTTTGTGAGTGTCGTATCGTTCAATGACGTCACGATTCCCGCCTTTTGCTTTTGTTGAATTGGTTTCTCCATATAATAAAAAGAACATTACACGTTGGCTCGAAGATATGAATTTTATGTTCGAGTGGCAAGAACAATATCTCACGAGTGAGCGTAGCGAACGAGTGAGATATTGTTCTTGCCACTCGAACATAAAATTCATATCTTCTCGCCACCGTGTAATATCCTCTATATATCGGAAAAATCATCCAGACGCGACTAGGTTCGGTGTACACACTGGAACATTTCTCAAACTTGTTTCTCAAAATCGGACCAGATTGCATCTCAACGCAGGGGGTATACCCCCTGACCCCCCTAGGAAGCTCGTGGCCTTCAGCCACTCGGAACTTCTCCCCCATACGATAAATCCTAGAACCCTGAGTAGTCCTAACTAGAGCTGGTCGCTTAAGAGGATGAGCTCTCGTTAAGCGACCGCAATAGAGGGTGGTCGCTTTCAGAGCTTTAGAAACTCGTTAATAATTTATAAATAAAAAACAAAAGAAATTAATGTTTAATGAGCTTCTATATATCTGATACAGACACGGGTAAACTCTACGTTCATTTTTTTAGGCCATTAACGCAGTGTGTAGTTTTATCCGTTTAAGTGTTGATTTATATGAATAAGACCCTGAGTGGACGCTTATTGGTCGCGAGGGCTTAAAAAGAAAGGAAAAGTCCAGCTGGGTAATCCCAAAAGTGGTCGCGTTCGCTTATGGGAGTGGTTGCTCGCTTTTTATTACAAAGTTTAAGTCACAGTTCAAATGGATTATGAGGTCTCACAGAGGTGGTCGTTACTAGAGTTAGTCGCTTACGAGAGTGGTCGCAATTAAGGAGAACTTCAACTGTAATTTGTAAACTGGATACTCTAGATTCAACAACTTAACAAATTAAAAGAAAAAGAAACCCAGATTCAAAGTTAACCCCGGGTTAGCGCTAATCGGCCTTCAGGAACAACTTTCAACAACTGGGCGGTACCGTGCACTGGGTGGTCTGCTACAGAGCCGTTTGTAGTGTCGTCACGCAATGCTTCCCCCCCCCCCCCCCCCACTAGTTAGTGGGGAGGAGCTTTGCGTGACGACACTAAAACCGGCTGTGTAGCAGACTGTGCACTGGGCCGTAGTTGTTCGAAAGTCCGATTAGCGCTCTCCCGGGGTTAAATTTTAACCCGGGTTTCTTTTTCTTTCGTTCAAAAGCATTTTCTCGGATATTTTTCTCTTTTCTCAGTTAGAGCATCCAATCATAGAGTTGAAAACAAAAAGGATTAAACTTAATTTGCTGTTTTTGAACAACCCAACCCGGTCCTGAGTATTGAGCATATTTATATCCCCTCAAATGGCTCTCGTTTTCATGGCTGTTAAGGTCTATTTAGACTTTCGCTTTTATTCTTCTTCTTCCTCTTTACCGAAAGAACCCAGAAAAAACACTGTACTCGAACGATAGCACTATAGATTGGTAAGATAAGCAACTAACTGCTGAATTTTCCTTCGTATTTATTTACTGAAATGTGAAAAAGACGAGAAATGGCATCTCCGAGACCCTAATTTCAAAAATTTTCGGAGGGAGCATGCGGCCATACCACCTGATAACTTTTTCTCGTGTGTACACCTTGAAAATGCTACGCTACGCCCCTGAAATCCAAGGGAAATTGAACTTAGTTCGAGTTAGAGTAGACTGTTCACAGTCCCCTATTTTTTCGTGAGATCGTTTAGATATGCCACTTACCGTCACGGCTATGTACCGAGGGGGCGGACGTCACCGCCCCCGCCCTCGCCCCCTAAGTAGTTTTGACACTCATGCAAGATGGCAGCCGGTCACGGCGCAAAGCTCTCGATCTCGATGATCTTACGGAAAAATAGACGACTGTGAACAGTCTAGATTTAGAGGGAGTTTCAGTTTTCCGAGTTGGAGTTATCGGGATTCTACTGTATAAAGCCAAGTAAGCACGCAAATTAACTAAAGTAATCCAAGTAACGAAAGTCAGCTAAGTGTCTCAATCACGCAAGGTATAGCGTGTACTAGTTGTCTGAAAATCAGCCGGACAGACCCAACAGTTAGTCCAGTCATATTACAGAAAACAAAAAAAACCGGTTCGTTGAATGAGCACCACACCCGGGGGGGGGAACCCGCATACGAAGGGGTGGCGATGCTCGTCGGAAATTTTGAATTAAACCCCTAAAAGAGACCGATCTGGGAGTATTCCAAGCTTTTTTTGACCCCTAAAAGAGACCATGTTAAAACACAGACAATACAGATATTTTTTATTTTTTCACGTGCGGCCTAAACGAGACCTTCACGGCTAAGTATGATGGCGTTTTGCCCAGAACACCCTAAGTGAGACCAGCCTCGAATAAGCGCCCAACTTGAAGGTAGGAAAAGTTAATAAGCGCCCAGCCTCGAATAAGCACCGACCACGGGCCCCTCCCCTTAAAAGTTTGCCTTACTAAGTACTAATAATGAGATTGAAATCGACAAAGTATTTCTTAGAGTCGTCCCTAAAGACCAAGTTTTCTCAGTATTTTACATGTAAAGTCTGAACGTTCAATGAAAAGTTAAAATTATACTTTGGTACATCTTCACGTTTTATTATTATTTATTGTTTTGTTACAAAATAAACTAACTACTTGCTGAAACCGGCGAAAAATTAAATAAGCGCCCAGCCTGGAATAAGCGCCCACCTACAATCTTGGACAGAATAAAATGCCAGTAAACCTCCATCACCCCCAAATCATGATCAAGCAGAAAACCGCGCAAAGGCCAAACCGCGCCATTTTCCCATACTTGATCTGGGGGGAAGCGGGTACAAATTTTCCATCTATTTTGTCCAAGATTGTAGGTGCAAAAATCTAATAAGCGCCCAGGGCGCTTGATGAAATAAATGCAGTATGTTAATATTTTCCAAGAATAGGTGTATTTGGTCATTTTTAGCCTACCCACTAATATTTCCCATGATGCCATCCGCAACCGCACCCCTTGAGGATAGCGGTGATGACGTCAGGCAGAGAGCACATGGTACAATCCAAAGACAGTAAGGGCTTGTAACTCGGAGGAGTAACTAGTGACTATTATGCCAAGTGCTTCATCGCAATCTTCCATGCAGATCTCAGCGCAGATGGAGAACAACGACGCTACCAAAGCTGTCCTGAATGTCTTGGAAAAGAAAGTCCGTAATCTTGAAAAACGGAAGGTGAGTTAACTTACATTTGAGGCGAGCGATCGAACACGATCCACCGACGGCTCGACCACGCCATGATGGTTGAGTTTTTGACATGTGTTTCTCGCCGCTGAGACATTGTTTCTGTTCGCAGGGAAAGCTTGATTCGTACAAGAAGCTGGTGGACGAGGGGCAAACACTAAATGACGATCAGAAGGTGCGTTTTGAAATGGCCAATTTTTTGCGCAACTTTTCAAACGTGGCGGAAAATGAGTAGGTTTAGTAAAAGCGAAGAGTTTCTTCTTTCAAACGCATTTGTCCGGTTCTTTAACAGACGTATCACCCTACCTGTTTTTCTTAGTGTTATTTATACAGTTAAACTTAATCTGTTTCATAGAAGTGCTATTTAATATTAGATACCGTTTGTTGAAGACTAGATTCGTTCTTGAATATGATGTTGTATCGTTTGACGTGAAGTCACCTTCTCTTTACGCAATCTCGCGATCGTTTAAATTCACTATTTAACTTAAATGTTCTTCTTGGTTAGGAAAATTTCTTATATTTAGCAGACAGCTGTCAGGGTTGTCATGCTTCATTGAAATTAATAGATAATTGTGCAGTACAAATGTAGTGTACGAACGTTTATTTTTCGATTGGGGCCCAGGCCTTTAAATAATTTCCTGGAAACCGGTTATTCTGTCAACAAAACAAAACAATACAAAGTACTACAAAATTCAGAAAAACATAGAATTTAAAGTGTTATGAGAATATTGAATTTTTATTGTGAAAAATATGAACCGAAACAAGTACAAAGTTAACTGTGCCATAGCAGTGATCTTTCGGAAATTACATCACCTGTTTGGTCTCTTACCATAGCATAGTAAGTTAAAAATAGCTGAGCTTAGCATTGCAAATATTGATTGGTTCCATTTCAACTTCAAATTACGATCCTTAATTCAACTGATTATGTCAGGATGGTAAGTAACAAAAACTGTTACAATGAAAGATATGTATTTACATTCGGCCGAGCTGAAAAATGCAGTGACAGTGACACAGAATGGAAGTACTTTCCTACTGGTATGAACGCACGTGAGCCGTTATGGTGTTAATTGACTCTATTGTTGTTATGTGTGTAAGGTTTTGACAGTTGTAATGCAGTCATCTCAGTTCTCAAACTTTCAACTTTTTACTTT
Source organism: Porites lutea (assembly GCF_958299795.1). Lineage (NCBI taxonomy): Eukaryota > Metazoa > Cnidaria > Anthozoa > Scleractinia > Poritidae > Porites > Porites lutea. Next base: position 16,907,591 of record NC_133206.1, read on the forward strand.
ATTTTACTTTATCTTACTTTATTTATTTACTGATTGTTTTTTACCTTTAACTCCCAGTGGTTGTGCAACTGCATCGGTTGGGGGATACGTTCCCGTTTTTTTTTTTCCCATTGGGTTTTTGGGTTTTCGTATCAGGCAGCGCACATGACCAGTTAAGCCTGAGTGATTTTATTTTGGATTATTTGTATATTTTTCTCTTAAATTTGACATTAAACTTTCTATGGTATTTGAACAGCAGTAAGCACTTAGGCTCACGGTTTGAGCTACACACCCATTCCCATCTCTTGGTCATGAATATAAATAGGAACACTTGAAATTTCCAGTTTCCCTTACTGGAATGCCATGTACCCCTTGTTTGTTTCAATGCATCTATCATAGGGGCACTTTTTTTCACCGGGGTTGGGGCGGGGGGGAAATTGGGTTGTGGAGGACGTGCATCCCCTAATTCAAATTTCAAAGCCTGCCATTTTATGCGTTAAGGAGGAAGCCATTTCCCAGTCAGTATTCTATTATTGTATTTGAATATGTCAATGTGGCAATTTCAATCCATCTTTGTGTCATTTGTCACCATATATCTCTATTGTGTGGTTCCAGAAAATATCCATACCCCCCCCACGGAAGACCATTGGAAATTCCGAGGGGGAGGGGGGGTTCAAAGGCAGTAATTTCCGAGGGGTATGGGGGGTTCATGGGAAACTATTTTCCAAGGGGTGACAGACCATGTACAAAACATTGAAAGCAATGTACGATCGATCTCAAGCACAAAAACATACCTACGTACGTTGTTTTGAAAAAAAAGTCGGTACTCCTGGCCATTGACATGAGGTTAACATCATTCGCTTTAATGTTTCTGTTTTTCTTTGAGTTCGCTAGCGCTACAATCTCCAGAAGAACGATGTGTCTTTGGAACGAAGTCGAAAACGATTGAAAATGGCGGACATAACTGGAGTCTTCTCTTCGTCTCGTCTTCGTCCGACCGACATTAAAGTGCTTTCACTTCTGTTCACTGAGTATCCCTTTTCGCTTCCTTGACATGCATGACACACATTTTTGATAGGTTTCATGTTTTATCAGCGTTTACTGTGCGTGGAAACTCATGAAAAATGCGATGAGACGAGAATACTTTCGTTCCCATTTCTTGCTCGACCTTCACAAGGCCCGGCTACCTGGCTAGTAAATTCTGCAATCGTGACGACGTTCAGGAAATCTAGCGCATTGGCATGTACGTGTTGGTGAAGTTTTCGGCCCTTAAATAATAGTCAACCTGAAGAAACTGACAAAATCTGTAGAAATAAAAACAGCCAGACAGGAACCTTGTAAGTTTCTGGGTTTTTCTTGCTACCGTTTGCAAAGTTGTTTAAGCGGGTGAAACTTACATTAACGTTCGTGTCGCAGTAAACACAAAAACGTAGAACAATCGACGTTTAAACTTTGCAAACCAAATGTTTAAGCTTAATTTATAAGCTTACAAAAAAACAACACAGACATAATTTGCAAACGTGATGGCGAAAAAGCTAAAAGTTTGGCTGAATAATAAACTTAACAAACGTTTACGCTGCACTGTTGTAATAAAATTCTTCCGTATTTTCATAACTGCGTTAGTATTAACTTTCTTTGTTTTTAAGTGCCCAAACTACTTTGAATTTCTAAAGTGTGGTAAGCGAAGTCCCCATTTTAAAATTCTGGAAATTCCTGGGGGGAGGGGGGTCATCAAAGACCCCCTGGAACGGAAAATCCTGGGGGGTGGGGGGGTGCAAATCAAAGTGTCTTCCGTGGTGGGGGTATGGATATTTTCTGGAACTACACATTATACTGCTTTTTCAAGGCTATGTCACCTGTTAGAATTTTACCCGGTGAACAGGGACTCATCATAGTCTTCCACCTTTGATTATTTTTGTGTGAAAGTTAACAGTTAGTGTGTGAGTCACTCATATAGAAGTGATAAAAAATTGCCACTCCAGACAGAGATGGATTTTCAGTAAACAGCTGTTGGAAGGCTTAAGTTAAGGAAAGAAGAATATTGCCTTGAATATAAGCCTACTTCCCGGCATCAGTGGATTCTTAAACAAAGTCAACCTCACTATTACAGGCACTTCACACTTCATTTTGAACTGTGTGCTGGCTTTTATTACCACAATTGAGTCTGTGCAGACTTTGAGTCAGTTATTTATAAATGAGTGACTTTTTAGTTTTTCCATGGATACAATTCACAGAGTAATGGCTTTGTGGAAGTTAGAGGTGTTAAGTTGGACAATGAGAATGTCCTTTTTTTAGCATTATTCTTACAACATGACCTACTTGCCTAATGCTGTTCCCCCATTAATACTGACATGTTCTATGAGTCCCTTACATACTATGGGTTTGACTGTACAAAAATCTTGCATGGAGAACTAAATTTTCCCTTGCCTTTGTTTGTTGTAGCTTGCTGTTGGTCAACTGACGCAAGTAGAACAGAACCTTGAGTTTGCTAGAGATCTACAAAAGAACATTACTCAGATCTACACTGAAGTAAGTGATAGCAGGGTTCTTAATTTAATAAGTTGTTATAAATCAATCAGTGTTTCCAAGATACATCACTTAATTATCAGGACAGTAGTTGAGTTCCCTTTGTTGATTTTCCTGATTTGTCCCCAGTCATCTTGCAGGATTTGGGATGTCTATGATTTCCAGTTTTTTAATAGTCAGCAAAATCTGGGACTGTCAGGAAACAGTAAAATCCCATCTGGGATTTCTCCGACATATGAGTACCAGGCTTAAAGAGAAAATCCTTGTTTCAAAATGAAACCAACTGCAAAGTACTTCATATGAAAATAAGTGTCATCTGTACACCAAAATGACTTCACACTTGAGGCTCAGGACGAGATGTAAAATAATGGCTTATTATGCTTCCTTGTCGAAGACTGATGCAGTGCTGAAAACAAGATAAGGAAGTGCAAAGATTAACATAATCTTATTTATTGCCTTCTTCATCTGCAGCATCAAAAGCTTCAAAAGAAAAATGCTAAGCGAGATCAGGCTGCACAGCTCGCAGCACAGCGTGAAGGAGATATCTCTAAGGTGTGTCAGGTACTGGAACTGCAGGCATTGATGGACAACTTGTCAGAGGATGTGCGGGCAGACTTTTTGAATGGTAGCAATGGTGCTGTGGTAAGTTTTTTTAAAAAAAACTGTCCGCTTATCTTGCTGTGCATACATGTAACTTACAGTAACTTTGTTAAAACAGTACCTCTCAAAAATAAGTTGACAATCTTGACTCAAGACTTGAAACTCAATCCTTGCATCTCAAAAGTGGAACAAATTGTTCATGTTTCAAGACTTGAGAATCGAGTTTCGACAAACTTCCATTCTGAATATTCATCACTTGAAAGGGTTTAGAGAAAATGATTTATTCCTTGAGAAACATAGAGCAACAAGTCGCATCTACCGTCAGCCCTTTGACATGTACATGTCATGCATAAGGATTTTAGGTGACAAAAAAAGGACCAATGGCAGGTTTTTTGAACTTGAATTTCGGATAACCGAGTCGCTGTATTTTTATATGAATTCTATCTTAAGAATTATGAGAGCGGTTTGATTGTTAACGCATATTTTGTAACGGTATGTAAGCTCAATTGTGTTAGTCGCGACAGCTTAGAAAAAAAGGCCTTTTGCAGCTAGCCTTTCAGGTGGCACAAAACCGCCATGCTGAAAAGGCATACATAATTTTACATGGTAATTTCCATTGTTTATCTTGCCCTAGTGCGACTTTTGCTCTCCAGCAACATGAATGGCTAGCTGCAAAGGGCCCATTAAACCTACTGAGAAATATGATCTTGAAGTTTATGATAGCAGCTGTGAATCTTTTTAGAAAACTCTCATTTGTTTTTGTAAGCTGTTCAAAAAAAACTACAAGAAGTGTAGCAAAATTAGAAAGGTAAAGTTAAAGCTGTAAAAAGGATATGAGAAATCTCCGAGCGTACCTATTTGCAGTGAGATAGAAAGTGCTAACATGTAAGGACAATTTGCATATGTCACTTGCAATTTGAAACCTCTTACTTGAGCGTGCAATTTGCAACTTTTAAATTCATACAACAGTGATGAAATATTTCAAAAAACAAGTCACAATTACGGGAGGCTTCCTAAGCCCTAGGATTTCACAGTAACAATCCTGTCTGGCACTGTGTTGTTACCGTGATCTTTAAATAAAGGAACCAAAAAACATTTTCACAGTGACATATGCTGACATATTATAGTATTTTTCCACTCAGATTCTTAACTAGTAGAGCAATTCTTGATGACTCAGCTTGCAGGGTGTTCATTAGGCATCGGAGATCGGAGAATTCTCCGGCTACTACGCAGATTTCTCCGGCTAAATTTCGATGGACTGTAGCTATCTTTACTCAGACGTGGAGCCGTTATGTAGTAGGAAAATATATTCGGGGAAAATAGTGTCCTTGTTAAGATAAAAACAGAACATGTTGAACAAATAATTTTTCGTTGACATTTGCACGTTGTTGAAAATTGTTAAAATATATGTAGAAATGAGCATGTCACGGACATTGTAAAGTAATGCGTAATTTTAACGTCATGCCCACGTGAATTTAGCTACTGAAGTCATACCTAAATAAATAACGAAAGAATATAAATAACCAGCCAGCGTGCCAGCCAAAAAAGCTTATTGGAACACCTAAAATAAATAGAAAAAATTGTCGACGGCTTGCTTTAGCGTGGAGAGTTTCCTGTTTGCTAGAGCCGTTCTTTTTATTTACTAGTGAAAAGTCTTGAAAACAGTACACGGCGAACAAATAAAATCGGCAAAGTCACGAAATGAAAACTTGGCCAAATTTAAGCGCAAATAGTGAACTACATTTGTGAAAAAACGATTTTGCTATGCCAAAAAAATCTGGCGATGATTACCGTATATTTAATATGAGTATCAAATTACTTCTAAGCAAATGCAAATTTCGACAGAGGCGGGAAGAGTTTTCTCACGTCTCGTGCTATTTATAGAACAGTGTTTATTACGGTATATAGCTCTTCTAAAATTCAAAGAACAAAACATCCGTTTGGCACCATTTTAAGGTATACATTGCTTTTTGTTTGCCAGCTAGAAAGAAATGAAATTTGCTGTCAGATAACAGGAAATGGCATCTCAGAGGGTTAAAAAATCCAAAATTTCCTGGGGGCGCATGCCCCCAGACCCCCCTAGGGTGGAGCGAGCGTTGCTCGCTCCTCGAAAGAGCTTCGCTCTTTCGCAACATTCTCCTGTTACTTTAACCTACTCTCCTGCTACTGTAATTCTTAATGAAAACCCTGAGCTTGTGTATCATTTTTCTTCCCTCCACCATTTTGATTTGTTCCCAAAAGGCATTGCATGTTACTGATGACTCGTGCATGAAAGATGTTTTGCAGTTAAAAACAAGAAAAAAAATATGACTCCAAAAGTTTAAAAAAAATATAGAATCTAAGGTGGTCTTCTAGTGACAATATTTCACTGTTGAAACTGATGATGAGGCCCGGAACTCTCTATATAAAAAGACAATACAGTGCTCCAAGTTCAACTTTTTCCAAAGTGGCCTTTTGGCAACCTAAAATTAAAAGGTGGTCGCCAGACATAAAATAGTGTTCACCAGAAAAAAGGAACACTTTGTGTAACACTACATGAATATTTGAAAGAATCAAAATGGCTGCCCAACCATCGCAATCGAATTTCAGGTGCACGCAACATCTCAAGGCTTAATACCCAGAGAACCAGCCTGAGTGAAATCTAGGCAAATTATAAAGAGAACAGAGCATTAATGATATTTAATACAAATGTCTATCTCACTTTATCTTTAAAACAATAACTACTAGAAAAACTAGAATGGCTTGCCACATGATAGCTGAACTCAGGTTGCCAAATTGGCGACTTTCACTGCAATTTTTAGTTGCCAAAATTTTTTTCTACTCGCCATGGAGACCAAAATGGTCGCAGCTTGGAGCACTGCAATAGATCTGCAACAAACATTTGGGTATACTTCTTTAGTTGGATGGAAGAGGAGTCTGGAGTTTTTGACACTTTAATGCTCACACATTTAACACTTACCTTGACCTTCTTCTGACATTTTAATAGACATTGACGAATTGTAAATAATAGTACACACTGATGTTCTTTATTTAAAAGTATGTTTAACAACATGTTTTTGTACATTATAAGAAATAAAAGTGGGTACCCTTGAATTTTAACGGAACCAAAAAAATTATTGTTACTGACAGTTTCCCATGATCTCTGGGCACGGAACCAAAAAATTGTTATCCATAGGATTTGAAATCCTAGGGCTTGTTCCTCCAAGGCTATTTCATTTGTTATCATTTGCAGACAAGAAACTTGGAACTGCTCTGCAGCGGAATTTACAATTATAAGACATTCGTGCTTGTTTGTTTACTTTTTGTTGATTGGCGGTAATTTTAAGCTAGGTGCTGACAGCAAAAATTTTACGTTTTCGTTTTAAAAGTTCAGAATAAGCAGGGAATTTTGTCAGCCGTTCAACCAGCCCTTTGTGCGTGGATACTTTTTGAAAGCACAAACTTTGTTTTACGGAAATAGCAAGGATGGCAAAAGCCGTTTGTCGCAATCCACAGTAACAGATGTGGTCTGTTTGATGAATTTGTTGTTTGAAAGATCAGTCAAGTGACAAGCCCATTATACAGTACTGCTCGAGTGTCGGGATCGAGACGCGAGTTCAGGTGTACTTACATTTTTCTCGGCAATTTCCCCTGATTTTCAGTACATAAATCTAAAAACAAAAGCAAACAGCCAATGAGCAAGGACACCAGTTTTCCTGGTTTATTTTTTACAAAAAGCGAAGACAAACAACCAGTCTGTTGACACTGAAAATTCCTTGAACAGCGATGCGATATTTTTCGTCTAATACTTCACAGTTGGCGATTGAGGTTTCTTTCGCAGTGAGCCTCCACTTGTGTACCCCTTTCAGAGAAGTCATTCCCTGCTAAACTTTCAAATGAAACCAGTTTTAAGATGGACAGTATTTTGATTGCACCCGTTTGTTGGTAAATCAAAAGGCACCTTGTTAGCAATCAACGACTTGCAGAGGGATTCAACTCCGCGATACACTCACTCTCCGTAAATAACGCAAATCCTGACAAGATATGAACAACCATATGAATTTTCTGAATTTCCATGGCACATATTTAGCCATATTTTCCTACCGTAAGACCATAAAACAATAAAAAAGACAGCAAAATCGATCCTTCTCTCTGCCGACAATGGATCATTCACGAAAACAACCATGCAAGGAATAAGCACTTTGAACTTCTAGCATTTCCGACAGCCAATCAGATCAACGAGCACAAACCTGAATGAGTTTGGATCAGGCCCAATTTTAGTGGTAGCGGTTAGAGAGAATGTGTGAGAACCGCTCAAATTGGGCCTGATCTCAGGTTACTGTTAATAGTATAATATTTGCAAGCACAAAAATGTTGATTATTCGTTGCATGTATCACAGTAAACTGTTAATTCATTGTAAGTTTCTTTTTTACCCTGGCAGTCTTTTTTTACTTAGACATCGCAAACAAAAACATGGATTAGTTTTATCAGATGTTATTATTAGTGATCCTTCAGTGCGAACAGCTGATTTTATCCTGTTAACTTATTTAGAAATCTTGACTGATTACTGACACTCTTTATATTTTTGTCTCTTCATTTGAGACTTTTGATTAAGAGGTTTGCTATCTCCATGCAATAAAAAAATATCGGTGCATTTCTTTTTTATAGGTTGTGTCAGAGGAAAGTTTTGTCCGGATTGATGCGTTTTACAAACTAATCACCCCAAATGCAGAGGAAGAGAAGCCAATTAAGGAACAGCAGTTATTAGCCAGCCAACATATTGTAAAGTTTTTGGAGGCCAGCCCTGAACCTGTTGTAGAAACAACCTGTATCTTTTTGTATGTTGAGTAAGGTTCAAAATTAGTTGAGATCTGTAAAGGGTGCAGGTAAAGCAGGTGTCCTTCAAATTTTTCATGATGATCTCATATGAGGGATGGTCTTTGCCAGGATTTATTTGACAAGAACGCTCTTACAGCAGCATTCAGTCTCCCTTGCTTTGAGATTAGAGTGAAAAACGAGGAGGCGGTTAATTCTACACCAAACAGGATGTACTCACTAAAAGTTTTTTACTTCCTACTTTATCGATGTTGATACTTTTTATTTGTTTATGAATTGATCTAGTACGCATGTTAGCGAGGAACAGAAATACGTCTGTGGTCGCAGGCTATACTTGTGTATAAATACATGAAAATTCAAGGGCCTCGATTCCAGAGAAATTAGATCATTGCCAGAGTTCAAAAAGTGATTTACGTGGCACGTCATTTCAGTCATCACCAAAAATAAACCACGTGCTCATCACAAGAGCCGTTTACATAGAATGAAAGTTTACAACACTCAACCATTGCAGTTTAGCTAGTTAAGATTCTTATTTTTTTCAACCACTCGGTAGTGTTCACTTGTTCCAAAGCAATCAATGCTTTGAAGCAATAGAATTCACGGACCGACATGTTTTGGAAAAGCTCTAAATTTAATCTTTTCTAAGCTTTCTTCGCAAAACATGCGTGGCTTCAATCACGCAGCGATTCTTAGTCCTAGTTTCCACGGTCTCGGCAAGGAACGCCTGGCACAATGATCCCCCTTTTGTGTCTTAAATACGACAAAAATACGCGTTGCAGATTACGAGTCTCGCTGCTTACTCAAGCGAGACTAATAATGGGCGTTGCCATCTTTTTCCTTGGGTCATAGAATTAAGACCGATAATGGCAATCCTACTGTGTTATCTGATGTGGAAGCTTTTGGACTCTGGTTAAAACCTCTTGCAGTGAGGAATTAGATTGTGACATTTTAGGTGGTCATTTTTTAGCAGGGTTCATACAGGTCATGGAAAACCTGGAAACTCATGGAATTTAAGAACTTCATTTTCCAGGCCTGGAAAATCATGGAATTTAATTGTTGGTCCGGGAAAGTCATAAAAATTTAGGTTATGTTTGATAAATTAGATACTGCAGATGTCAAAACAAGGATAGTATAACATAAAGATAGTAATTAGACAGCCTGAACAGCACCCATTTTGGTGGACATGAGAGTTTGTGTCTGTTGAACTGTTTAAGGTCAAAAACTATGCTAAAACAAGGAAAGTTGTCAAAAGTGACAGCTTAACATTAGGTCATGGAAAACTTGAAAAAGTCATGGAAATAGTCATGGAAAGTCATGGAATTTGTAGAGGTTGAAGGAGTACAAACCCTGTTTAGGCCGCATTACTGTACCTGTTTTCCCTTTACTCTGTGAAGATAAGGCACTTAATGAACTTGTTTCATCAATCAACAAGTGTGGATATTTTGAACAATCTCAAGGTGATGAAGAGGAGGAGGAGGAAGAGGAGGAAGAAGCTGCTGAAAATGAGAACACTGAAGCTGATCAAGAAGGAACTGGAGATAATGCCCAACAAACAGAAGTGAGTACTAACCAACAATAAATTTGTCTATAGAAAACAACACTTATAACAGTGTGGAGTAAAAATATTGTCAAAAATTATTTGACAATAAGTTGGGGAATAGTCTGAGCATTATGTGAATAACATTTTAAAATCCCTTCATGTTTGGCTGAATGTATAATTATTTTTTAGGCAAAGTTAAACTCCTCAGCTATAGATAGGGTTAGGTCTTAGTATCATTTGTGTGATTGATTGACTGTAGTCTGGAACTCTTGAAATCACTCATTTTGGCATTCACTACTTGCAATAAGCTTCCGCTTGAAATAAGATATCCCAGTGATTATAGTGTTTGAGAGGACCAAAAAGCACAATACAAGAGATTTGCACCAAAACTTTTGCATATTCTTATTCCAGAATACAACCCTGTATGTTTATTGTTAGGATTTTTGACCTACCAACAGAACGAATGGCCTTTTTAAAAATATGCTATTACTTATCTAGGTGGCAGAGGCAAATAATGGACCAACCGAGACTCACTTTAATGGAGAAAACACTGCAGCCCCTGGTGAAAAAGAAGGAGGTAATGTTGCAACCGTTGCTTCCAATGAACATGGCCTGAATTTCTTGAGTGAATCGGAAGTGGAATCTAAACCAAAGGCTGTAGCAGAACCATCAGCTCCCGCTGCAAATCTGAGTGAAGGAGCCCCCCCTGAAAGTAGCGGATTTGCTGCTCAGGGTGGAGATGAAGGGTGGATTGAACAGGGGGGTGAAGGAAATGCTGGTGAACAAGGAGATGACACAAGTAAGTGAACTGATCTGTTTTAAAATTTCCTTTTAGCCTGCCCTACTATAGTAATAATTTTCCTTTATTACGAGTCTTTATGGTGTAATCTATCAATGAATAAAATAATTGTATGGTGCCTAAATGGATAGGTTGTGGTTCAATTTTATTCTTGGCTTAAATTTTGTTTCCCTTTGTTTTAAACTCATTATCATATGCTACCATACCTCAAAACAAAATTTTACCAAGGTTAAAATTGAACTGCAGCAGATTATATGAAATCCAGGATGTCCAGTATTAAAGTTTTTTTCAAAATTAATTCATCATGGCCTTGTCCCTGGTTACTAAGTGTTCTTCAACAGAGATGACTGTATTATAAGGGTTGATCCATTTAGTGTTGTAACTGTTCCAGCTACAACACTAAAATAGTCATCAAATAATTTAAGATAACTGAAAGTCTCTACCAGCAGGAAATAAACCAGTTGGCTACTGTAATCATGGCCACAGATAGTTTGTGACCAGAGCAGAACTTGAACTGTAGCAAGTCCAGCTCACTCTGCTCTATTGTGGGACATGATTAAGCTTAAAATACGGGAAAAATCGCTCAAATACGCAATGAATAAAACTAAGAAAACAAAGGGCCGTGAGGCAGAACTAGAGCATGCAATTTCCAAACTAGAATCGAAAATGGAGAACGGAGACTCTAGCGTAACAGAAAATTCTGAACTTGCAGAACAACTGAATGATCTAAAGAGTGAGTTAGAAAGAATTATTGAGACTCGTACGAAAGGTTCCATATTGAGAGCTAAAATTAAATGGCATAATGAAGGAGAAAAAAATACGAAATATTTCCTCAACCTAGAAAAGAGACACTATAAGCAAGGCATTATAAGCCAACTTAAAGTGGACGAAAATAACTTTATTACTTCGGATCAGGAAATATTAGCAGAAGGGGAATCTTTTTTTATGAATCTATATACATCCAACAGAAATATACACAATTTAATTGACACATATGATTTTTTTAAACACGAAAACGACACCGTCCTGAATGACGAACAACGGAACAACTGTGAAGGCCTGCTAACTGAAAGGGAATGCCTTGCAGCCCTGAAAACCATGGAACAGGGAAAAACCCCTGGATCTGATGGGCTACCTTCAGAATTTTATAGAGTATTTTGGACAAACATATCAAACTTATTGATTAATGCTCTTAATTATGCGCACGAAACGAGTCAGCTTTCCATCACACAAAGAAGAGGAGTAATCAAACTCATTCCCAAGAAAGACGCTGAGCCGTATTTCATTAAAAACTGGAGACCGCTTACTCTTCTCAACTGCGACTACAAAATTGCAGCAAAGGCTGTAGCTAACAGGCTGAAAAAGGTTCTTCCCGATCTCATCAGCTGTGATCAAACTGGCTTTATGAAAGGCAGGTTTATTGGCGAGAACATACGATTAATAGACTATGTTATTCGTTTTACCAAAGAAAAAAATATCCCAGGGCTATTATTATTTCTTGATTTCGAAAAGGCGTTTGACACGATTGAATGGCCTTTTATCATAAATTCTCTTCAATACTTCGGTTTCGGCCCAAGTGTTGTAAACTGGGTCAAATGCCTTTACAGCAACATAGAGAGCTGCTTCTTAAACAACGGCTGGACAAGCAATTTCTTTAAAATTGAAAGAGGGGTCAGGCAGGGGTGCCCGTTGTCTCCATATCTATTTGTTCTTTCAGTCGAAGTCTTAGCCAAGGCTTTTAAAAGAAACAGCAATATCAGAGGAATACACGTTAACCAAGAGGAAATTAAAATAAGTCAATACGCAGACGATACAACCTTAATATTGAATGGTTCACAAACGTCGCTCTCAGCTGCTCTCAACACACTTGACGATTTTGGAGAAGCCTCGGGTCTCAAACTCAACAGTAAAAAAACAGAAGCAATTTGGATCGGAACATATAGTGGAAAAACAGAAATTCTTCTTCCAGAAAGAAATTTCAGATGGCAAACAAACAAAGTAAAATCTTTAGGCGTTTGGTTTACGACAGACCCTGAAAACACTGTACTTCTAAATTATAAGGAAAAACTGGAAAAAATTAACAATATTCTAAGCAACTGGAAATACCGTAGATTAACCTTAAGTGGGAAGATCACTGTTCTGAAAAGCTTAGTAGCTTCTCAAATTGTGTACGTCTTGGCACCCTTGTGCACAAACAAAAAAATAATTAGCGAGATTAACAAGCTCTTTTACTTGTTCCTTTGGAACGGAAAGGGCGATAAAATAAAGCGAGATATTATGATTAACAATTACCCAGCAGGTGGCCTCAAAATGATTGACATACTATCTTTCAATAAAGCGCTAAAAACCACTTGGATAAAAAAGTACCTGGATACAGATAATCAGGGTAAATGGAAACTTTTTCTAGATCTTGAACTGAAAAAGTTTGAGTGTACCCTACCGTTCACAAGCAACCTTAATAAGATAGACATAGCTAATATCTTCAAAACGCAAGACAGTTTCTTAAAGGAAATTCTCCTAATCTGGTCAGAAATCAATTTTGAAGAGAGGATAACATCAGAGAGCCAGCTTTCAGAACAAGGCATATGGTACAACTCACTTGTAAGGATTAACGACAGCCCTATTTTCTTTAAAGAATGGTATCGTAAAGGCATCACAAAAGTTAAGCACTTAAGGAACAGAGAAGGAAAATTCCTCACTCCACCAGAACTTTTAAACAAATACGACATCAAGGTCCAACCCTTGGCATACTGTGGAATAATTTCTGCTCTTAAAAAGCTATGCAACACATTCAACCAAGGTGACCACACAAACGAAGGTAATAGTTACGAAAGCTTTTCGACAAAACTAATGAAAGCCCAAAAAGCAAGCAAGTTGGTGTATGACAAATTAATTACAAAGAAAAGTGCCCCCCCTACTACAAGCCAGCAAAAATGGAATCAAGACTGCAACTTAGGTCAAAACGAAATAACGTGGGGTGCGACCTACCAGCTAGCTCATAAAATCACAAAAAGCATAAAACTCAGGGAATTTCAATTTAAATTGCTGCACAGAAGAATACCAACAAACGCTTTCTTAACTAAGATAAGAGTAAAAGAAAACTCCAACTGCTCCTTTTGTAAAAAAGAACCAGAAAAACTCGTACACCTTTTCTGGTCCTGCCCCAAAACGGCGCTCTTCTGGGAGAGCATCATAACGCGATTAAAACTTTGCCAAATTATTCCCGATAGTTACTCTGCAGACATGACTGTTTCACTAGGCCTGAGATCAGACTCTTCTAAACTTCAACGCCAGATCAACTTTTGTTTTCTTATTGCCAGGCACTATATCTGGCTCTGCAAAACAAAAGAAGCTATACCTCTATTGCAAGGATTTCTCAAACACCTAAAGACAATTTACAACATACAAGCACAAGCAGAAGCAAACAATGTTCTGCCCAAACAATGGTCATTCCTACACGACATCACGTAGAAACTATCGTTTCTACCATGGCGCTATTCCCAACGCCCCCTGATATTCTCTATGTCTTTCATCCGTAGCTTATCCTGCCTCAATAACGCCAACTATCCTTAAATAAGTTTCTTCTGATGCAACTGTGTACTTGAAGCATACGAAATGTAATAATGTTTGAAAACAGTAGTATTGTTAGCAATGTAAGCAATAAGTATTGTCAGTATTGTAAGTATGGTATGAATGTTGTAAATAATGTAAGCAGTGTAAGCAGTGTTCAATATTGTAATTATTGGGTTAAGTAAAGCAAATAAAAAAAAAAAAAAAAAAAAAAAAAAAAAAAAGTCCAGCTCACTGACTATTGCGGTAGCCTCAGGAAACAGTGGACATTGGTTTCCTCACAAAATGAATTTATCTGAAGAACGAGTGCAGAAATTCCATACTAATGATGTATCACTACTCAGATTTGGGTAGTGTTTCTGATTGGTTTTGCTGCAGGGGAATTTCACTTCATCGAATCCGAAGCACTACTAATATCCGGGTGGTAATAATAAAATCATATGTTGTCAGTATGGAATTTCTGCACTTATCATTTAATGGGGAAACCTGTGGAAAGATCATAAAATATCAGCTGCTTTCTCAAGCTAACCATGCAGCCACAATGACCTCCTTTGATGAACAGTGGTTTGCATATTTCTTAACACAAAGACTTTCCATTCTTTTTTTTGAGGAAGCCATAGGAGCTAGCTGAAGTAGGCAGTAGTTTAATACAGTTGTAGTATGTTGGTCAGTTTAAGTCTGAGTTCAGTTAGGTCTCTCTACTCTGCTAAACCTCTACAAATGGTACCTTTTTTAATCCTACAGGTGGCTTTGATGCTGTAAATCATTCTAATGGCTTTGGCTTCTCCCGCGGTGGACGCGGAGGCCGGGGTGGCTTCCGTAGAGGAGATGGTTACAATCGCCGTGGTGGCCCACCTGGAGATAGAGGAAATAGGCGCGGAGGCAGAGGGGGCTTTGGTGGACAAAGAGGAGGAAGAGAGGGGGGATTTAAACAGCAACAGGTAAAATTAGTATAGGTAATAGCATGATTTGTAGTTATATTTGGCATAAATACCACGAGTGATGTTTCAAAATTGTTACACGTAATTTCACGAGCCGTTAGATGAGTGAAATTTGAAACAATTTTGAAATATCATGAGTGGTATTTATGCCAAATATCACGTACAAATCATGCTGTTATTTGTTTATACTACTACCCGCAAAAGGTTTGTAATTTTCACATGTAGGTATTTCAAATTAAGCAGAAATGCCACTGCTCTAAGCCAATCAAATTGCAGAAATTTCTCCTGTGGTAGTATAAATATTGGAAAACTTTCACAATAATTTGAAACAAAAAAGACGTTGGTTTTGATACTAAATGACATTTTTTGATAGCCTGTTCCAGGCGTTTTTTTTTTTGTTCGTGAATTTCTCTCCCGCGCCCTACTATCTCTACTCCTGGAACAGGCCATGTTTCGACAGCTAAACTGTCATCTTCAGTTTGAAATTGTGAAATACAAAGTATGTTGAATTGCAACGGCGAAAAAAAAACTATAACACCATAATAAAGGGACGTGATAATGTTTGACCATAAAGATAGTTTTAAATGTACTTGGTGTTATTGTTAATAATTGTTATATAGTTTTTTTCTCTTCCGCAATTCAAACTGAAGAGGACAGTATCAGAAATGTTGTTTTTCGTAAAATTATAACTCGTCTGCTGCTATCCAGACCCTTTGATAAAGCTTTCTACTCCATTTACTAGCAGACAGTATCCTTTGATGTTATGTTTCCTCAGAGGAACCTCTGCAATGTCAAAACTTTCCTCTTATGGAAGCCACAGAGCACCCAAGACAACCACGGGGTACCAAGCAAGTGTGGTGAATGACAAACTGTTTTTTGTTCTTTTTTCAGGATAATTACCAAAGACGAGGTAACCGTGGAGGTCCACCCAGAGGTGGCCGTGGGGGTGACAGGGGAGGACAGCGTGGGCGTGGACCCCCTCAGCAGTAGCTTCTCGTTTACAACTAAATTAAAAAGCATAACTTCAGTGAGTTAGGAAGATTTTGATGGAGCTTTTGGCATAAAGTTACAAGAACTGACCTAGTTACAAGCTTGAGGGCTTTTGTTGTAAGCCGTCTGCATGCAGCAAGTGTGAAACTATTTTACCTCCTGTTAATAGTTCAGCAAGTGTTCAAGCAAGATCTGGCACTTCATTTCTCCTTCCAGTGCACAGAACTTCAATTACTTCAGAGATCAACGTATTATTCTGTTGACCTTCGGACAAAGATGCATTGCCAAGTGTATTGTGGATGTTATGTCGAGTGATGAGATGTTGTTTGAAGTTCGCATAGGTGAAAATGACTTCTGCAGTCCACAGTCCACGACCTGCCTCACAAGGGCATGGGATAAATTAATTATATTAAAGAGATCCAGGCATCAGCAACTTGCTACTGCAGGGATGGACATTTGTACGCCATTGGTCTCTCTTGCAGCTGTTTTTTTGTGCTTCTTCTTCCTCTTTTTCTTTTTCTTTCCCTGGAACCCACAGTCTCAGCAGCAGCTGCAAGGGAGACAGACATTTCAGTGATAATTGATATTTATATATCACAAAACAGAGACATTGACGCATGCGTTGTAATGTACTAGTCTGTCATAAAATAGAGCAGTTTCTTAACTGGCCAGCGTGAGATTTTCTGTCAACGACTAATTTATTTTGTCATACGGAATCAGTTGGAAAATACTTTCTTGTGGTGCCGTTGGTTGTGGTAGTATTTGATCTTGGTCAAAGGAGTGTTTGCTGGCTGCTTGTTTGACTGACTCGCTTTAAATGATGGGCTATTACATTAGTATAGCAATTTGATTCCAAAGTTGAAAACTATTAATTGTTTGTGGAGTCCATTGTGTCCGGGTTGTGTTAAGTTGAAAGCAGAGGCCACGCAAAAGAGATTTTCTAAGAATGAAAGTATTGTAATGTAAAAAGAATAAAGCAGTTTGGTTAATTATTATCGTCGAGTTTTTAAGTGGATTTTAAATGAGCATAACGTCTGTCGAGCTTTTTTCCGGTTTCCCTCTCCCTTATCCCTGTAGAGTAATAGTTGAAACTCCCGATGGTGGTTTCCCTCGGGAAGCAGAGAAAGTACCCGTTATCGGAGCAGGCCGCTTAAGGGATTGATGGTAAGAACTGTTGCAATGGAGACATTGTTCAGGAAGGACTCGAGGTGGTCGCTTTCAGAGCGGGAGCTTGTGCCACTCGCACTTCAGCTATTTTGATACCTCTATGTCCTGCGTCTCCAACGCGTTAAGGTGGCTCGATACAGTTTTCAAGGGCCAATTCCTCCTAAGTTTGAGCATAAACTACGTCGCCATAAACAAAGTTTTGAAAAAATTGCCACCACAGTTGTATTAGATAAAGATGAAAATTTGTTATGATCAGGGTTGCAACGGCATCGGAGTTGTCATAGCAACGAAATGACGCTATTACCTATTTTACTTGCAGCAGTATATCTCGGCACTAGGAACTGTTCTTCCAAAATCGTTCACGAGAGCTTTTTCCTCCAATGGCGGCCTCGATGTTCGTGAAGTTTAAGCGAAATCTGTAAGAGCGTTATCGAGATATTTTGGGATGAAGTTTTTATGGTTAGAAACACAGTAAAAAATGGACAATATTGTTGTTTGGCCGTTATCTGTAAAACATAGGCACGTTAAACGTGCATGAGCTATTTTGAATGCGTCAGTGTAACTTTAATGCTTCGGTGTAACCTTACCAAGAGTGATGAATCTACCTCTTTCATCTAAATGTAGATTGGGTTTTTGAGCGAAGTTGCGTATTGCAGTACATAAATGAAAACGCGAAACGCTCAGCTGAGTCGATCCTAAAGCTATATATTCACTTTCCTCTGTCTTTCCCTGTTACATCTGGTGCAATTCATCAAATAAAGTGAAATAAATTTCTACTCACCATACGTTGATTAGAAGGAAAACTCTAAGGTTTCCTCGGAGTTTCTTAAGCCAAAATGTGACTCACCGAATACTGAATAGTTACGAAATACCAGGATTTTTATCATTGTGGTAGATGGTTGCATCATCATAATTCACGAGGTTTTCACGTGCGATTCTACTCAGTGAAACAGTCTTTAACTCCGGCAACTTATTTCTTCATGTTTTAAAAGCTATTGCTTCTCAAAAGACAAGAGCCTTTTTAAGGCATTGGTTACAAAACCAAACAGGTCTTCATACGTCCAAGTTACTATTTATCATTGTGAAAAGCCAATCTGCATGAGATGTACAGTCACACAGCTGGCACGTGAAAGTGTTGGACTTTGCCCAGTTTCGTGGTTCGTACGTGAGGGAATTCGAGTTATCACACAGTAATCTAGTAAACAGAATTATAAAAATAACTCATGCACACAATTTGCATGTGAAGATGTTGGTCTGTGGCCCTTTCACAATTCGTACGTAAAAAAGAGGCAAATTGTTTTACTACAAAATTTTCTCAAACGATTTTAAGAAATCACCTCGGCTTTATTACAACATCTGCAATTAAATTATGTTTCATGCAACGTCAAGGTTGATAACCTAACATTTATTAACATTTGTGAAACAGTCTTTAACTCCGATAACTTATTTCCTCATGTTTTAAAAGCTATTGCTTCTTAGAAGACAAAAGCCTTTTTTAAGACATTAGTTACTAAGCGAAACAGGTCTTCATACGTCCAAGTTACTATTATTATTGTGAAAAGCCAATCTGCATGAGATGTACAGTCACACAGCGGGCACGTGAAAGTGTTGGACTTTGCCCCGTTTCGTGGTTCGTACGTGAGGGAATTCGAGTTATCACACAGTAATCTAGTAAACAGAATTATAAAAATAACTCATGCACACAATTTGCATGTGAAGATGTTGGTCTGTGGCCCTTTCACAATTCGTACGTAAAAAAGAGGCAGATTGTTTTACTACAAAATTTTCTCAAACGATTTTAAGAAATCACCTCGGCTTTATTACAAGATCTGTAATTAAATTATGTTTCGTGCAACGTCAAGGTTGATAGCCTAACATTTATTAACCTACAAGAAAATTATCAAACTGCCGAAATATATTTCTACTTATATCATGTTACTCCACTCAATATAACAGTATCTAAATATTGTGTCAACTAGCTTCTTCCAATTTTATTCCCTAACGCTATTGTTTCTACTTAAGTTACGCATCTTTACTAAATAGAACGAAAAAGGTCGGTTGATCTTTGTAAACGAGAGAATAATATTTTTAAAGCTTATTTACAGGATTAACAATACTCGATACAGCTTTCATAAAAAACAAGCTGCCTTTTAAGCTTCTAAAACCACATTTTATAGGGCGCATACTTTCGAATTAAAATCTATATCTAAATATCAATTATTACTTCACTGGAAGAGTTTTGAAAATATATGATCTTTTATACTCTATCCAGTTGTAGCAGGTGAAACAGAACTCGATAGTCGAATTAGGTCAGAAATGCCTCGAAGCAGCATCCACACTTAAATATGAACCCTTAAACAGCTGCTTCACTGTTCACAGCGTTTGAATCATGAAGATATTTTGTGTAATGCTTCCAAACACCTGTACCCGTAATAAAAGACGAAAAAATTGTGAAGGATCAAGATGGCGGTCTCAAAGTGCCCTTGTTCGACCTTTACCAATGCCATGTTTAAATAGATGCCAAGATCTCATTGGTTCCTAAGCATCAACTCATAGTACCTTCAACCTTATTGGCTCTTGCAACAAACATCCCAACATACAAAGCCACAAAGATACAAAGCCACAAAGATACAAAGCCACAAAGATACATACGCTCACACCACTGACATATGAGCTATTTTTTCAAAATAGCTCAAAAATGAAGAGCTTTTGACATGCAATTTCACCTCATAGTAGTTTCAATCGTTTTAAAAACGTGTGTGAAAGATCATTTAGATAGCTCCAACCGATTGCTAGAAAGAAGGGTTTGATTAGTATGTATCGAAGCACTCTTGTTAGCGGTTTTGTAAACATTTTAGTCTTCTTTATCAAATTAGCGAATAATTTTTAAACCGCTCGATAGATTTTAAAAAAAATTTAAGATTCTTGAGATTAACCTTCCTTTTATATGACCTTTTAGTTTCAAGATTATTGATATATTGTAAGGCAGTAAAATAAGGGCTACAATTCGCTAATATTTTGGCTGAAATTTTGTGTTTACAAGTGTGAGCCTCTCATTATTCAGGGTATTGTCTCCAAGTTTCATATTTTCGTGCACAACAATAGCTAGCAGTTTTGCATATGTCAAATGCATTGTTAGTTACTGCTGTTCACGTGGAAATGAAACTTGGAGACAATGCCTTGAATAATGAGAGGCTTTCTCTTGTAATGACGAGACTTCCAATAAAAAAGTAGCGAATTGTAGCCGTTATTTTACTGCCTTGCAATGTATCAATAATCTTGAAACTAAAAGGTCATATAAAAGGAAGGTTAATCTCAAGAATCTTAAATTTTTTAAAAAATCTATCGAGCGGTTTAAAAATTATTCGCTAATTTGACAAAGAAGACCAAAATGTTTACAAAACCGCTAACAAGAGCGCTTCGACACATACTAATCAAACCCTTCTTTCTAGCAATCGGTTGGAGCTATCTAAATGATCTTTCACACACGTTTTTAAAAAGATTGAAACTACTATGAGGTGAAATTGCATGTCAAAAGCTCTTCATTTTTTACAGATAATGGCCAAACAACAATATTGACCATTTTTTACTATGTTTCTAACCATAAACACTTCATCCCAAAATATCTCGATAACGCTCTTACAAATTTCGCTTAAACTTCACAAACATCGAGGCCGCTATTGGAGGAAAAAGCTCCTGTGAACGATTTTGGAAGAACAGTTCCTAGTGCCGAGATATACTGCTGGAAGTAAAATAGGTAATAGCGTCATTTCGTTACTATGACAACTCCGATGCCGTTGCAACCTTCATCATGACAAATTTTCATCTTTATCTAATACAACTGTGGTGGCAGTTTTTCCAAAACTTTGTTTATGGCGACGTAGTTTATGCTCAAACTTGGGAGGTATTGACCCTGAAAAACTGTATCGAGCCACCTTAAAAGCGCCAAAGACGCAAAATAATTCATGCATATGTCCCGTGGGACGCAAAGGTCGATCGATCGATCTGAAGATGTTTAAATTTTTGTAGGATACCCATTTAATCTGATTTCTGTGGCTGTTCTTGCGGCTGTTCTTTAACTATTTCTTTAGGTCTTTGTTGTGTTTTACGATACAAGGAGTTCTTGATTCCAGTAAAATGTAATACAGACTGAGAGTTTTGGAGTCTACATGATACATAAAGGCCCAAAAAAATTCAGTTTAGTACTCATTGCTTTTTGAACTGGAACTCAATGGTTCTGTACTGGGACTCGTGATTCTTTGCAAGATGAGTCCCAGGACCAGTGTGCAAAGAAAGTCATTTCTACAGCTTGCCATTCAGACAAGCCGATAGCAACATCCACTTTCCCCGGGCTATCGGACACTACTTTCTTTGCACGCTGCCTAGGACTCACCATAGCTATTTGCAACAAAATCACTGATACTTGGGGAAACCACTACTGATCCAGATCACTTCTCGTTTCATTGTCCAGTTTTAGTTTGAGATATCAGCACCGTTTTACTCTCATGACTCAATGCAAAACCTATATTTGACTTGGATGTTAACGTTATGACTATGACCCGAGACAATCATAAGGTGTTTTACTAAAGAGAAATTAATAATAACGATTTATTGACAGTATTTCCAGTCTACATGGTAGCTCTATATCCGTCATGCTAACTGAAAACTAACGACTTACATAATGTTTTTCAAAAATCATTCACTATTTTACAAAATGCACTTAAAAACTGTTTAAACTATAACATCTAAAATACTATAATTATGTTCTTTGAGTAACCATAACTAAGAAACCTTATCAAGACAACTTGTAAGGTTAAACTTAGGCGCTTGTCGGCTCTACTCTTTAAAATTGTAAAACAATTATTTTTGAAAGTATTTAAGTCTGGACACCGCCTCGCATATGCGGGTAGGACATTGAATAAAGTCGCTAACGAGTCCTGGAAAGTATGCTTAACTTATAAAAGAATGTCTATTAAAGGCGCATTACTAGAGCGTAGTGTCACTGGGGATTGTGCCTAGGCAGTTGCAAGTATTCGGGCTAAGCTTCACTAAAAAGAGCTAGATGTCCAAGCTTAAGAATGTTTAATTGTGTATTTTCTAGTGTAGGTAGCTAGCCAAGCTCAAGGACGTTCCTTTCTAAATAGAAGCGATTCAAGACAAAACCAGCAGCGGCATTCTGGACGCGTTGTACTCTTTTCTGGATAAATGTGGGAAGTGGATAAGTGACGTTGTAATTAAAGTTAAGTTTGGATAGCTCGAGGCTTTGACCAAGAGACTTCTCAGTCTCTTGTGGTGATCTTTCTTAGAGTGGCTAGCACTTTATGGCATGATGATGTGACCTTATTTACATGTTCTGTCGGTTTAATGTCCTTACCTTGCCAGGTCCCTAACAACTTACACTTCTCTACCCTATCAACTGCCTTGTCTTTCAAGGTGAGAGGTGGAGTCTTAGTATCCGTCTACATCGAAGTCTTTGGGAGTGGCGTGATGCAGCCCCGTTAGCGTACTGAAAGCAAGAGGAGCTATCTTGTAAGCAATCTTGCATATCATTCTCATAACGATTGAAGAGAACGGGCCCACGAATTGAGCCCTGTGGAACATTAAAGAATAACAGTGCTAACTTGGCATTAACACCGTGTGGTTAATTACCCGTCGTTTCGACTTTGTATCGAAACGACCGGTTTCCAACACCTTGATTTTTGGCAAGTTACCCCAGGTATCAGACGTTTTTTTCTCGCGTGCAGCAGAATCCTTCGGTGTTGGCCTCATCTTTGTAGCCTGTGTACAGAACCCCCCTTCCCTCAGGAAAAATTGGAGAAGGGGAGGGGGGTTCTGTACACAGGCTACATCTCTGGCCCAAGGCCCAAGCCTGATGACTAGCAGCAGAGGCTTTTCATGCGCGGTTTCCGTTTTCGGTCGCACCCGTCTGGTATCTTGGGAAGACAAGTGGCGAAGTTATGAAAACGTGACCGAAACTGGAAATCGCGAATGAAACTTCGCTGCCGCGTTCAGGGTATTGACAAATAAGCATTTTTTTGCCCTTTTTCCGTGGGGAATGTCATCAAATCTAAAATTGTACAAATTCTAACATCTGCGTAAGTCTTAAACAGTATCGCGATGGATACTGAACATTAAATACAGAATCTACTCCTCAGCCCGACCTGTAATACTAAGCTACTTATCTTAAGACGGGAATTCTTGTCGTCTCGCTTCAGTTATAGGGGTGTAAATTGAAGATTTAAGTCTATACTAAGTTTTTCAGGACAGAAAGCTAAATAAAATATTTTTCGTATACAGATAATGATTCGTATCGCTTAAAGTTGTTACTCAGACACACGTGAAAAAATGCAAACAGCCGGAACAGGCAGGAAAAATACATGCCAGAGCAGGAGGAGAAAACCAAACAAACAGAAAACATGCACACATGGCGAACCAACAAAAATTTACAACCAAAGCAGAACTGTGTTCCCCACCCCCGTTTCACTTCTAATGGTCCGTCCCTCGCACTTCCGTTTGAGCGACGCACGTCAACCGGAAGTGAGACCTTCTCCCTTTAAAAATGCCTTGAAGCTAACAAATTTGTATTGCTAAGTTTCTTTTCTCTTATAAAGACGATTTACCCGAGAGTTTGAACCAAACCAATGCCCAATTATGCAAAAAGCTAAGTCCACTTCCGGTTGACGTCCTTCGCTCAAAAACGCTGTTGCTTAAGCCCCTAATACTGAGCCACTCTCAGATTTGGTAGCCATCACAAGTATCTCGTCCCTTTTCACAGGGACTCGCCTTTCCCCTCCCTCCGTACAACTGAAACCTCCTTTGTTAACTTTTACTTGGTGTACCAGGAACCTGAGTGTACTTATTTTTCACAGGAAGAAGTTGATAAAATCTAAAACTTTGGGACTGAACAACCAACCGGCTTCGTCCGTAGGGACTCCAGGGCTTTTTCCCATTAAGAAGTTAAGGGGGAAAAGAGGACAACCTGGCGGGAAAGGACAACCTGATCGCAGGTTGGAATGGACCAAGTTCGATTTATTTCTTAAAAAAATTATACCCGGCTTGAAGGAACAGAAAAAAAAAAGAATGCATTGTTCATCTCTTAACTTGGAGATTAATCACCATTTTTTTAATTTCATTCTCCCCCTGTTCTCCCCCTGATTCTCCATTCTACTTTACTTGAAAAGTGGAGCCACTGACCAGCAAGTACTACTTTGAATACCCGTCGCCACCATGTTGTCACGTGACTAGAAATTTTAATAACGGTAGGATGTGGGTAGCGTAAGTTCGAGAGCGGAATTTTCGTTGTGTCATAAACAACTTCAGCCTGTGGCAGGCTTCCTGCTTCATACCACAAGCTGGGAAAAAGGCCAAGAAAGCGAGTTCAACCTTGATAGTGAAAGGAAAAAGCAATGGTTATGAATAACGACACACTGAAGCAGGGAACGCCGACTCATGCTAGACAACTCGCGGAGAGCGACGACATTGCTAGCAGCTTGGTCTTAGACTCGATGCTGGGTTTTACCACGCATAAAATGGCCACCAGATTTCGTCCTCTGAAGGTGGACCAAGAAATCGTAAAGAAGGCACTCGAGCGATACGCCAAAGACGGAGACACAGAGCAAGCTTACAACGAAATCGTCTTCAACGGGGGGGATTGGGGGCGATGCTACTTCATCACAAAATCCAAAACTCAGATTGCGGCCTTCAAGGAACACGTAAGTTTATATATTTTGGTCTACAGTCAAAATTCTTTTCTTCCTTTATGTTATTTTCCTTCTCCGAAAGTGCAGCATATTTTGAACTGATTTGAAGGAGCTTTCGTATTTCGATTTGTAAACGCGTGTTCCGCTGTGTGTTGCAAAGAGCTTTACTACGACTTAAAAAAACTTTTGTGTGTTCCTAATTTATGCACGAAGCGGTTTTATTGTTTTATTTTCGGGTATCCAACTCTTGCATGTCAAATCTAATGTTCGGATTTGAATTTTCACCGAACGTCATCGGCTAGATTTTTTCGGTTTGATATTTTTGACTTCCGTTGTAAATCGAAATTCAATATGGGGGTTTTGAAATGACGTAATCGTGCACTGAGATGGTTTCGGTGCCGGCGTGCCGTTTCACAATGCATTTTGTGTCCCCCACATAAGCCAAAAGCAAAGCGCTCTTGATTACAGAACTTTTCTTATATATGAATTATTAATCCAAGTGGTCTTGATATTTACATGGCTATTGCCGAATCTTTGCTGATGTCATTGTTTACATTTTTTCTCATTAGAATACGAAGGAGCCATGGCCGTATATACGAACTAAATTCAAAAGTTGAAAGAGCTGATGAACATGAGCAATTTGTGCAATTTTCAGCTCTTTGCAAGCAATAATGAAGAAAAATCAGCCATTGAAAACTGCAAAATTGCTGGGTGGCAAGACAGTTAATTAGCTATATATAATCAGATAATTTCTCCGAAACCATTTGGTATATCAGGGTCAAATTTTCAGAGATAACTGAAATTGTTATGCTCTTTCAATATTCAGAGGTTTTATTTTATTAGCTTTATCAGATAATGATAAGCATATATTAATGAGGCAAAAAATATAAATAAATATTTGCCTATAAAAATATAAATTGAGGACTCACTTTGGAAAAGTGTGATAGCCTGGAATCTAGAGAAAGGGTGATAGGAACTTCAATTCACACAGTAATATTGTCGCATGACCAGTGTATAACTCAAGTTACAGAACATCAGCTCTGAACAGGATAATCTGTGAGAGGCTTTTTTCAATAAAGCAGCAATCAGTAAAACAGACATCAGGATTAATAATATTGTAACTTTAGTTTTGGGTTTGTAAAGTGCTTTGTATGGTGTGTTGCATCCCTCCAAATAATCCTCCAAGTGCCTGTGCATCTGCCTTCAACCCAGGTTACTACTCTTTTCCATTGTGAACTGTATAGACCAATAGATCAGTGGTATAGTTTACTGTTCTCACTTTCGTCCACTTTGATGAAGAAGGACAGAAATAAAAGGTGACAAGTTTTTCTTTTGATTGTAAGCAAAACAATAGTTCTTTGATCTTTAACAGCTTCTTCTTCTCGACTATACAAACAGGTTCCTTTATAAAGGAATCAGCCTTACATTACTCTTTGTTTTCACTTAGAATACATTAGCAAATGTCTACAAATTAAATGCTTTTTTCTGCATTAGGTTTTCAGATACATTGGAATTTTTAATGCAAACTCTGGTTTTAAAGTTGTGCCTTGTGACCGATATTCTGGTGAGGAACGAGGTGCAAAAGTTGTGTCTACATGTGATTGGTAAGTAGATCTTAATAGTTGTCTTCAAAAGTGCTTTTCCTCTCAGGGCTCAGAAAAATACAAAAATGAAATAACTTGCTCACAGTCAAGTCCTAACTGATTGAAATCTGTCATCCTGGTCTTGCTTCAAGGAATGATTCAGCTGTGGCAGGATTAGCTCAGTCAGCAGAGCGCTTGACTGCAGAGTGGGAGGTCGCAGGTTCAATTCCCGGGGCCGGACCAATACTTAAAGGCCCATGTTCACCCTAGATGCATTGTGCGCCCTGTACTCCAGAAAAAAACATTTCGCGTAGTTGAAAATCACTGCCTTTAGTGTGTAAAGTCAATCTTTGTTAATCTTCTACAGTTTGCTAAATCTGGTTTAAAAGAAAGTCTAAACAAGTTCTTTTGGTATTTTTCTTTACATCTTTTTGGATATTTTGGAATGGTATCGAGCCTTTTTGTTTCTGTGAGTGTTTGTTTCACTGCAGCACTTTCGATGGCGGCTCCATCAAAACGATCGGTTGGAAGCATGGTTGGAAGACCACGTCGACAGGGGTTGTCGAAGTACATTCGTCTCCGTGAATCAGCTTTTTCAATCCCTGGAGAGATGGGAAAGAAACTCTTGGCTGTAAATTCTACAGACAGTGTGTTTGCTGAGTTCCTTCTACATCGAATGTTCAATTGTAAACAAAGGTCCCGTTGAAATCAGTTGAAATCAAAATAAGCGAGTCAATCTAACATGAACAATGCTTTATTTAATTTAACCTATGAAGCGAGTGATATCCTTAACGTAAACTTATCGTCTGGCGTATCATGATTAAAGCCGGCTCTAAAGTAGCGAGAACTCTTATTAGCAAACCAATCCTTAGCAAAACCTAAAGAAAGTGTAATATAGCGATTATAGCGATTACAGACTGTATGCAGTGCTGATTCGGCGCTTTGCAAACACAACTCCTCGCTTATTCTTTCGAGAACACATACCTAAAAGCTTCCTAAGAATTAACAAAAAATAATAGATTGAGGAATCAAAACATTTCACAGTCGAATCGGGCTTCAGGAAAACCTCACCTGGTGCTTAGACATTCCGTAATTTATGAACTTCATTGTGTTCATCGGACTCAGCAAGGCATCCATATGCATTCACTACCAGTTTAAATTTTGAGGTGCTTTCTGCGGTGACATTTAAGGAAGTCGGCGATATATCTTCCTCCATTTGGAAAAGAATTAAAAGTCTTACTGGCCTCTTTGATACTGTCTGTCTAAGCTTCGGTCAAGCGTCAAAAAAGCTGCAATTGTGGTCTCCCTCGCAGTCGTTTTTAGTATCGTCACGCAACGCTCCTCAAAGTGGAAGCCAATCAAAACACTGCATTTGACAAAAGAATCGTTTCAAAACAAAAACACAAGCGCGCAAAGCCGTTTGGGTGAACATGGGCCTTTAAAATAACTTAGAAATGAAGGTACAGTTTTCTTTGCCCTGCAGGCGGCTGGACCTTTGCGTGGCTCAGATGACCACGTAAAATGGCGGTCCCGTCTCCACTAGGAGATGTAATAATAGTGTCTCCAGTTAGAGCTTCCATGCTAAATACATTGACACCGAAATAAAGTGCCTTTGTTTGATAGACTCATAGTTTTAAAATTGAGTTTTGGTTGGAAATATGAAATTTGCAGGGTGCTATGAGTGTTGGCCACACGTTGAAAGTGATTCAACATGGTCTTGAGAACTCAAAAATGGCCTATCCTGACAAACACTTGATACTATTAATATTACAAGGCTTGAAAAAACTTGAATTTCAGCTTGTCCTGTGGGCAAGCAGCTCTCATATTCTGCTTGTCTAGGGCCACTTCTTGCTTGTCTTAGTTAATGATTTGTTAGAGGATGACTTGCCTGGACCCCTGCCCATGGGGCAAAATAGCTTAAAAAGTTACTTGCCCAGCAAGAAAATCTACTTGTGTCAGACTACCAGACAGGACTTTTTTCTTGGTGGATCCATTGTTATTACAGGCACATTTAACTGTGACAAAATTTCATTGTGTTATCCAATGCCTAAGTTTAACATCTACTGTTATCTCTAGATAGCCCAGAGTTGTGCTCTAGCAGCACCCAGAGGCCTGTAGCACCCTGCTTTTGCTCTCGCGTGACTAGGAAATCTCAGTTTTTGTTTAGAAATCATGTGCTAGGCAGCCTGGTTTTCACAGGTTCAGAGCATTGGGCTCCCTAGAATTTCTCTTAGAACATGGCCTTGTAGCCAATATAGTGTTTTTATTGCAGGACTGTGTTGCAGCAGAGGCCAGTGGCTGCTAGTGAAGTACTTTAATATACCATAGTGCATGGAGGAAATATTAGCCCTTGCACAAGACTTGACGCTGTACACTGTATATGCCGGGCACCCTGCTAGATTATTGTTTTGCGCTCCCATTTCGTAGCGCAGAGGAAATTTTTTTGCCATGCTCAGTGAATTATCATTCTTCTACTTTTAGGTACAAAGGTGACAAGCTTCCGTATCTGTGTGGATGCATTGCAGCAATGACTGAGGAGGAAGAGAAAAAGCTTCTACGTCCTGGAGAAAATGATTTTAGCATTATGTTTTCCTGTAGGAAGAATCTATCACAACTGTGGCTTGGGCCTGCAGCATACATAAACCATGGTATGTAACAGAAACAAATCTTATTTTTGTAATATCATATAGTTTATGATTGTATACATGTACAATAATATTGTATTAGACAGTATAAACCACTTATTCACAAGTGAATAGCATTCATTTTGTAAGGCAATAGAGTAAACCTGTGACCCAGAATGAAATGATTTAACATATCTTCCTTTGTTTCTCTTGCAGACTGTCGGCCCAACTGCAAGGTATGCTTCTGTATGAGTTGGTATCTTGTGCCTTTCAAACATGCCTGAGATGGTTTTTCTACTAAGCGGTCCTATCTTCCACCCAAATTCATTAACGTGAACTTTAACAGGGTTGTAAGTGCTCTCTAATGGTTATTATTACTCCTGAAACAAAAGCAAGTTTGTATGGCTAAACAGTAAGTTTAGTTGTCAAACTGCAAGCAGTGATTTGCTTTATGTAATCCTTTTTTTCTGAGATGGCCAAAAACTGTTTTGGCTGCCTTATCCAGCATTTTTGTCCCTACTAGTGTGCAAGTTCAGGGCTGTGCTCTAGCAGAGCCCAGGAGCCCCTGGCGCCTAACTTTTGCTCTTGGGGGACCAGAGAATCTTAGTTCTTTCATGCAAATCATACACTGTGCACCCTAGTTTTTAAAGGTTCAGAGCACTGCACCCCCTTCAATTTTCCTAGAGCATAGCCTTGGAGGTGGTACTGAAGGTCATTGAGTTGTATGTGAATACAAATCTTTTGCAAACAAATTTCTTGTTCCAAGGAAAGGTCCTTGGTTACACTGTAAACAACTTTAATGATTGTCAGTACTAATATGTACAGTAAGTTGTTTAATGACTTTTTATTGCGTGGTGCAGTTTGTGTCCATAGGTCGAGACACCGCTTGTGTTAAAGTGTTGAGAGACCTGGAGCCTGGTGAGGAGATCACATGTTACTATGGTGACGATTTCTTTGGTGACAACAATTGCAATTGTGAATGTGTGACATGTGAAAGGTACATCCCTTTTAAAGCTTTTCGTAAACAGGATTCACACCATTAAAAAAACAAGCATTTCTTGAAATTTTTCTGTGTTAATCAACTCTACTTTCAGTTGTACTGGGTTTAGTTAAGCACCCTTATTATTAAGCTCTCTTTATCATGATCAAAAAAAGAGTTTCGGGGCATTGGTCACTTTGGCACAAAGAGAAATTTTATGATATGAGATTAAGGTGCTTTACTTGTTATCATCATGATTTGACCCTTCTCCCCAAGTGGGGAACATGGCAGGAGTATTTTAACACGTGTCCAGTTCACTATGATAAGATTTTATAATTTATTCTTGTTAGCAATAATCAAAGCTGCAGATAATCTTATTACCACCAGACTTGAAAAAGTGACTCGTTTTCCATCAGTCCAATTATCAAACCAAACAGGACCGTTGGGAGTATTAATTATAAATTTACGGACATGTTTATTCTTTTTTCAAAGAGCCTTTTTGACTGGGCAATGTTTTGTTAATATCTTTTTACAGACGAGGTACTGGGGCATTTACATCCAAGGTGAAAGCTGTTGATAAGAAACAAAAGTATAGTTTCAGAGAAACGGACAAGAGGTTAAAAAGGTTGGCTCGCCGAATGACAGGTAAATGCTACAAAATTATTGAGAAATTACAAGTCAGCTTACTGTAGTTCTTGGTGTGGTGTAATGAAGGTGCTGTTTAATAGTAGCCTTAGTCAAGTAGTTGTACAATGATTGTAGAACATCCCGTGAGCAATTATGTTTTTGTTGCAAGTTACCTTTTAGAGTAAAGGTTCAAGACAACTGCAATAGAAAGAAAATTACATAAAAAAAAACAAGACTGAGGGTCATCATTAATGCTTCTGAGATTTGGACGTGTGGTTGAGACTCCATGGCCATAGTTTTTCTATGTACAGTTTCGGACTTTAAGGACAGGCTTTGGCTCACTGCACATGTTTCTGATAATAGTTATTTTCACTCCGCTGACACACAAATCAGTAATGAGAAATCATTTTACTGATTCTATGACAGTTGCGTGAAAAATAATTTCATGAGAATCTGACTCTACTGGTAAAAAAAATATTATTGTTAGTACTTGATTGAACAAAGTCATACAAGTTAAGTTTGATTTATGTCTCACAATCCTTCCATTACCTTCCCACAGGCTCATTTCTTGATGTTGATAATGTTCCCTCACCTAAAGTGTCAGATTCTGTGGACAGTGGTGCAGAAGAAAAACTTTGTGAAGAAATTGATTGCTTGATATCTGTTGATCTCCACACAACTGATCGTGAACGAAACCAATCAACAACCACAATTCCTACAAGTAGATTTTATTCTTCTTCTAAGAGACCAAAACCTCGGGCCAGTGTCACAATTGGTCTAAAAGAACTGAATGCTGCAAAAAGAAAACGACGGAGAAAAGGCCCAAGGTTATGCATGCCCACAAAACGTCGGAGAAAGCATACTTTTATTGGACATATTACAGAAGGCCCACTTGATGAAGTTTGCGCGTTTGTTCCACCAGAGAGGCACACATCTGTGGATAGTGGTGTGGACATAGCTGACAATGCTGACAATGATTTGTTTACGTATAGTGATAAATATAAATCTAACTTTACGTGTGACTTGTATCTTCCATCAAGGTCATTGGGAAAGAACAGTGACGGTTTAATGCTAGCCCGACATCGTTTGTCTCTGGATTCAAATCTTGGCCTTCTTCCTCTTCAGAAAAGCAGTGCCAGTTATCGCTGCCCATGCTGTCCTTGAACTTTTTAAGTCAGTGGAACATTGAAAACTATTATTATCCATGTGTCTCAGCACTACACTTAAACAAAAACTCTCAGTACCTTGAACCTTTGCTAAAAAAAGACCTTTAGTATTAGGCCCTTTGCGCAATGATGTCTTTTTACTGCTACGACCAGATTTAATTTTTTTTCTCTGTAATATTTAAAATTGGTACTCCCAGTGAAGTTTTGTTAAAAAAAACCACCTAATTTGCACAACAAAGCAAAACCGTGAAGGTCCTGGTAGTTGTAGTATAATGACACCATCATGCAATGGCTTTTTCTGACTTATACACCTGACTTCAGTCAATTTTATCAGTTTCATGAAAGTTTAGTTTTGGAAAATGTAAACCCCTTCAATTTCCACTGACCCACAGGAATGACAGTTCAGCTTTGCTGTAAAGAGGCAGCTGAGAGTTTCCTCCCACAACACTTCCTTCCTCAATATGAGGGAGTTTATGCTTACAGTGATGGAAGTTAAGATGTGTGACTAATCAAGATGGCAGTGTATTCACAATCTTTCACATTATTTTTACAGCTGCAATGACCAGCTCCCTTAATTTATCAGGAAAATAATGTTGGAAGATTTTCCACTGTTAAAAATTTGTTAGAGACCGCATCCACATAAAAAAATGAAAATAATGATTGGTCTTCCTAAATTGCCATAGCCTGCAAAAGCAGATTTTTATTTTGCTCCTTAACCCTGCCATTTTTTGTACTTCACTGATTGTTGTTGCATAAAGTCCCTTTTCAGCATTGACATTTTCTGGGTCTACACATAATTTCTGTGTGGTGAAAATTAAGGAAAAAGAAAAACTAAAAAAATATTAGTGTTGTATCCACATTAAAGTAATATATTCATCTATAAAATAATAATAATAATAATAATTATTATTATTATTATTAGCCGGGAAACAATGACTTACAAAAATTTGACTCATCTAATTTCTCTTTGATGTCTTCTCTATTTTACATTAATTAAGCAAGTTAACTAATATGTGCCAGATGAGTATTGTTCAACATTACGTCAGTGTCTTATCTTTTGTTAGCGTGTGGGTTCTAAATTGCCTAAAGAAATATTTAGTCTGTGGTTCTGTGTCAATTCTGTCTTTCAAAGGAAGATTACAATCAGGATTTTCAGAAATGCGGTTGGTTTAACTAAAACACCCATTTTTCTCTGTGGCAGGGGAATTTGAGGGAAGTTCCTTTCATTTCAAAATAGGTGGAATTGTTATTATTTGGGTGTTGTGGCACTGGTTGTCACCTTTATCTTGAATATTGTACCCTTTTATATTCCCAGGAATGTTCTTTTTTTTTTACAAAAAATAACTGTTCTGGAAAGTATACCTATCAATTCTTGTGCCTTAGGTGTGATCCCACCTGTAGTACAGATCAATTAAAACTTAAACCATTGTTTGGGAAATGAAGATTCCCATGTGAATGATGGTAGTTTTCCCTAAATCTCTTATTTTGGAAGTGAAAGCAATGGAACTGTGTGCTTTGGAAATTTTCAGAATGTGTTAAAAAAATGATCTTCAGTAAACATGAGTAAACCTCAAAACCATCAACTCATTACTGCTGTAGAGTTTGCAGTCTAGTTTTCTCACGTCTGATTGGTTTTTCCCTTGCGTAAATCTGCAATTACAATTTCATTCCATAAAATCAATATTTCTGGGCTGCGTTGCTCGAAGCTGGATTAGTGTGAAATTTGAATTCAGACATGAAAGCTTAAAAAATAAGTTCAGTCCCATTCTTTTTGTCTACGGTGTAATTAATGAATGGTCTAAAGAGAATAGAGAAAATATCAGAGAAAATGCCCTTATTAAACAAAAGAAAAGGAAACTCGGATTAAAATTATTTAACCCCAAGTTTAAGCACTAATCAGCCTTCGAACAACTGGGCCTCTGGTGTTCATGTTTTTTTGAGGTTAACAATAAAATCTTAGTCCTTAACTTGTATTGGCCTTGGTATTAAGTGCTTAGTACTGAGAAGTGTAAGCTCTATATAAATATTCTATTATTATTATTAGTATGTTAAATTATTGATTAGGCTGGAAATAGTCAAATATTTAATTAATGTGTAAGTTCTTTTTTATTGGCCTGGCTGGGGTGGTTGTTTCAGAGCTGACCATTAACCCTTAACCAAAAACTTTCTGTCATTTATTTTGCCAGACCTTTATTCAAAAGCTAGTTCTGCATGTTATTTAAGTTTCATGTGAAAACAGGACATTATCTATACAAACAGAAACTAAAGGATAGAATTACTTTGCACAAAATCATTCAGTATTGGTATTGATCAGAAGTGAACTGAAAGCCTGTAAGTCAATTGAAGTTCAGTGGGGTAACTAAGTCAATCTTCAAACAACCTGGTCAATCTATCTGAAGACTTTCTGAGGGAATAAAAAGGGCGAAGAAGTGATTCCATGCAGTTATGATGTAGTCACATGTAATATGCTTAAGCTGACCTTTGTTTTTCCAATGCATTTTTAGTTAATATAGGGCTTGAAAAGAGCCTCATCTGGTAGTTGGAACATAAGTAGATTTTCTTGCTGGGCAACTAACTTTTAAAGCTTACTTACCCAATGGGCAAGGGTCCATGCAGGCAAGCCATCCTCTAATAAAATTATTAACTAAGACGAGCAAGAAGTGGCCCCAGCCAAGCAAAATGTGAGAGCTGCTTCCCCACAGGACAAGCTGGAATTCAAGTTTTTTTTTTTCAAGCCCTGTAGTATTAAGTACGAAATATTTGTCAGGAGGGACCATTTTTGAGTTCCTAAGACCCTTGAACTCCTTTCAACATGTGGTCAACACTCCTAGCACCCTGCAAAGTTCATATTTCCGACCAAAACGCAAATTAAAACTACCAGTCTATCATTCCTTGAATCAAGACCAGGATGACAGAGTTCAATCAGTTAGGACTTAACTGTGAGCAAGTTATTTCATTCAGAGATATTTGGTCCTGGGTAATAACAAGCAGTATGCAGTTCAAGTATTTTTGCCAGTTACCTAGCCCTTGTAGCAGGCACCAGTTTTTTTAGGCCAAAGGGAGAGATTGTGACAGAGGTGCTTGTCAGAAAATTTCTATAACACCCCTAAAAGGCACCAGAATCTTGTTTTATGGGCGTATCCCAAATTCATTTCTACCCCCTAAGAGGTACCAAAATGAATTCAACAACAACAAATTGTATAACTGCATGGCACTACAAATTTTCTTGAGGATTTTTTTAAAGTATCATATTTACTCGAATAGACGCTGCGGCGTTTATTTCATTTTTCACGATCCAGCTGCGGCATTTATTCGAGGGTGGCGTTTCTTCAAAAATCACTTTATTCAGTACTAAATATCGTACTACATATGGTAACTTTTTTACTAGGTAACAGTAACGAATCTCAATATATAAATGTCGTTCATTTTGTCTATTCAATTGTGATTTTTACACAAAGTTAAACTTCTGTTTCAACATCACTGTCCTCCTCGTGGTCGCTGGTTTAAACTTGAAATAGACTTTTCTTTAATAATTATTATAAATCATCATTTCCTCAAATAAACGCCGCACCATAGATGCGGCGTCTATTAATATTTTGAGTCTCAAGTGCGGTGTCTATTCGGGGGCGGCGTCTATTCGAGTAAATATGGTATTGTCATAAATCTAGAAGCGTATCATTTTTAACAGAATACTGAGACAACTCTGGCAGCAGTCATTTTAGGTTTTAGCTCCCTAAGCTGTGCCAATCCACAAATTTTAAAAACCCCTAAAAGAAAGATACTATGAGCACCCTCGTCACATTTATAGGGGAGTACCCACCTTCCCTGGGTTTTCCCCTCTTTTGCTATGTAGGACCTAATCAAATAATTAACTTAATGCCTGCCACACCGGCTACCAGTTACCCTAGTTTGCATGCAGACATCCCCTGTTTGCAATGAAGTGAATATGGAGTTGACATCTGCACAGGATACAAATTGTACAGTTTATTTCATGGAAGGGGTACTATGTAATATGCTGAAAGTTTAATTTGTAGCTGTGCATGCCACTACACAGTCACTACCTTTGATTCATGCTTATTCTTTTTACAGGCTTAGAACAACATTATCAACACACCTTTTAGTAAAATGAGATGTCGAGGCTTAATAAAAATCCTACACTTCTCAAAATCCAATTTTCGATCTGGAATGCATGGACACCTTTGAATGAGTTCTTAAGAGCTCCTAAGTGCTTTGTGGGTAAACAAATTACAATAGATAAAAAATTGCAATTTTTACAATATTATTGCTATATGTCTAACTAGGATAAATTAACTCCATCTGAGGTTCAGACGAGACAGCTTTGGATGACTTTATTGTCTGGTTTGGCTGACATAACTTTGGGTGATATTTTAAAGATACACATATTTTGGTCTTACTTGGTGATCTGTAAAAATCTTTGAATTTGCGAGAAAGTTGCTAATACATATTTTGTGTGTTCTTATCAGAACCCCAGTCCTTCACATCATTCAACATTTTTGCAATTTACCATACATTAAATTAATAGACGTGAATTAATTATTTTCCTTGGTTTCTTGTTGGCTTCCTTCATTCTGAAGGACTTTCCCCAGTTGACGCTGAGTCCTGTAAATGAAGCAAATCAATGGAAATGCTAAATTCCATAGCTCAAAGGGAGTTTTCTTGACTCTGCAAGATTGAGCACCGCTACCTCCTTTTGAACTGTGGAAACTAGTGCCTAGCGATTAATCCAAACTACCCTGCTTAAGCTATTTTGTAAGCAGAGCTTTTCTTTTGCTTGCTTAATTTTGGCATACTCCATCAAGAAGACAAATTTAAAGGAGGCAAGAATCATGATAAAACTGTGACAGTTTCTAATTCTTCACTTATTAAATATCTTAATATGAATAGCCATGTCCTCTTCTACATACCCTGGCTCCAGAGTTCCATTCTCGAAATACCTAAGATGAAATAAACGGTGCTCATGCCCCAGCTTCGCTGCGAAATATCAGGAATTAGACAGAAAAAAGACCCTCTGGAACCCAGGGTATCTTATACAAGATACCCATTTTTAAGCATCCAATCAAAAGCATCATGTCATTGGCCCCTTTCTATAGCCTGAAAACAAGCTCTTCTAAGAGGCCCTAAAGGGCCTGTTTATATGGAGGTGGGGGACCCCATATAGATGAGGTTACATTTTGCGGGTCACCCCACCTATCATGTAAACGTGATCAAATTAAAATGAGAGATTATATGGACAGGCAGGTTACCTCACCTACCTGGGGTTCCCCACCTCCATGTAAACAGACCCTTAGTGGGAAAGGGAAGAGAAACTCCCCCCTCCTCCTCCAGAGAGTGTTCGCAAGCTTCCTAGAGGGTGGGTGCTATTAATTCTATATTTGACGGGGTACCCTTTTCTCCTGGCCCCGGTAGTTCAAACGTTAGATAACGCTATCCATCGGATACCTGGGCCTACCTAGAGGTGTGAGTTTCCAGACAAACCCAATGCACCCTTGCTACCTTTATACCCATGCCAGCACGCTCAGTTCTGTCTCATGGAATCATCACAAATTAAAGTCGTCTACTTCGAATTTCGACTTCACTTTGTTTTAAAACTTCATGCAATTTAGAATCTTAATAATGTCTTTATAAACGTACGTACATTGACATGAGACTAGGATAATGGCGTCCCTTTCTTGAGGCCAACTTCCGAGTACAGGGAGAAAAAAAGGTGTCTGTTGGACTCATTAATACCACATTTGATCTACAAAGTAAAAGAGAATAGTAGTATAAGTCTCAACTTTACAATAAGCGTGATTAAGATGGCGAAACTTTCGGAAGAAGTCCACTGCAGCTGGGTTTACATAAACTTAACTTCAAGAATTATGACCGTTGGTTGTTATTATTATAAGCTTACACTACTTTTTGAAGTACGAACCTTGACGAACAAAATGGTGAATTTTCTGTTCCCTTCGGCAAAGATTTTTGATCTGCTGTTGAATCTTTGTTCTCGTTTGGTTGAGCATTATTGTTTCTTAGGACTTGACAGTTTTCCATTTTCCTTTTTATAAGTAAACGAATGTCATGTAGTGATCACCAGTTCCAGCGAAAAACTTGAAAATGAGCGCTTTTTTTCCATATTTGGAGAATAATGCCATATTTGGAACAAGTTGGCTTGAGGGAATTGGGGAAGAGGAATATGGAGGACGTGCTTCATCAGTTTGGAGGAGACAATCTAAATAACTCGGGAAAAAAGGTACTTTCACATGGTTTAGTAGCTTGTATGCGACAAATAATAACTAAAAGTATCTTTATAATCCATCAGGTGTAAGATTTCAATCAATGTCAAAATACTTGCGTGCCCCGGTCGCTGCCATAATGGTAGCGTGTCATAATCATTCAACTTGAACCTTGGTGTTATAATTCAACTTAAGTTTACCTCGCATAGGTGGTAATTACAATCCTCGGGAGAGAAGCGAAGTGTGATGATTGTGGACTGATGGAAAGTAAAGAAAACGTAAAGAAATGATTGGCTGAAAGAGTTACCAAAGTGCGCCCTTTACGTGACTGTAATTACATGAAATACTTGGATGCAGTGTCATGCTATTTAAGCTTTAAAACTTACAATGTAGAGCTTTGTAAGGATAGCAACTGCGATACTCCATGGATCAGGGAATCTGGTACCCCTGTTAAGTGTCAGAATTTGTACTGGATTGAGGGAAAAGTTGGGTGAGGATGAGGTGATTGAAGAACCACATTAAAAATCCTCCTGTACTTTTATTAAATTTGACTAATTACAGGTGAGAAGTATTACAAGGAGTACAAGTGCTGGCATAAGAACTGGAAAATGTTCTTGATAAGAGAGCTACTGATCTTGTATTATGAAATAACAATCAGGCTGAGAAAAATTGCTTGTAGAGACTTCACTCATTCAGAAAATCAAAGTGTGTTTTAACCGATGAGTCAAAGTATTGGTGTGTTGTGACATTTCTTTATGGTTGTTCTGTTAACAGCCATCGTTGCAGACTGGAAATAATTCTCACCTTCTCTAACTCATCTCATTTCAAGCATTTTTACTATTAATTTTGGAGGTTAAAATGTTTCAAAACACATCCACAGCTACACCCAAGCCTGAGAACTCTGGATTTCAAGTGATGGGAATGATCGAATGGGGGCAAAAATGAAAACCCCAAAAAATCCCTAGAGCTTCCAACAAAACCCCAAATAATCCCTGGACCTAAAACTAAACCCCCCCAAAAATTTCCAAGCCTTAAAAATTTACAGAAAGCAGTAAATGATATTACACGAAAAGTTTGGTTGTACTTTATTTGCAAAACTATGCATGGATATCAGATTGTTTTGAATACCCCAAAAAATCCCTTCTTGAATCAAGCTACCCCAAAAAATGCTTGCCAAATGTTCCTACCCAAAGAAATCTCAGAATTGAAAATTACAAACACAAAAAAACCCTTTGATCATCCCTGTCTCTTGAAATCCAGAGAACCCTCCCTGGGCAACTACATCAAACTGCACATTCACGTCCACCATTTGAAATCTGCTCTATGAAACATAATTTATGTTGCCCCTCCGTTAGGGCAGACAATGATCTGAATGGTGGAAATTGACAATAGCAAACCATGCGCCTAGGCATCTTTTTCAACGAAAGGGCGTGAGCTCATTTCCCAAATAGTGGCTGATAATTGAGCCTAGCGTAACCTCTGTTCACTCAGCTTTGCTGTTTCATGGTCAAACTTGCAGGACTCTGATATGATGAGCAAACCATACCCAACACAACCAGACCTTCCTCATAGTCAGTATAATCCAACAGCATATCAACAGCCTGATTACAGCCAGTTTGATCTGGTGAGAGCCACGCAGTATGGCATCTTTGACAGGTGCCGTGAATTGATTGAGAAAGAGGGTGTTGATGTCAATACACTGGACAAGGAAAATGTTTCAGCTCTACACTGGGCAGCAATCAACAACAGAATAAGGATAGCTGAGTAAGCACTTATCTTAAGTTGGTGTTTATGTAATCATCCTCTCAACTTGTTCCTTGTCTGTTAGTTTTTCTAATTTCGTAAAAAAAAATTGTCACTATTGAAAGAAATTTCAGTCAGACAGGGACAGGCATTGTTTTCTTTTTTTTGTGTTTATACATGATATATACTGGTTTCCAAACAATAATCATGCAATCACTGTTGAGCTTAAGGGTGAACAACTTTTTCACTTCTTATGTTCTTAGATAGCACTT
Source organism: Porites lutea (assembly GCF_958299795.1). Classification (NCBI taxonomy): domain Eukaryota; kingdom Metazoa; phylum Cnidaria; class Anthozoa; order Scleractinia; family Poritidae; genus Porites; species Porites lutea. The sequence goes on from NC_133206.1 coordinate 16,947,446, forward strand.
CTCCTGGAGATGTTGTTCGCAATAAGAACTAGTTGAACTGTCCAACAATAACCTGTGTTTTGATCAACAAAATTTCACTATTCTGGTTAATAATTTGGTAATCCTAGATTGAAATCAACAAATCTAGATTGAAATCCATCTAACTGTAGTTTTTGACTTCTTAGAAACCAACAACAATGATGATGACAATAGTGATTAATAATAAATACTTATTCTCTCCCCTTTTAAGGGGCTTTGTAAGAATAAGTTTTCCTTTTAAATTACCAACTAAAGAATAAATCCAGCTCCGGTCAGAGGGAACTTGAACCCAGGATGTTCCCACTGGGCCCTGCATCCTGTACTTAAAACTCTGCATTTATTGACAGACCTACTTCTACTTCTTCTTCCGTTCAGGTACTTTGTGTCAAAAGGTGCTACTGTAGATCAGAAGGGAGGCATATTAAATGCCACACCATTACACTGGGCTGTCAGGTAAGAATCTAGTTACCTGAAAACACTTTTTATGTTAAAAATGTTGTTACACTTTTTACTGCCATGATTCAGTTAACCCTTGAAGCTCCTATATCCACATACAAATTTTCCAGTCTGATCTCCATATTTTGCCCAACAGAATTAGTTGAGATGACCAAATAATTTCCCCTTTGATGATCACTTCATTGATTCTCATAATCTTTTCCCTTGATTTGTATTGATATTGTCGTGAGAAAGTTGGTTTTGGTCATTCTTGGGACAAAAAGGCTAAAAACCAGTTTGGTCATAGCATTTGCTGACATTTTTTCGTGTGGGCTTGTTTAAATGTGGCTAAATGGAATTTAGGCTAAGTTAAACACAAAGCAATGCTGGCCATTGGTTTCTCCCAGGGCTGGTGCGTTGGGGGGCCGGGGGTTGCCTGCAGGGGTTTCACATTTTTTACAGCATGGCTTTGGATGTCAAGTCATTTTGCATTTGTGTTGCGCTATTGGGCAGTTTTTTCGCTAGTTTTTTTTTTTACCCCCAGCCCTCCCATCCCTCTTGGCTTGGTAAGTATGTGGTAAGTATCTTAGTTTCCACTGTTTTGGTGGTTGCAGCTGACAGGGTTGTCATGGATACCCTGCGTGTTAGGCTCGGTTTGATTTGTGGCTTCACCTTCCTTTCAGGCACCATTCCCAAAGCTCATCTATTTTTCATGGGTTTAATGTTCTTTACCAACTTTTTTTTTCTATTAATTTGCAGGCAAGGTCATCTTGAAATGGTTGTGTACCTCATGAAGCAGGGTGCAGATCCTGCTTCACTTGATATTGAAGGTAGTGTCACTTTGGAACTCTCCTTAAAGATGTGTATTGCAGTGTGAACACTAAAACTAGGACACATTGAAGAAGATTGTCTAATCACAATGTTTTCTGAAAACAAAAGATTCTGAAGTTTTTTTTTCAAACAGACCAATAAAATTCAAGGTTCAACTAAGCAACCATTGAAGACCGTTTGAACTTACCTGATCTCTCAGGAAACAGCACTCAAATAATGAATGTTGTTGGTCCTTTTGCACAAAAAAAACTTGTGAATGTTTTGTTATTAGAAAATGTTGTGATTGGACAATCTTTTTTTAAGTGTCAGCACCGTAAAAGTACTAAGATATCTTTAGTTAATATTTTGTTGCTGAATACATTTTGGTAAACATCTCCTAAAAAATCCTGAATGTTTTGAAAATAAATCATAATCAGTATTTATTATTGTTGTTCATGATGGATGGGGCAGAAGATTTTTTTTCTAGTCACAAATTTGGAGAGTAATCTCCAGAAATTGTTCCCCAAAGTAGAAATTTTAGCTCATTGCCACCTTTATCAGGCACTGTTTCATGCCCTTCAACAGTGTGTCATCAACACCAGGAAAGTTTAAAACTCTGGCTTTGTTTTCTGTTAATTTCCTTTGCGTACTTACTTTTCACCCTGTTCTGCACTTGGAGAGAAGGAATTGACAAAGATGATGACCTAAAAAGTAACAACTGTGTCGTTATACAGGCAAATGTGTTAAAGTAATGATTCACAAATTACTTTTGTAATATCTCATTCAATTATTCAATTGTCTTAATAGGTTGTAGTTGTTTGCATGTTGCTGTTCAACATAGTCAGATGGGAGTAGTTGCATATTTAATTTCAAAAGGAATGGTATGTATTCCCTTAGTGAAATACTGTAGCCTTAACAGTGTTTTTCTTGAGCAAATGGGTCAAAGAAGTAAAGGCACAGTGTATATGTACAACCCTTGTCAAAACATCTTGGGACACTTGAGGAAATTAGGCACAAAGATGCACTTTGCTAAATTAACTCATATTCTACCTCTTAAAAAAGCTTTGGGATGTTATAAGGGGCTATTTCCGCTGTCCCCCTCTCTCCCAAGCAGTGTTGATTGTGTTGAATTAAAACTTGAATGTATAACTTCAACATTGCACCGATGGGGGGAGGGAAGATGCCTCAATTTGACAAGCTATTGCGTTAGTGTCCCAAGAGTTTTGACCAGGGTTGTAGTTGTGGGGTATTGAACACAATAGGAACTGTGAAGACATCTTAACCATATATTTGTGTGTCCGTGGAACAATATGAGACAACAGCTTTGGTTTGTTTCAGGATGTTGATCAGCTTGACAGAAATGGCATGTCACCGCTAATGTGGGCAGCTTACAGATGTTTTGGGTGAGTAGAGTACAGTCAAACCTCTCTGTGTGACCACCTCTCATTAGCAACCAGCTATCCAAACACCAAAATTTTTTCCAGTCAAAGCCCTATAGTTTAGAAGCTCTCTTAAGTGACTGCAACCATGTAGGGCTGATGGTTTTACAATTTTCTATTGTTTTAACCTCTTGTAAGCAGCCACTTGACTCATGGCCTTATCTGTTTGATCGCTGGGTGTACTACACTACTCATGATCAGAGTATGTCAAGAACTTTTAGTGAGAACATGGAACTATACATATCGCAACTTAGAAATTGCATGCAATTACTCTTTCTTTTGGGATCTCCTCTTGAAAGGGGACCCCTATGGACCTATACTCGGAAACAACCACTAACTCTTCACATTTTGGTGGTTACTACAGGAACCTCAACTGTTTAATTGATTTATACTACTGCATGAGAAATTTCTGCAATTTGATTGGCTCAGAGCAGTCGTATTTCAGCTAAATTTGAAATACCTACATGTGAAAATTACAAACCTTTTGTGGGTAGTAGTACAAACAAATAATACCATGATTTGTATGTGATATTTGGCATAAATACCACTTGCGATATTTCAAAATTGTCTCGAATTTCACTCGCCTAACTGCTCGTGAAATTGCGTGTAACAATTCCGAAATATCACTCATGGTATTTATGCCTAATATTTCTACAAATCATGCTATTACTTATACTAATTACCACTAAAAACTGCCATGGTGAGTTGGGCTCCATCTTTAAATATTATTATGATTATGATTTTGATGATGATTATGGTGATGGTGATGATGCATAAATAGAGGATATTACATGACCACGTGGAGATATGAAATTTCTCTTCTACCACACCCTAAGAAAAAAATTGCAGTGAGAATTTAATGACTGTGACATGTATTTGAATCCTGTAGATAAACCATTCTTCTTAGTGCTCACCAAACAGTAGAATGTTATCAACAGTGAAATCTCTAGACTATAAGTTTGTCATAACATGCAAGTACTTAACCACGGAGACATACATGTACAGCAGATTCAAGGATGATAGGCCACTAAAACTATAATGAAACGCTAATTAATCAATATCATTGCTATTAAAGAAGACAAGGAGAGAAAATTGATCTACATTTACACAAACAGATCATTTACAGTTTTAGAGTAATCCTTTTGCTGCTTTTTTTCCAATTATTTTAGGTTGGAGTTGACAAGAATGCTTCTAACCATGAATGCTTCAGTTCCCCTGGCAGACAAATTTCACAAAAATACTGGTAAGACTCTCAGTAAATTTTTTTAGTCTAGGTTGATTCTCAGTTTCCTTTGTCTCCTGGGGCTAGAAAACTAAGGAAATTGAAATCAACCTAGGTTAAATCAAAATTAGCCTGAAATCAAGTTTTACCTTTTATTTATTTATTTTTATTTTAAAAAAGTGTAAAACATCACACATTTTATTTACAACATATACTAACTATGAAAATACTATTTACAATTAATTCACTTTAAAAAAACTGTTTCGTCAAAACACTATTTACAATTCCCTTTGTTAAAAAAACACTTAGTTTTGATTAGAAAAAAAATTCATTTCATTAAATAAAAATTATTCAAATTAAGAACATTTCATTTCAATTAAAACAATTCATTTCGAATAAAAAAAGAAGAAACTATTTTCAAGGTCAATTGCATTCTTACTTAGATAATCACTAAAAAAAAATCACTAAAAAAAGAGGAAAATTAAATAGCATTCACAATGCGTTAATGACAAATATTTGCCATTTAAAAGTAAGGAAACACATCAATAGTCCAATCAAGTTTTAATCAAGTTTTACCTGTAACAATAGTGAGTTTATGCAACAGGATGTTAGAGGGAAGAGGACAGCAAAACGTTTGTGTAACAAATGTGACAGGGCTATCACATTAATGTTTTGTCCTGATCTTCACTTAACATTACTGTGTTCTTGTTTTATACAAACGTTTTGTGTAAAGGAAGGTGAAGTTTGGTGGAAATTTTTCAAACATACTTACTGTCACACAAGGTTTTGCTGTATTCTTTCCTCTGCTATACTTTTGTGTAAATTCACTATTACGAATTGGTGCCTCTGCACCAATAAATTATGGCATTTTTAAGGCTGTTTGTGGGTTTTTTGTCCATTGACAGCTTTGCACTGGGCAGTGATGTCAAATAATCATAATGTCATTAGAGCACTTTTAAGGGCTGGTGCCAGCATGGATGCGTTAAATGCCGAGGTATGGAATCTTTTCAATGTATTATTATTGTTGTCAGTTTACTAGTCTAAGTGTAGTAAAAGTGTGGGTCATGTTTCTTGCCACAAGAAGCATAAAACAAATTCATTGTATTTGCTCGAAAAGATCACCACCCTTGAATAAGTGGCACTCTTAGGAACCAAAATTCCCTGTATAAATACTACATTCTCCATGCAGCAATGTGACAATTGTTGATTTTTGACTCCGTTAATGCTGAACTGTTAATATGGCTGATATTGTAATTTTGATACTGTTATTTAACAATGAATGAGGCTGAGCATCTTATGAAGAATTGTGGAGATTGAGGAGGGTGTTATCCGTCGAGGCTGTAGGCTGAGGCAGGTAACACCTTCCGAGATCTCTATAATTCTTCTTATGATACAAAAGCTGAATTTAATAATATTGTTTTATTATTAATTCAAAATAATTCCTAGGTTAAAAACATAGCTAAAACATGCTTACCTCCATCGATGTTAAGTTCATCTTTGATAGTGCACATTTAGGGTTGTTCAGCTCTGCAAATATTCTCCAAATAGCAGATTTCGCCATTCAAGTTGTCTTCTTGTTGTTCTTGCCATGTTTTTAGCTACTATTTCGCCTGGTTCTTACTCTTTAAACGAGTGAAATGTCCGCCATTTTGTTTTCACAACCAAAACAACTCAACCTTATCCCCAGGTCTTCTCGGTTAACGGTGCATTAAACTGCAAGAAAGCTGCACTTTTGACGTCATTGGTTCATTTATCGCAAAATTCTTCCAAATTTGGTCATCCGTAGCTGGTTATGGTGAATTATGCATGTGCTTTTAGCCAATCAGAATCGGGAAAGTAGTTTGGATGAATAATAAGGTCAATTATTTGGATCTGGAAAGGGACACCACCTTTAGAACTAACTTGTATTAAATTCAAAGGATGGAAGAGGAAAGAAATATATTTTTCTTAGTATCAGAGTGATATGGGAAGTTTTAAATAAGGTCCCCTCCTAAATGGGCCCCGCCCAAATTGGTGATCTTGTTCAAAATGTGTTTATTTCAATCCTTTGATATCAACTTTTCATCTGTTAATAGGGTCAGTCACCTTATGATCTGGCAAAACAAAAGAAAAGCAAATGGATTTTGATGCAAATGGACTTAATGGCAATGGATAAAGGGAAAGGAAAACCAGTATTTTTACAAGCATTGACAAGAGATAAGGTAGGACTTTATAAAGGTGGAAGGGGGGGGGGGTGGGGGGATAGGGGGCTTTGGTAAGCTGTAAGGAAGATTTTGGGGTATAAAGATTTTTGGCATTTTTCCATTTTTTTTGGGGGGGGGGGGGAATAATATGCCAAGATGATTGAGTGCTGTCATAATCTTGGAAGTGGTTACATCAAATATGGAAACAACTCTAGGAGGTGCACTGCCTGGGGAACGGCGGGGCTGATACTCCCCTTTATCTATAACAAGGATCTGTGTTAGGAAATTTCAAAAATACCCCTAATGCAACCTGGAGCTCTTTTTGATTGGTGGGCATTAAGAGGTACCAGTTCTAGATCAACCAATGAACTGGCCTTGACAGCAGGTCTTAAAGTCCAATAATTGAACTTAAGGATGTACTGTCGGGTGAGCTGAAAAATGAGGGGTTTTGTTTTATATTGTTATAAAACAAAACCCCTCATTTTCAGCTCAATATCCCACATAGTCCCAAGCAACTGCAAATTTTAGGCCCAAAAAGGGATTACATTCACTCCCACCATTTTTTTATGGTCATTCCCCAATCCAGGTGCACTGTTGCCATGGTTTTATATTGAACTTCACAATTGGAGGTCCAACATTTTCTCTCAATCTTTGCCCCAAGTATATAAGACAGCAAACTCCCCAATTTTTACTCTGTCCTTACTTAGCTGTTTATATTATTTTCATGCTACAGAAACCCGGTAGCTTTGGCTGCGGCAGCCCACTGGGGTCATATAGTGCTAATTTTTGGCTTTCTTTTTAGGTTGCTCAGCGTTATGTTCAGATAGGGCTGCCCTTCTTTGTACTATTTGGTGTTGGAGCAATCTTGGAGTTTTCATCTTCTTGGGTTATGTCACTACCTCTTCTATGTGCCCTAGGAATAATAACTCATTATGGACTGAAGTAAGTTATTAACCCTTTAAACCCTAAGATCAAAATTTGAATTCTCATTTGTTGCCCCCATTCATTTCCTACAGAAGAAGTGGGGAGAAGTTGATAAAATATCAAGCAAATTCATCTTGTTTGATCATGTCTGTAATTCTCATGACCACTCTGTTTTACAAAGCATTGATATTACAAGGAGAAATTTGATGCTGATCACTCTTAGGGCTTAAAGGGTTAAAATAATGTAACAACATTGTATCTATTCTATTTAGAAAGAGTTTTAAATTGAAAGGAAAAAAGCTTGTTAAAAGAAGAATGTTGGAAAATGAAACAGTTAATTTCAGGTCAATAATGTAATGCACATCATCACCACAGTGTAAACTAACATCAGTCTTGGTCTATGCAATGTTTGCTTTGATTTCCAAACCATTTCTGCCAAAATGCATCAAGTTTTGAAAGCTCTGCAATACTATGATGACAAATCACGCTGAAACTGCAGCTAGTTTTCAATACACTTTCAATTTTTATTGCAGGTTTGTGTAACTAAAAAAATGTGTACAAATAGGTCGTTAGTGGTCTTTTCAGTTGTATACATTTATTCTTTAACCTACGTTCTTGGTCACCAACCAAAACTTTTGGGCAAATTTTCTTCTGTTGTCCTATGTAGAACTCTTGATGTTTTAACTCTTCCGTTGTTGCTGTTTACAGATTGTTCATGTTAAACTTTTATGATAACAATACCGCGGTCTTTGGCTGGACCCTTGCCACCAAAGCTTACCTTTACTACAACATTTTCACTGTTCATTTACATTATATCCTTTCCAATGTTACTGTTTTCTTGAATTTTTTGATCTGACTAGTAACTTATTAAACTTATAATTAATTTATGCATGTTTGCAGATTTTTTCAAGGGGGCCAGCCCTCAAGCCTTATTCCCTTAGGTGTATATTTAGCTACTAAAGTCTACAAATATTCAACTTGGTTTCTCTTTTTCTGGCCCTATATCCTTTAAGAATTTATTGAATGGATAATCATAATTCATGATGTAGATAATTTTTAAAATCTCTTTATGCAAGATTAAAATATCAGATATCTGCACACCGGTACCTGACTGGTTAATTAAACACCAATAACTATTTTATTATTATAACTTTTTTTAACCAACACTAACAACACCTTTCGTGAGAAAAAAGAGAAAGAGAAAAAATTGATCTTAAACCTTAAAAATCCGTACTAACATCGTATTGTATCAATATTTTTTCATCTGAGGTGATATTTTAAGCAATTGTGAGTAAGGGAATGTCTCAGTTCTAACTCATTTAATTATACATTTAGATAATCATCCTAACAAATTTAATATATCGGTAACATGTCTCTGGACCATAAACGCTGAATGGAATTAATCTGTTTTCCACATTTAATACAATATAATGTTATGTAAAAGCCTTCTTTTAACTGTGAAACTCTGAAAAATTTTACACCAGCTTACACAGTTTCAGATTTAAATATCTGCTTGGTCCCCAATGCACAAGATATACCTCAAAAACTAATCTCATCATCAGTTTGACTTTGTCATTTTACTGCTGCACATGATGTCAGTCTATAGGGTCATTCAACATTTTTCTCTGTGTTTTCTTTTTACTTAACTCTCTATCTTTATTTGCTGCTGTATTATGCTCCTTTGTTTATTTTATTTTTTTTCATGATAACTGTTGCTTAACAAGTTACTGGTAATTTCCTTAACCACTTCCCACATGTAAATACTCCAATCATCTTAGCATCTTTCTTTATAACCACTGTTGGCCTGTACTACTGTTTTTACAAGTCATGGAAGGTAGATCCTGGGTACCTTCACACAACATCAGCTGAAAAACACAAGGTAAGACATCTTTTGGTATTCAACATAATACACTGATATTCTGAGTTAAAAAAAAGGTGCTAGCCGTAGTTCAAAATAGTGTCATATTCTGGTCATTCTCGTAAGTATAGTTGGATTTTACAAATGAAGAGTCATTTATTTTAATGAGGTACAATAATTTATTTTTAGTCCTAGACTAAATGCATAGTATAGTAATAATTACTATAATATATAATAATTAATAATCAATTATTGATTATTGTTGTATTATTGGTAAAACTATTTCTTGTATCCTATAGTCAAGTACTGATTTACAAGGCAAGCCAAGAAAGGATTGCTTCCCTGCTACTTTATGGGTTGGGGCCAGGTTGTTCAAAGCTAGGGTTAAGATAACTCAGGGTTAGTGCAAAATTTGACGTCAGATAATATTATTGTGAAAGCTTAAAAAGCAAATTCAGTTCAATCCTTCTTGTATACAATTTGATGATTGGGTGCTCTAAAGAGAAGAGCAGAGGAAATTATCCAAGAATGTGCTTTTGAACAAAAGAAAAAGAAACTCTGAATAAAATTTAACCCCGGGTTTGCACTAATCTGCCTTTGAATAACTGGGCCCTGGTTATTTCCATACAATTAATGTTGTTTTTATTATCTTTGAAATGTAATGAGGATTCTCTAATTATTAAAATTATTTTGTGCCTGTTCATTAAAAGTGTTATTTGCTTCAATCTGTAACCACTTCAATCGTTGACAATGTAACTGTTCTGCTGTATTTTCTCCCTGCAGACCATTATAGAACTTGTTGAAAAGAATTCATTTAACTTCAATAAGTTTTGTTCAACTTGTCTTGTAAGTACATGATTTTTTTAAGAGAAACATACTCCTTTGTTTTTTGTTGTCGTTGTTCAAAGGTTGCTTGTTGTTTATGGTTTCTTCAGTATGATAATAAATTTCTCCCACAGCTACTGAAACCCATCAGGTCAAAGCATTGTTCTGTTTGTGATCGATGTGTAGCCAAGTTTGATCACCATTGTCCATGGGTAGAGAATTGTGTAGGTGGGTAACAGTTTGTTTTTGCACCCTCAAAATTATTTTTATTGTATCTTCTGCCGGGATGATGTGAATGGGGTGATCACCAAGTGACGTAACATAATAGTTTGATAACACACTGAAAAATACTGGCGTTCTACCATAGTAGCTAACCAACAATAAATACTACCTGGATGACAGGTTTTGAAGGGGAGGGAAAAGGTGAAATTAAGCTGCACAAGAAAGAAGGGAAGGGAAAGGAAGGGAAGTTTGGTAGTCTGCCTATGATTTACAATCCGCTTTCTTGCAGTTAAGATCGGATCATATACCTTCAATTCTCTATTAAGCCCCTGGGGGGCTTATTTAATTTAGCAAAGACAATGGTATCAATTCTCCATAAAGAACTAGAATACATTTATTGGAAAATCTCAAGTACAAGAAGTTGGAGGTCATGCAGCCGAGGATCAAAAACAAATCTTAACTTCCAGTTGGTGAATAAACCATCCCGGATCAGTCCACACAAAGTTTTATAGTCGTGATTGATTAATACAGTCTGTCATTTATTAGTGAAGAATAATTAGGGGAGGGAAGGGGGGCATAAAAGAGAGGGGGGACTTGTTAACTTTCTCCCCCTGAAAAGGGGGGCTTGTTAGAGAGGAGGGGGGGGGGTGCTTAACATAGGATTTACGGTACATCATGTAAAACAATGGCATCTTTGCACGAGCTCTCTTCCTTTTCTCTCACGCAGGTGCGCTTCATGAACTCGCGTGCTGCCCCTTCCCTTGCATTGCCCTTCGACGACATCCCATGCAGGCTAATCAACAATATTTTTTACAAGAAGACTCTTGGCCAAAGGGCATAAATTTGTTTGTTTGTTTTTTTTTTTCAAGTAGGTCTTCGTTGAGTTTGTCTTATTGGGCAAAATGTGAATGATTGTTCTGACTAAGTTGCTCTAACATCTTTAACCTGATCATCAGATGATCTGAAGAGAAGTCACTCAATCGAACATCCGGGTAGTGGGGGGAGTTAATTTATTTTTCTATTTTGTTGTTGTCACAGGTGTCGGAAATCACGTGTACTTCTTTTGGTACTTGTTTTTCCTGTTTCTTATGATTCTCTGGTACATCTATGGCGGAACAGTCTGTAAGTCAAGGCTTCTCTGTTTTTCAAACGTTAACTTGTTTATTTAGTATTGATATTGACCTTATATTTGCTTGCCCTTGGAATCCCTGATCATTTGCCTTTTTAGAAATGAAAAGGGAAATGGAGCCGAGATGTGTCCCGCAATTTTTCCTACGATCGTTACTGGGGACGTGCCGGTCAGCTATTGACCTACCGTAAAATTCCGAGAATAAGGCCCTCCATGTATAGGCCCCTCCAAATATAAGCCACCCAAACTCGTAACGCAAAAAACCCTCCATTAAATCGCCCCTCCAAATATAAGCCCCCCGGGGGTTTGTACTTGGAAATTGCCCTCAAATTCTAAGGAAAACAAAGCAAAAACGGTAAATTTCCTTCCAACTATAAGGCTAGCCCAATTGATTTTGAAACGCAAATTTCCCTCCGAACATAAGCCCCTCCAAGAATAAGCCCCTCAAAAAGGGCCTTTGAAAAATATAAGCCCCGGGACTTATTTTCGGAATTTTACGTTTTCTTTTTTTTCCTGTCCTTAGTCACAATCCCAGAAGTCTTTGCAAAAGTTAACTGGACCCAGTTTCCTTCTCTCTTTTTTAAAGTAGCGAGTGGGCTGTGAACAAGTTTTCTATTGAGATACTCATCTCTCACGCCTCGTTTCACCGGTATCGGGTCGTTTCGCCCAAAGGTCGATTCGCCCCATGCTAGTTCGCCCAGACTAAGTCGATTCGCTCGATATGTATTTGTCGTTTTTTAAGCTTGAGAAAAAGGAATAAGCATGGCGAGACAGTGACTGCACATGTGGAATCCAAGGTTAACCAATAGAACATCTCGGAGTAGTAGGTTCACCGTGTTGTAGAATGTTGTGTGTCATCTGGCGAATCGACTTAAGTCCTAGCAAACGCCTCCGTGCAAATCGGCTTTCTGGCGAAACGACCGCAGTTCGTATCACTAGCCTCTTAGGTTTGATCCCTCTCTTTCTTCTTTACAGCAAGAAGCAAAAAAACCTTCATGTACTTGTGTCACAGCATTTTCATAGACCCCTTTATATGGCATGAATAGTGAATATCATATAAGTCTCACAAACCAGTCAGCAAAACGCACAGACCTGAAAATGGTATTTGTGACGTTCTAATGACATTTTAGTTTTCATTTTTCATATCTGATACTTCGAGTTCCTATATAGAAGGAGCAGAGCTCCCATTTATTACTTCCAATATTTTAAATATACACGTCTCATGGCTTTAAAAATGACAAGAAAACTGTCTGTCTTAGCTATTTATTCATATTAAAAAGACCGACCAGTTACAGCAAAAGGGGATGCGTTGCTTTCTGGTAGGTATGTGAAAGAGGTATCATTTGTCATTGGAAGGTGTGGGAAAGGGGTTTGTCATAAATGGTTTGAAAAAGGCTACGGGGTTGGACCTTGTGGCGGAGCCTCCCCATGCAGATAAAACCTTGTTGAGTACCACATCCCCCGGACTACCAGTTAACCAGTTCGTGAAAACACGGTGCATAACCCTATAGATCGTTTTCACATGACGTCACGGCGGCCATATTTCTGTACAAAACAATAGATTGGCGGTCATGTTTGTGTACAAAAAAAATTCTGTGCAATTGAACTCTTTTCACATGTTAAAACTTTCTTTTATTCCAAGCAATTTGTAAAGCTGCTGACCACCCGAGTTAAAACGATCTATCGTGAAGTCTCTCGCTTTGGGTTTTGGGCTCATGTCAAAGTCCAGCCTTCCCTGAGGAGAATTAAAGTGATGTCTTAGGTTTGGGCCCCGACTCTCCTCCCTCGTAACCTTCTAATCTACTAACTTATGTTAATCTTTGTGTCAGATTATGTTAAAGCGTGCGGTCCGTACCATGAAGGAGTGTGGAATGCTGTTACTCAAAGTGTCTATTGTGCACCTTGGGTATCCTGGGGCTATCTCAACGCCTTGTTTCATGTGATGTGGGTCGGTGCCCTCCTTTTCAGTCAATGTTATCAGGTAGGAAATTCTCTGTGCTGTCCTCTGCGCATTCTTTTGTGCTATTCAGAGGAGCTCATATGCTATCCATGTTATTGTTAGGAGGTAGTTTCTTCCAGGCTCCAAGAGAGCAGTGCAGTCGTACAGTAAAAAGTGGCGCGAAAAATGCGCGGGAGCTTGGGAGACAGAAGGCCGTGCTAATTTTTCCCGCCTCCGCCCCCTGGCCTTCCCCAGATCGCGCGCTTATTATTTTCACTTGGCTTGTTTTATTTTCACGGCGTCCCACTTTTTGAGAGCCTGGCACAGGCTAGTTAGGAGGAGGCACCGTGGCCGAGTGGTTAGAGCGTGGGAATTGCAACCCGGAGTCCCGGAGTTCAAGTCCCGCCCTGACCGCTAACTGGCTTTGTTCACGGTAGTCCCGAGTTCATCTCCTCGGCCTCGCTTGTAAATAGCCAACTGGTTTGCCTCCGGCCAGTTGTTTTTTTTTTGCCCTACTTATGTTGATTTTAGTTATTTGTTTTTGTCCTTATTTTTTTACCACAATGTAAACTGTTGGTTTAGGCCCAGTTCAAACGTTGAACTTTTCATGTATCGAACTTAAAATACCTATTTGGGTCGACCCAACTGATATAAGCTTGACGGTTGATTCAGAACCCGAACTTGATTCATCTATCTTAATTTGTTTTTACTATGTACAATGGTCTACAGTGTTTTACTTTATCAGTGAAAACAAATAACAGTAATTCATGCATTGGGTTCGGCACTTGAAAAGTTCGACGGTTGAAACCAAGTCGCTCCTCAGTCGAAATTCCCATGCGGGCCACTCGATCTTAATTTATGGGTCGACCCAAATAAGATATTTTTGACTTAATTGATTCAAACGTCGATGTTTTTATGTACTTAAAGGGATTAGGGTTCGGTACATGAAAAGGAAGACGTTTGAACTGGACCTTATCAGTAATTGTGTAACCCTTATAAAGTCAATTTTTTGCCGTTGTTGAAATATTCAAATTTTTTGCCAGATATTTTGGCTGGGAATGACCACTAATGAGCGCCTGAATATGACAAGATACCAGCATTTCATGGACAATCACGGAGTCGCACAAACCCCCTTCAGGTAAGTTTAACCTTGTTCCAGCGCAGACAAGGAAGAAAGGTGTTTTTGGTTATGTTCGTACTATTCCGGATCGATCTATGTGCCAGAACAGAAATGCAGATATGGGCCAAGTTGTTCAAAGCTGGGTTAAGATAAGCCAGGGTTAGTGCGAGATTTGAATTCAGATATGAAAGTTAAAAAATCATCTCAGTTTAAATTCTTTCTGTCGACAAGTTGATTATTAAAAGCTTTAAAAATAACAGAGAAAATTATCCGAGAAAAAGCTTTTAAACCCAAGAAAAAGAAACCGGGGTTAAATTTAACCTCGGGTTAAACGCTAATCGGCCTTCGAACAACTGGGCCATGGTATGGTATACCGTATTTACTCGCACAAGCGCCGCCCCTATTGAGCCCTGCATTTGGGACAAAAATGTCGCGGCCCCGATACAATCAAAATCTAAAGGCGAAAATAATTATACTGTAGTTAAAACAATTCTTGGTCGCGTCCAACTTTCAAATAAACGCCACCCTCGAATAAGCTCCGCATTTGAGGTGTGAAAAAGTTGATAAGCGCGTATACGAGTTAATACGGTACATGCGTTGTTGATCAAGCGCGAGGTCAAAATGGCTGAATATTGGCCAAGTTCTTTTTTTCGTTTTTATGGACGGAGAGGAAGTCGAGGTCGATAAAAACTCAAAAAGGAACATGTCCAATATCCAGCCACCTTGATCGAACACGCTTGGTCAGTAAAGGATTTATTAAGTGGCCAAAAAGAGAACTTTCTTCTTGCGGGACCAATGCGGGAAATCCTGAGCGGGCAAGATAGGCCCACCTTGCCCGCTCGGGTAGCCAATCAGAACACAGTATTCGCTTCATCTTGCCCGCTGGTGGATTCAGCCATATAATAAGCAGTCACTACGCCCAACGCCATGCAACGCCCAAGGTTGTTCACACTACTGCTGCATGGCATTCGTTCGACGTTTTCGATGGTAGCATACGTAATTTTCATCCGGCCGGATCCGGTTGCTTGTTCACGTTACACCCTGGAGCAAAAGAAAAAAGATATGGTATAACTGAAGTAGATCACTTTAACGAGCGTCATGTCGCAGAGGCGTTCCAGAACAAGAATTTTACGGAAACTAGGGCTTGCGAACAAGAGACATATCCTGTATGGTTTTCGAGACGTAACAGTTATCTGGTGTGGTATGAATCCCGGGGATACTGGAGGAATTTTTTGTCGAGGGGGATATGCCGCTAGTAACCTTGAAAACTTATCCTTCGAACTGGCCAATCAAGTCGTTTATAGACAAAATCACGGCCACGAAACAAAGATAGATGTTTCGAGCATTACAACTCTATCTTTTAGAGAGAAACTGGAAAAATCTTTAAGAAGTCGTGTTCGAGGTTTTCAAAAGGTTTCATTGGTCCAACCAAGCTTTGTCCTTGACTTTCCTGTATTTCTGCTGTGTTCTTTTACAGTTATTTAACAATTATTCCTCGAGCCCGTATGGGCTCTGAGTCAATAGCCCATGGGGCCAAATGGGCTATTGACTCAGAGGCCATGAGGGCGAGAAGAATAATTGTTTTAGTAAAATCCAACTAGTTGGTCAAAAATATCGAGACAAAACAACTTTAGCTAGCAAAACGCGATTAATCCGCCATTGTTTTGGTTTTCAAAGCCGGCGCTTTTGGCTACTACTGGGCTATAACATATAGCCTAGTAGTAGCTCAACCAATCAAAACGCCGCATTGATAATAGACCACTGGTTGGATTTTACTAAAAACTGTCATCGGATTCTCGATACTTCTTTTAATTCTAAAAGCAGTTGGAAAGTGCTAATCTACTAAGAATATCTCAGCTTTTATTTTTATTAACTTACTTTGCAGTCGGGGTCTTCTTGGAAACATTGCTGACTTTTTGAACGTGAGCCTTTGCGGCCTGGCAAGGCCTTTCCACGTGGACTGGTACCATCAGTATGATACTAACTTGACCAGAAGCCATAAAACAGTATGACATCAATAAATATATCATTCTGGAGCATGCATAGCAACTTGACAAGAAGCTGTAAAACAGCATTAATTCGATATATATCTTTTTGAAGCACGCGTGAATACTTGACAAGAAGCCACACGACAGTGTGAAATCGACATTCGTCACTGTGAAGTATGCATAGCAACTTGAGAAGAAGCTGTAAAACAGCATTAGATCGATATATATCGTTTTGAAACGTGCGTGAATACTTTACAAGAAGCCACACGACAGTGTGAAATCGATATACGTCACTGTGAAGTACGCATAGCAAATAGCAACTTGACAAGAAGCTAAAGGCAGTATGACCCTAGATGTGTTCCATAGGAGTTCATTCAGTAACCATGCTGGCCCTCCCTGCCAGGGAATCAGCACAGGCTCCTTCGTCTCCTCGCTGACAGTATAAATAATCGTTTGCCGCGGGCGGGGAATTGTCGTCTTAAACCGCTTCCGAAATGAGTATGATATTTATTGGAGTTGATCATCCCGGCATTTTCTACCAAATCATACAACAATCCGTATCGTTCTCTCCATTATAGCTTTTTAGTGTGTAAGTATGCAAACAATTTCTGAAAGGTAGATGTTGCGCTTCCTGTTCATGGTATCAACTCACGTTCTGGTCGCAACCATTAGCCTGAATATAAAAGCCCTGCTCCACTACTAGGAGCCGCTGAATGTGTTGAATCGACATCCAAGAAGCTGATACTTTTGGAGTTTCAGGAAAACCCCAGAATCGCTGATATCCAGTATTTGGTATCGGTATTTGGCCCACCGTTTTTATGGTGATACCGTAAACTGCTGCTTGTATGCCCTGGGATCCTACAACTTCATAAGGGGGTTATAAACGGAGGGGCTTATTTATAGCAATACTGATATAAAAAAAAAACGTATTGCATTTACCGGTTTTCATTTACGCTTCAAAATGTCCTAAAAACTCGAATTCCTTTCAATACACTCGGAGGGGGGGGGACGTATACCAGGGGTAGGGGGTGTCTTATAATTGGATGTATTTTTCGTTTACTGGTAGGTGGGCCTTGGCGCGGGGCAGGGAGGGGGTGGGGGGGGGGGGCTTACAAGCCGTGGTTTACGGTCTATAGGCCTTGTGCAGAATTACCGTAATTCATTAATTTCCCTAAGCATCGTTTTGAGATTATCATCTTACGAAGCTTTAAGTTAATCCCATAACGTCTAGGGTGTTGTAGGGTAATGTCTGGTGACAGTCAGCCCCGTCCTAATATGTTGAGAACATTGTGGCCGTGTGGATCAGTAAACAGTCGCAACCTTTAGGTAAAAATTATCACCCCTTTCGTAACAATAGACAATAGGCCCTTTGCAGCGAGTCATTCACGTGGTACAAAAGAGAGAGCAAAAGACGCACTGAGAGAAGACCAAGGGCTCACATCATTTTAAATGGTAGTTTTCCTTTGTTTGTCTTGTCCCAGTGCATCCCTTGCTCTCCAGCGTGGCGGTTTTGGGATCAATTTTAGGTTTCTGGGAAACTGTCCATCTACCCCTCCCCTAACCCAACATTTTGCCCCAAGGGAGACGCAAATGTTAACGTTGAGTTAGGGGAGGGGTAGGTGGACAGTTTCCCAGAGACCTAAATTGATCACGGTTTGTACCGTGTGCATGACCAGCTGCAAAGGGCCTATTAGTTACACTGTGTATGCACAAGTACAAAAGTACAAGAAATTTTTGGTAATTTTGTGAAAAGTTTTACGCAAATTTTGTGGCGCTTCGTGTTACGGTTTATATTCTCGTTACGGTGTATAGTCCATTTGTATTACAGCAAAAGAATTTGGTACATTCTCGTCCTCATAGCAACGATCCTTTTGGCCTGCCCCTTGGATTGAGAAATTTTGTGTTGTCACATGACCATACGATTCGTCGTGCCACAGAGATGCCAATTATGTGCCAGAGCGAGCTTTGTTGAAATTAGACCACGTTATCGTTCTTTCATAATAGGGCGTTATACTATAGCCCCATTCACACCAAAGCTCAATTACGTTAAAAAACTGTTTAGTTAAACACGGTTTGAAATTGTTTCCTTCATGAAAGCGGCTGACTGACTCAAGTTGATTGCAAATTTAGTGCAAATTACAAAACATGATCAATTTCATTTGAATCCTGCGTAGGACCCTGTGTTCCTGTTTTCCGATTCTGTTTTTCATTTTGTAAAAAAAACCTCGTTTAATTAAACATTTTTTAGTTGTGTGAATGGCGTATATATCAAGCGTCCTCTTCCTTTTGCTCGCGATCAAGGTCAACAGACCTTTTTACCGATACGGCGGCCATATTGAATTAATTCGATTTAAGGAGTATTATAGGATGCCCAGGGGGGCATGAGCACATTTCGTTTGTATTTTCGGGCGCTTTTCGGGACATTGTTTCTTAAAGTTTTCTTAGAATAAGATTGTAATGGGAAAAAAGATCCTTGTGCCGTGTTTGGATGTAATAATGATCGCCTTTTTCTAGTTTAGTATTAGAAGTATGGTCTTTCACTGTATATTTCTCGGGAAAAAGGAGATAGCTGTCGGACTTGAGCATCCGCTGACCATTACAGCATGACTCCCGAAGGCTCAAACTTTAACTTACTGTTCGCTTTGTAGTTTGTCTATTGTTTTAAGACTTATTATATTTTTTCCAAAAGGCCTGAGGTTGAAATGAGTTATTTTGAGCGGGTGTTATAATGTGTTTCAAAAAGGGCTGTTGTCGGCTTGCACCGAAAGGTTTAAAATAAAATGATAGTTGAAGTGACATAATGATAAGTGAACTAACTTTTGTTATTCTTCAGACAAGGTCTAAGAACAAGAATATAAATATTTAAAAAAAGGTCATTGTTGGAATTTATTTATTTTTCCTAAGAAAATGAGCATGCAACAAAATCCTACGCGATTCTCGAACGGGTTTTTGGTGCCTTCTCTGCATCGGCAAAATGGCAAAGCCGGTATCCGACGCACAAAAAGCAGTCATCATCTTCACATAGATCATGCATAATGGACCTTGTTTATCCACCAGAGTTTTGCATAGCCACTGTTTCCAATATCACCTGGGTATCACAGTCATCCCCAAGAGAAATCAAAGACAATGGTTATGTAACTTTTTGGGGGGTTACACAAGGTACGTTATGAGCTAAGTGAAATAGCTGAATTGAACGCCTTATCTATCTATCTATCTATCTATCTATCTATCTATCTATCTATCTATCTATCTATCTATCTATCTATCTATCTATCTATCTATCTATCTATCATCTATCTATCTATCTATCATCTATCTATCTATCTATCATCTATCTATCTGTCTATTATTATTATTATCATTATCATTATCATTACCATGTAATTTATTTATTTATTTATTTATTATTTTGCTCTGTCTCACAAAGGAATCTTAGTCAAGTAGTGGTGCAATAAACGTGTTTATTCATTTTCTTTGTTTGCGTGCTCTAGGACTCGTCATGCTGAATTTCAATATATCAAATGTTGGCTATCAATAATTTTGATTAGCAAGTTAAAATACAAATTTTTAACAAGTGTAAAAAATAAGTGCTGCGATTTAAGTGCTACCGTATTGTTGGCTTGAACTTATATGTTTGATTAATTTACTGAGTCATTTAAATCTTGGCCGGGGTAAAAGAGATTTTATCAGCGCCCAGGAACGCGTGACTAAGCCCCAAGAGTGGCCGCATGGGAGGCTAGGAAAGCAACTCTTTGTGTGACCGATTTTCCCAAGCTAACGGTGAAATTGCCTGTGGCAAATTCCCATGGATACTTCAACTTAACCGAAAAGAATTCCCCATATTAAACCGGAGTTCCAGAGGCACGGTAAGTTCTATGGGTTAATAACAATCCATACTCAAAGGGGGTTACCACACAGCTGTTGTGAATGATCAGATCGTTAATAAATTCAAAAGCACCTTAAAACATAGGGACGTTTTTTTTTCCATCAGTGGTCAACAATTCTTTCCTTAAGAAGTTTGTGGACCCGTACTTTGACTGGCGAACGACAATTTTCCCTTTTTAGGCGCGAATGAAGTCGACGTTTTTGTAGTTTAAACTGGTCAAAAACTGGTCGAAACATTTACGATTATATAACGTCCTGAACGTCAGTATTAACGTTTTTACAAGGACGTTAACCTTAAACCGGGTTCAAGTTTTTTCTTCCCCTTGGGCAACTCTGTTAGCGTGTAACCGCAATTTGAAAGTGTGTTCAAAACCCAGAGCGAACTCAACCCAAGCCATTTCCCTAAGGGAGCTTTGCCATGGGATAAGTTCAGGCTAGTGCAACCGCACCAGGTTTCAGTAATATGCACTTACTGGCTGGCCTCGAATTCAGGTCGATCATTACACAACGATGTAAATTGAACCGTCAAGAATAACTTATTCATTGGCGGTAGGATTGATTGCCCGACAGTGTAAACACTTCAAACCTCCGTCTTTTTCCGTGCCTTTCCAAGTGTCCTTGCGATGTGTCGTATGTTTCTTGCTCGTTGCAGACACCTGTGTTTTGGACTTCTCGTTCTGTTCTTCGTATATGGAGGACTTATGTGGATGTCTGACAACATCGTTTTAGTTGGAGAATCAAAAAGTGGAGGTAAAGTAAGCGATTTTAAAAGCTGTATATACAGTACATTACTTAAGTCAGGGACACCCAACGACGTTTTCCTGAAAAAAAAACTTTTTGAAGGAGTAAAAATTGCCTTGAATTTCTAAAGCTTAAGAAAGGATAAAAATGTGTGGATAACCTTTCCATTCGTCTAAGATATCCGGAGTTTTTCTGCTAGCTTTCCGTACGATTTTCGGAGGTTGTGTTTTTCACGTTTTATTACCAGAATACTGCTGTTGCTTTTATTGGTATATAGACAAAACGCCTCCTAATTTTTTTTAAAGAAAGTACGGCTACTCAGCGACCTCGAACCTTCGACAGGACCCATCAGGATAGCTAACAGTTTCGGATGAGCCGAAAAAGCCTACTACAACTAATTCGAGGCTATAAAGTTCCCCTAAGACATCCGAGCAGATAGATAGTTTTTAGAGCAGCCGAATAGGCATCTAAAACTTCACGTAGAGAAAACCATTTGAGACAATTCTGACGTGTTTGGAAACTTTCGGGCGTTGGGTGCCCCCAGTGTTATGTGTACGTTTGTGATGATATTCTACATACATGAAAACAGGGGCATCCAACGAGAATATAGTTCAAACCACTTAAACATAGCATTTTTAAACGTATTTTAGTATTTAAACGGTAGATATACAGGATATAGGCATATTTTCATTCCCTAAAAATTTTTCATCTGTTTGGATTTCCTAGCTGAAAGTCTAGTGATCCGAAAATTATAGGGATCAAAACTTACCTTTTCGAAAATTTCAGCCAGAAAAAAGGCTCCCGAAAATTCTAGGTTACCTCTCCAGGGTAAAAATCCGTTAAAAATAGGCAATTATACCATTATTTAGATGTTCGAAAATCCTAGGAGAAGCAGGCAAGCAAGAAATTTAACAACAAATGTTCCGAAAATTCCAGATCTCAAATCGTCTTCCGAACAGATATTTTCCGAAAATTGTCGTTGGGTGCCCCTGCCTGATGAAAATAGTCGTCTACACTCATGCTACTGTTAATGTTGTTCCTGCTTTTGTGAACTGGTGTTTTTCATGTCATTTATGTTCAAAGGCCAACGTGGCTGATCCTTGCAAATTTTAGGGAATAGTATTTGCATGATGATTTGCATGAGATCCGTTCAAAAATTTGGGTTCATCTTACTTCGTAACCACTGCATTGTTTTATACTTCCATAAGAAGTTTCATATTTTCTTTATCGAAACTAAAATAACAGCTTCTATTAATTAAAACATTTTTGTCTACCAAGTTTCTTTATATGGGAAAAATAAAACCATGCGTTCCCAAGTTTGGTGTTTTTCTTGTTGGAGGCGATATGGAGTTTTTACTTTAAAAACGTTCTCAGGCAGGTATATTTAGGACTTGTTGAAATATTCAGCTTATACGGGCTGTAGATTTGAACAGATCAACTGTAGAAATATTAAGTATATAGAATCCACAAGAGAGTGCCTCTTTAGTCTCGTTAAAATACAACTATATATCGCCCATGTTGCTAATTTAGATTTTGCTACTATAAACAATAACCCGCACAGTCAGATCAAAATACGTAAAACTTTATAAAACTTATAGCTTGAATTCATCTGGGTTCAAATAAAATGTTTCGCCAAAACCAATCGTTATTTATTTAGATGTTTCCATGCTACTTGTTTGTAGCCATAATTAAGCCATTTGCTCTAAGGTAGTTTTTAAATTAGATTTTACACCTCGTGCAGAGAGTTGAATATTAAGTTATCCGGCGAGAGCAGGAGCCCATCAAATTTGATGGGCTCCTGGCGAGAGTTGTTAATAAGATTTACTTTGCAAGACTTAATTGTGTGATCCCTGGTTTCCGTAATCGATTTGTGCAGTTGTTCAGGCGGTCCTGCTTCATGG
This sequence comes from Porites lutea, assembly GCF_958299795.1. Classification (NCBI taxonomy): domain Eukaryota; kingdom Metazoa; phylum Cnidaria; class Anthozoa; order Scleractinia; family Poritidae; genus Porites; species Porites lutea. The sequence goes on from NC_133206.1 coordinate 16,970,085, forward strand.
TCCTTGGTCTTGAGTCGTCTGAGGGCAGAAAATGTGCGCTGATTTGAAGTCGCCTATGTTACAAGTATTGTCAAATAACAGTTTAAAAGTGTTTTTCAGCACCACTCCAAATTTTTGTTTGGGGGGCTACGGACCCCCCCGTCCTCCCCCCCCCAGCTTCGCCGCTATAGTCCTTCTTCTTCTTCTTCTTCTTCTTCTTCTTCTTCTTCTTCTTCTTCTTCTTCTTCTTCTTCTTCTTCTTCTTCTTCTTCTTCTTCTCAGAAAGTCACAAAAGCTGCTTTTTGGCATTCTGCTAGGCTGTTTGCATTACTACAAATGCCGTCACTGCAAAATTGGAAGAAATTTTTGGTTGCCCTCCCCTTTTCAACCCAACATTTTTTCTTTTGATCTCCCTCTTAAACACGTATTTTTTCATGGTCCCCCATCAAATCCCACCAGCAACCCCCCCTACCTGATAATAAATGAACGGTATTTCTTGCTTATTCGTTATTGCATATATGAAACAAAACTTTACTAGCATTTACTACTATTGATATTATTAATAATTAATTAAAACATTTTTGGTGAAACATTTCCATTTTATGGGTAAACTAAAACCATGTCAGTTCGCAGGTTTGCTGTTCTCATATTCATGATGTTATGATGTTTTACTTAAAAGGTGTTAGCTGAGCTAATGATACAGGAACTGATGTTTTTTAGTCCCGACAGTCTACATAGCCTTGGAATCTGATTTCAAACGGAGTAGAACCCGCAAGAGAGCCTTCTCATCAGCGAAAACCTCAGAAAGACGGGTTAATTTCAGAAACGTTCAAGGATTTTACACGAATAAATTAGTGAGGCCGGATTTTCAACTAGGCCAATTATCTGCCCTAGCTGTTTCCTGGTAACCTGTGTGTCGCCCTAAACGATTTTGAATCTTAAACCTTAATCCTTTTTGCCAGTGTTACCTCGGCTACTGAGATTATTTTGAGTCTGATCCTACATGAAATTTACCTGATTTAGATGTCGATTTTCCCAGTTTAATCCTTTATATAATTGAAAACTTTTCTTCAAATTCATAGTGGTTTAATTGGTCTAAATGTGTCCCATAATCTCCCTGCTATAAGACAATCTTCTCATCCCCATCCATCTGGATAGATTTTCTCTTTCGCGTTATTAATTTTTACCAGCGTATGCAACAGAAAATGACTTTCTCTCTTGGCGTACGAATGTATGAAAGGTTGCGTGTAAAGGTAAAAGTTGATCCTCTCAATCTTTACGTTTACGCGCGACCGTTCGGACATTGCCTCTAGTTCATTTTCGCGTGTACGCACGTAAAAATTACGCGACATTATTGCCACTGGCGAAATCCACCGTTTAGAGACGCATATAACTCATAAAATGGTTGCTGCAAACGCGATAATGATCGAGCTTTTTGCCATCGAGATCTGGGCGATTAACATTCGCCAACCATCTTCGTCGCCGTTCTTCCGTTAATAGGGAGTTTAAGATACGGCGACTACGGACTACGGCTACGGATAAATATGCTACTGCGCATGATCAAAACCACGTGACTGTTCATTTTTCCCGCGTAGTCCTGCGGCTACGGTGAATTGTTGAGCTGTTTCGCGTAGTCGGGACTACGGAGAACATTTTGCTCGTATTTTGCCGTCTCGGTAATTCAAGAATCTCGTCTTTTCGTAGAAAAGTTTTCAATTCACCTGCTTTAAGTGAGAGGGAAGCAAAATATGTATGTTGTGTCTAATTTCTGCTCAGATTTCCGCTTTTAATCCACTGTTGTGACTACATTTTTATCTACCCTGCGAGCAGAGGCTACATTTTCGCGGTATGAGCTGGCGTGCGAAAAGTAGCCTCTGCCGACAACCGTTCAAATCCGTCCAGAAATCTAGGCCCAGTTGTTCGAAGGCCGATTAGCACTTAACCCGGGGTTAAATTTAACCCTGGTTTTTTTTTCTTGTGTTCAAAAGCATTTTCTCGGATAATTTTCTCTGTTATTTTTAGAGCTTGCAATCATCAACTTGTAGACAAAAAGAACTAAAACTGAAATGCTTTTTAAGCTTTCAAATCTGAATTCAAATCTCGCACTAACCCTGGGTTATCTTAACCCGGCTTTGAACAACTCGGCCCTGGACGAATAAATAAAAAAAACGGGTTTTTTCTTGTTCTTGACCGGTTTAGAGCATTGCAGGGGCATTGCGTGAGTCTTGCGTCAGCGAATGAACGCTGACCATTATTGCGCCTTCATGCATCCCTTCGCGCCAAATTCTGGCATACGAACGCGGATCAACGAAGCTCAAACGTAGCAACAGGAAAAGTTCAAAACAATTTCAAAAATCCCTGTTTATGTATTTAAAAGAGCGTCGTCAACAACTTGAATAAGCTCTGTATTTTAACGCTGTCGGAATACCAAAACAAGCTGCTGCCGGTGCTTCTTACGGGACCGTGTAAAGATCGTAATTTATCATATGGTAGTTCTTGTTTGCCAGGAAAAGAAAATGGATACTACGGTGATTTTTGTTGTGTCGCCTCTCAATGCAAGGCTAAATGCACTGTTTTAAGACACAGATGGGAACCGGAATGTTTGAAAGAATCATCGATCAGTTTTCTTTTCGTGGAAAAAGCAGAAAAAAAGCTTCTAGCTGAACACTGATTCGCCCTCAAGGACTTCAAGCTGGTTGGCTTCTTCACGGTGGAACGCTTGTCCTGTTCTGAAAAGAAACCAAAGCGGCAGAGTTTTTGAAGAATTTTCAGGTACAACTTGCACATTAATGGTCAAGGAAGTTCTGTTTTTAAATGGAAATTTAAGTATGTATAGTTGTTTCATAGATGTTTTATACGACTTGAGACGGATTTTGGCGTTGACATTTGTTGTCTTTGGCAGCTTTTACTTGCGTGAAATGATCCACGATCTAGTTAGTATTACGCGAATTGCTTTTAAGGATAAAATTATGAGTTTTCGAATAAAATTTTTCGATAAATAATTTTTCTGACTACTGTTTTATCTATGTTCATTCGTAACATTAGTCCAATTTATTTCAAGCATTACTTCTGCGTGGCGTTGTCGGCGAATTTCATTTTTTACTTTGAGCACAACTATTACTATAGGTAATATTAAAGCCGGACAAATGTGCTCCCCGCAAAACAGACAGAACTTACTACAGTTGATAGCATAAAAATACTTTCCTAAAAAAGACGATCCGTGAAAATTTTGCGGCTAAAATACTTAAAACCAGAGGGGGCGAAGCAGAAAAACAAAACGAAAGCTCGAGGAGAGTAGTTCGCAGGTAGTTTTCGCAAGTTTGATTCCCGCGAAACTCACGCAGATTTGACGAACCAGTTGCTTGCAAATCGCGTGACGAATTTTGCGCATGCACGATAGAAAATTGAACGGTTGTCGGCAGAGGCTACTTTTCGCACAACAGCTCATACCGCGAAAATGTAGCCTCTGCTCGCAGGGTAATTTTTATCTTGCTAAGCTCATGTTTAAATAAGCTTAGCTGTTTATACGCAGAATTCAGATTGACGGCCTGGGAGAAGAGAAATCATTCAGGTAATTTATTTTCTCTTCGCACTTGAAAAGTTTCAATGTTTGTTCGAACTGATTAGTGAGTCTTTGTACTTGTGTAACTTTATTTATGCGAGTTTTTGGATCGCGCCATTTGCTGCATGAAAATGATGTAAACATGCTCGAGACAATCGAAACTCGGCATTTCAGTACTTCAAACTACATCAGATCAGTAGTCGGAGAAGTCCATCTTCTAAATCTAATAAATGAGCTATTACTATTTCTGTCTATATGTTTAATATTTGACATAAGTATTCATGGGCGAAAAAATAAAACCGGTGTAACCAAAACTTTGTTTACCAATTTCACCCGACGTAATTGCTTCCTTCAAGTATGGAAGAATTTGTTCATTGTTCTAAAGATAAGATCACATGCAAAACTGACTTGCACTTTTGTGAACTGTGATGAAAACAAGAAAATCTTTGCTTGTTGTTTCCATCTCCGCCTCTTCTGTCGTAGTCTACTGTCTGTAGTGCAATCTTAACGTTCTATATTTGCACGACTCAACCCAGTGCTACGAACAAAGGACAACGCTCGTCCAGCCGTAGTTCGTAGTCTGTAGTCTCCGTATCTTAAACTCCCTAATTTTCTTGTTTCTTCTCCTTGGTTCCAAATAACAGAAGGAAAACGATAGAATTTAAACAGTCCCCTCTCACGTTTTGAATTATGACTGCATCCATACACCGCACAAAGATGTGGCATAATTAAAGAGGCAGAATTATGATTCCGCCTTATGAAACACGTGGGTTAGTTATCCCCCAACATGGCGCACGCCTGATTTTTAATTTATGCTGACGTCACGTGCAAACAAAGAATAAGCGTCCCCTTTTGGGTCCCAAATTTTTATGCGCCTTGCAACGACAAAAGAGTAATTAACAATTATTCCTCGAGCCCGAATGGGTGCCGAGTCAATAGCCCATGAATCCGAAGGCCGAATGGGCTACTGACTCAGAAGCCAACATAAGCAAAACTCGATTCTGCGGCCATTGTTTTGGTTTTCAAAGCCGGCACTTTTCTCTACTAATGGGCTATAACATATAGCCTAGTAGTTTCTCAACCAATCAGAACGCAGCATTGATGACCACTAGTTCTACTAGCTGGATTTTACTAAACCCTGTTAGCAGGCTTTGGCGTAATTACTAAAGCAGTATACTCGTCTGCTTTGTTAGTATGTCGGATATATGTACGAGGCAAAGCTATAAAAACATGTAGGTTTCAACTTTCGTAGAAGAAAAAACAATTAAAAGTCACAGAAAACTAAAAAAACTGCAACGCAATAGCAATGTAATTTTGGTTTCTTGACAGTCAGTGAAGAACCAAAGCACCCCTATATTTTACCTTATGTTACGGGTTCTGAGCAAACTGTTTAGCTACATCTTCCTTTGGGAGAGGTAGGGCGCTCGAGTGCCCTCCACATATAATTGCTGAGACAGCGATATCTTAATACAGTCGACTCTCGATAACTCGAACCTCGCTAACTCGAACCTCGTGCTAACTCGAACCAAAATCGATTTCCCCTGGATTTCCGTCATACATTCATTGTAATTTTACCGTCGGTAACTCGAACCCTCGATAACTCGAACTCCCGCTAACTCGAATCTTTTTTCGATTTTCCTTGAAGGTTCGAGTTATCGGAAGTCGACTGTATATTCATGTACTGTTTTACCTTCACAGTACCAGAATCGTTTGATAGCAAAGTGCAACAAAGAAGGCAGCTTCATCGAGACCAATGTGAAAAGAAGCCAGCAAATCCTAAGTTTATTGAAGAGGCAGATTTTACTTACTTCATTGTTATTGACGAATTAAAGCTTGTGTTCTGCTGGATTCCTAAAATTTCCTGCACAACTTGGAAACGAGTTCTATTTCAAGCTAAAAACAACGGTACAATTGTCCCTATGAGAGCACATGATGATGGAAACAACTAGGGACATTTGGGACGACTTAGAAATCACCCACCGGCTGAAAGAAAGCGAATCCTTGACACATATTATAAAGCTATGTTTGTGCGCGAGCCATTTGCTCGTGTACTCTCAGCCTTTAAAAACAAAGTCGAGGGACATTCAAACGATATGTTTAAAGGGTGGGAACCAAGCATGCCAGATGAAGACGTAGAAAAGAACAAATTCCCTATTTACATCCGAAATGTTCTTTCTTATAACCGTTCAAGCTTAGCCATCAACAAACATTGGCGATTGTACGACCAGATTTGTCCATGCGAAGTGGACTATGATTTCATTGGGCACTTTGAGGATCTGGGGCTGGAAGGTCAAATGCTGTTGAAGGCAATCGGAGTAGATCACCTAATGTCATTTCCAGAGTATCATTCATCGCACTCCAAACCGCACCTGCTGGAGTACTATTCTAAGCTGACCAAAGAGGAAATTTACAAACTTGGGAAGTTTTACGAGCTCGACTTCAAGATATTTGGATATGATTTTCCTGGACCACTAAAGGAGATCTTGAAAGAAAAAGAACTTCAATGAGAAGAAACATATTGAAAGAAAATCACTCAGTCCAATGGTACTAGGTGTTCGCATGAATGTGTTTTTTTGTTGTTGTTTTGAAATGAGTGGTAAACAAGTCTAACTCGATCAGGTCCGCTATTCATTGGAGTCAGGCCCCTTCAGTCAGGAGCGTGGTCATTTGCGTGTCTTGCGCGTTTTGCTCGATAAGCTAATTAAGGAAAAAGGGAAACTGCTCGTAGTCTACGGTTATAGCCAGGTCTCCTGGCCTTGACAGACTCCTTGCTTGAACCATTCAAAAACTCACCTGAAAAACTAGTCTTAAAAGCTAAGGCTATTTACGTTACTGTTAGTACGAGAAGATCTTGTTTTTTCAAACATTTTCAGACATAACAAAAAATACATGTAGGTAAACATATAGAAATCGATAAATAGGGAAAATGAATAAACTTGCAACAAGTTTGGTTCCTGTACATTAATGGACAAGAGAGTCGATAGAGAGGATAAAAGTCTCTCGATTGGTAAGAGGAATAAAGGAGCTTATGACATGGGCTCCTGGTTTCAAAGACTTAGCAACCTGGCCTACGGAGTCTTCCTTATGCACTGGGGCACTACAGGGTTATATGCTTCTGACTTCATAGAGTTCCCCTTTCAAAGTGGTAGAAACTGAAAAATTTATAAATGACAAATTCCCCACCCCCGGACAGACCTTTGGTGAAAAAATTCCCCACCGTTGGAACACAGTTAACTACGATGGCTGTGGTACCCGTTTTTCACACTCAGTACAGATTTTGGGATTCTTGCTGATGTCAGCATTTTTGAGACCCGTTCGGGGCGGTTTGGACTGGTTAGTTTTTGCTAATTAATTGGACAAAACGATAAGTACTTAAAGAAAAGGCGCTACTATATAGTATATGAGTCAAAGTCAAAGTCAGAGTTCAGTTAATTTGTATCATTATGGTACGGAGGTTATGGTTAATCTTTCGCCGGATACTGTTGTTCAGGTCAAAATTAATGAAGCCGAATTTATTGTCTAAGGAAAGGAAATCTTGTCAGTTCAAAAACCGGAATATTCCAGTAAATTATATTCTGCGGCGATTTGCGAACAGGAAGTAATTACAGAACCAATTGAGAAGTGAAATTTTGAGTATATTGATGAAGTTAAAGTTAGTGAACGCGAATTAATCCAGGGAACAGTTAAATATCAAGGAATAATAAATACAGAGAATATTTCACCCCCACCATATGACGCAGATGAAATGTTTGAATTTTCAGATAATCCACCGGAATATTTTGCTTCTTATCTTCCTCCACCGGAATATTCTCCTAACCCAGAAATTAAATTGAAGCTATTGAAAAAGTTTAAGACACAGTATTTTTTGCCAAACTATATTGAGGCCCGAATGGAACCGGAATTCCAGAAGAAGAATATAATGAATTATTTTGGGGACCGGTTGGAGAATACGATTATGATCCAGTAATAAGTGCCCAAGAGGAAAATTGGGAAAGATCAAACAGAGAATTTGAACGTACAGAATATTACAATCCAAACATAAATTTTGGAGTACAGGATTCGGTATTACGAGAAAATGGTAATATATATGACCCTCAAGTTGATGAAATAATTGATGACATAATTAATAACCATGGAGGTGTTTTCCCATGTGGTTGTGGAACGGTATATCAAAGTCCTGATTAGTTAGTTAGTTAGTTTGTATAAATTTTCAAGATGTTTCTGTGTTAATGGTGGTAATTGTGTGTTAGATGGCGCCATAGAATTTGTTGAATAATTAGGCATATGTGTTAACTGTGGTAAGTTGGGTTTTTGTTTATTACCCTTAGTACTATTGGGTTTTCGTTTGGTACCTTTGGAACCTTGTTTTGTCAATAAATGAGGAAAAATATAATGATACTGTACAATTAATTCAATAATCTGTCGTCTTTTCATTTTTGTAACAGCAAACTTATCAGCTTTCATTTTGATGATTTCTTTTTTGAGCTCTTTGAGAGTGAATGTATTCAGATTTTTTCGTAATTCTATCTTTTGGAGTTCATTATAGTTGTCTAATAATTGGTCAGCATTCATATACTAATTAATTAGATAATCCTGTGGATGACTCTGTAATGGGTTTTTAGTGTGTCATTATTATAGAAATGTTTGATGCAATATTTACACGGTACTCTGATACCTTTCATATAATCATGTACTTCTATACAGATTTCATCGTAGTCGTTACTTAGGATAAATTTATAGTTATTATTACTGTACTTTTCCATTAACTCATATTGTGCTTTACTTATATGATAATTATTAGTTGGTGATTTGAATTCAATACAGAGGCCCCCTTATAATCTTTGTGATAATCGAGTACCATTAAATCAGGCTGTCCTCTCATATATCCTTTCTTATACCAATCGAGGCGTTTGTCATCAGTATCTTGATTTTCACCCAGTCCTGCTACTTATATAGAATCTGGATAATATTTCCTTATGAGGCTCACTAGCAGCATAGGTCGTCTATATAGCACACATTGTGATGCAAATGAGTTGTATTGTCTTTCCAGCCTTCTGATTGGTGCAGAGGGTTTTCCGAAAGTTAATGAGGTGGCATTGTTTGGAAATCGGAAATATCTTAGAACGAGGCTCGGGTATCGTCGGAAGCCTTCGGAAGAGGTCGGAAGTATGCTAATTAGGGATGATGTCATGAAGTAAGAAGGAGAGACACATGAGAAGTTATTATAATATAGTAAGAAGCGAACTTATATGTGTAATCGGTTCGGTCAACTCACACATGTGGGACAGAATAAGTGTCCCCTGCGCAGTGCGCATGTGCAAGGCAGAACGCATGCGCAGTCATGAATTTGAAGAAAAAACGTTCTAAAACGATGCGGAAAAGGGAAAATAATTGTAGCAAATCATTTGCATGAAGTTGTCGAAAGGTTTGTAGCTAAATAGGAGAGCGTTCGCTTTGCAGGTGAAAGATTCAAGGATCTAAAGTGAAATAGGTCAAAGGTAATTAAATATTCAAAAACCAGTCAAGTGAATTCATCATGACGTTAAGTCTTAAAGAGCCGGGTGTGTGAGTGTTTCCTTTCTTGCTGACAAATAGAAGTGAAAAAAACATCCACTGTTGGAACATTTGGTGTAAAATAAAAAACGATTATATGTCTCTTCGTTTATTTAAACTTGCATGCTGACATTGTTTGCGTGCAGGCAAAAAGGTTGTGTAATAGTCACTGACGTCAAACAAGATGGCCGACTAATCCCTTAGACAATGGAAGGATTAATAAGGGAAAAATTAAACTGGCAAAAGGTTATCCAAGCGAAAAGAATATTCAGCGCTGACAAAACGGTCCTTGCTAAACAAAAATAAAATGGTTTTGCTTAAAAGAAACGTCAAGGAGTAGTTGAAAGTACGTGCAGGCAAAAAGATTGTGTAATAGTCACTGACGTCAAACAAGATGGCCGACTAATCCCTTAGACAATGGAAGGATTAATAAGGAAAAAATTAAATTGGCAAAGGGTTTTCCAAGCGAAAAGAATATTCAGCGCTGACAAAACGGTCCTTGCTAAACAAAAATAAAATGGTTTTACTTAAAAGAAACGTCAAGGAGTAGTTGAAAGTACGTGCAGGCAAAAAGGTTGTGTAATAGTCACTGACGTCAAACAAGATGTCCCACTAATCCCTTAGACAATGGAAGGATTAATAAGGAAAAAATTAAATTGGCAAAGGGTTTTCCAAGCGAAAAGAAGCGAAAAAAAATATTCAGCGCTGACAAAACGGTCCTTGCTAAACAAAAATAAAATGGTTTTGCTTAAAAGAAACGTCAAGGAGTAGTTGAAAGTACGTGCAGGCAAAAAGATTGTGTAATAACCATTGACGTCAAACAAGATGGCCGACTAATCCCTTAGACAATGGAAGGATTAATAAGGGAAAAATTAAATTGGCAAAGGGTTTTCCAAGCGAAAAAAAATATTCAGCGCTGACAAACCGGTCCTTGCTAAACAAAAATAAAATGGTTTTGCTTAAAAGAAACGTCAAGGAGTAGTTGAAAGTACGTGCAGGCAAAAAGATTGTGTAATAGTCACTGACGTCAAACAAGATGTCCCACTAATCCCTTAGACAATGGAAGGATTAATAACGGAAAAATTAAATTGGCAAAGGGTTTTCCAAGCGAAAAAAAATATTCAGCGCTGACAAAACGGTCCTTGCTAAACAAAAATAAAATGGTTTTGCTTAAAAGAAACGTCAAGGAGTAGTTGAAAGTACGTGCAGGCAAAAAGGTTGTGTAATAACCATTGACGTCAAACAAGATGTCCCACTAATCCCTTAGACAATGGAAGGATTAATAAGGAAAAAATTAAATTGGCAAAGGGTTTTCCAAGCGAAAAGAAGCGAAAAAAAATATTCAGCGCTGACAAAACGGTCCTTGCTAAACAAAAATAAAATGGTCTTGCTTAAAAGAAACGTCAAGGAGTAGTTGAAAGTACGTGCAGGCAAAAAGGTTGTGTAATAGTCACTGACGTCAAACAAGATGGCCGACTAATCCCTTAGACAATGGAAGGATTAATAAGGGAAAAATTAAACTGGCAAAGGGTTTTCCAAGCGAAAAGAATATTCAGCGCTGACAAAACGGTCCTTGCTAAACAAAAATAAAATGGTTTTACTTAAAAGAAACGTCAAGGAGTAGTTGAAAGTACGTGCAGGCAAAATAATTGTGTAATAACCATTGACGTCAAACAAGATGGCCGACTACAATGGGTGTAAATTAAAATTCAAATACTAGGTAGGTAAAAATATTAAGTAAGCGAAAAGTAATATCCCTTGTTCTAGAAATACAAAGGATGAAAAGAGACAAGATGGCTGACTAAATCTTAATGTCAAAAGAAAGACGTCATTGCTTAAAGAACCAGCTCAGCAAAAATTTTTTGTCCCATTCAAGGACAATACGCTTGGATGAGTGTGTATGCAAATTCGTTTCAAAGGTCAAGGCGGCCTTTTGTTTCAACCTTCATAAACAACTGTGAGTTAGCCACGAGTCTTTATTCACTTCAAAGTGTCTTAGAGTGTTCAACGCTTATTACTCTCAACGAGATAGAATTGTCTGCTACTTGAGTGATCGAACGATGGAAGGTAAGATTGAGTTCGTTCTTGTATAAACCAATGTGAATGAAAGGTAACGTGAAGAATGTTGGAATGGTAGCTCATGGCTTTCATGTTCTTTTGTAGAATTTATGAACCAAGATTCAAGGTTAGTCAACGCGGTGGATAGGAACATTGAAGGTAAATAACTGTTAGTCTAGTAGTAACATTGCGTAAAACAAAGTGAACTGTATTGGAAGCAGGTTAAGACTTTGAGAAGTACAGATATTGTCAGCTAAGTTAACGAATTAATTTGTGAAGCGAACTAGAGTTGATGGAGCATTGATGAATTAAATTATCTTGTAAAACGTTTGGAGCAAATTATAATATAAAAGCCAAGGTAACGCAGTAGAATTAAATTGTGAAGTGAACTAGGGTTAACGCAGCGTGAATGAAGTCAAATATCTTGTAAAACGTTAAGAGGAAATTATTAACATGGTAGATGTCAATATGTAGAAATGAATTGACCGTAGCTAAACAAAGTAAAGATAAGCAGAGTATTTATTTAAGCGGAAAGACATAATTTCCAGGTCGAAGTAACACAAACAAGTAGAAGTCGAACTAGGATTAACGTAGCGTGAAACAAAATCAATGTAGGCTAAACGATAATCACGAACTCAGTAAATAAGAAAGTTTCTTTGCAAAATTAAAAACAGAATTATCGTAAAGAACCTAGCGTTAATGCAGACGTTTCGTTTTATTTTTTAGCTTTAACCAATCAAGACAATGATGATTTACTGCAGCCTGCTCATCACCGCGTAGAACGGAATGAAGAACCAGTGGAAATAGAAGCATTGGATAGTGACATTGAAGGTAAATCAGCTTTTTACATGTCTATTGTTAAGGAAAGAGAAATAAGTCGATGAGGGCAATGTAGGCGTGTAACCGAAGCGACAACAACAGAGACGAATGGTCAAGCAATAGACACTCAAACCAGGTGTAATGGAGCGTAAAGATTCCCGCGTAAATGCAGACCTTTCGTTCAAGATAACTAAAGAGACACTCGAACCAGGTGCAAGGGGGCGTTAAAGATTCCCGCGTAAATAATTTTCTTTTATAGAGGTTAAGTGAAATAAAATAGAAGCTCGAACCGGGTGTAACAGAGCGTAAATTGTCAAGTAGAACGCAAAAGTACAATCGTAAACTGTGAAAACAACCAAGCGTTAATACAGACCTTTCTTGTGTATTTTTTATAGCCTTATTGAACGATGATGATGAGGCTCTGCTCTCTGCCTTTCGCCGTTTTGAGCAACGTGGGGGTAATCCACTGTTTCGCGCTGAATTTACGCCCGTGGGAAGAAATCGATCATTTAGAAGCATAGTTTCCCAGCGGAAATTTAAACTCACCTTCCAGCAACTGAGGGATCCTCAAGAGGAACCACTAGGGGAAGCACTCACGGAAGCCATCGTTCAGGGTCTGCGAAGGCTGGTAGCCAACGAGGGGTTTAATGTCAGGGACTATTCCCTTTTGATGGCCGTACATTCAAATTCATTCACTCATGTATGGTCGCAATCTGCCCGACATGTACCTTTAGAACTATGGCTTAATAATGAAGATTACGCCTGCACCTATCTAGAAGATTTGGCCAGAAAACTAAACTCGGCGGAAGTCATGGACCCCCATAGAGATGGGTTTTTTGTGGAATTGACCTTCGTTAAAAACCTGGGTGTTGGTGGAAAAAATGGGGGCAAACAAGGAAATCCTGGTCGCCATGCATGGGAAAAATTGGCGAAGAAGAAAAGATGTGTCATAAGAATTAAGAACCATGACGAACTCTGCTGTGCCCGGGGCATTGTGACCGTAAAGGAAAAAGTCGACGGGGGCTCCCACTACCAGAATTTAAAAAACGGAAGACCGATTCAAGAACGATGGGCAAGACAATTGCATCAAGAAGCGGGTGTTCCCGAAGGCCCCTGTGGGTTTGAAGAATTACAAAAATTTCAAGACCATCTAGGCCCACAGGGGTACCAGTTAATAGTCGTAGAACCCTCCAAATGCCTAATTGTCTTTAAAGATGCTACATTTAATGACGCCCCTCACTTCATCGCCCTAGTCAAGCATCAAAACCATTACGATGGTTTAACATCCATCCCTGCCCTCATTAATCGGTCCTATTATTGCCGGCATTGTGATAAGGCTTATGATCGTGAGGATGCCCGCCACCATAATTGTCTTGGTCAGAATTGTCCTGCCTGCTGCCGCGGAAATAAGACGTGCCCTAATTATGCCGCATGGATCAAACCCACTCTTAATTGTCCCCATTGCCACTGTTTATTTTATGGTCAAAATTGTTTTGATGCCCACAAGATGAAAGAAAAGAAGAAAGGGACCAAAAGCTTGTGTGAAAGTTGGCGAAAATGTTTACACTGTTCCGCCGAGTATGCTGTCAACCCCAAGAAACCGCATCAATGTTTCCACGCCACCTGCCGAAATTGCGGTGAATTTGCTCACGTCCACCATCGTTGCTATATCCAGCCTGTCCAACCAAAAGAAGACACCCCTCAAGGAGATCCTTTAGAAAACCCCGCGGCTTATGTAAATGATGATGACGATAATGATGATGATAACGAGAAACGAGGCCCCCCACCCCCTCCCCTCTTAAATTTCGCGGATATACAATGTTTTACGACCAAAGACCGCGTGTTTGTCCCGAACCTCATTTGTTGGTCCACCCAAGAAGACGACCAGATTCATCATGCTGACAGGATTGAAGAATTTTTACATGCCTTAGAAGACCTCACAGAAGTGGAAGGAGATGAAAGACCCCACAAAGTCATCACCTTCTTCCATAACATGCGAGGCTTTGACGGGAACTTCGTTTTAGAAGCACTGTATGACCAAGGACGAGCGGTCGAAAAACCTCTAACGCAGGGCGCAAAAATCCTTTATTTTGAGTCGGGGAACTTGATCTTTAAAGACTCGATGAATTTCTTTGCCATGGCACTTGAGAAATTTCCTGCTACTTTCAATCTTCGTGAGCTCCACAAAGGTTTTTTTCCTCACGCCTTCAACCGTGAAGAAAATTTTGAGTATTCTGGCGAGTACCCCCCAAAAGAAGATTACCATCCAGACGAAATGGATAGTAAGAAGAGAGACAAGTTTCTGGCGTGGCACGCCCGCAAAGTCGCCGAACGAGCAGTGTTCAACTTTCAAGAGGAGCTATTGAAGTATTGCAAAAGCGATGTCAAGTTATTAAAAGAAGGGTGTTTGAAGTTTGTGGCCGAGTTTGAAGAAATTGCCGGCTTCAATCCTCTCGTAGAAGCAGTCACGATTGCCAGCGCCTGCAATCTCTTCTGGCGACGAGAAAAATTGGAGACCGATCTCATTGCCTTAGAACCGCAAGGTGGGTGGCGTGGAAACCGCATCAACCAAAGTAAAATCGCTTTGGAATGGCTCTATTATCAAGATCATCTTTTGGGAGGGATGGGGCGTGTCCGCCACGTGCGTAATGGCGGGGAAGTACAAGTCGGCACCCCAGGTGAGATGGTGTACGTGGATGGCTACGACGAGACCACCCATACCATCTTTGAATTTTACGGCTGCTACTATCACGGGTGCCCCCGTTGTTTCAAGCGGCAACGCGATGTCAGAAGAAATTGCCATGCAGACCGTACAGTCAATGAAGTGTATGAAGCCACCGAAAGAAAAGCGGCCATGTTGCGTCTTTGTGGTTACCACGTCGTAGAAAAATGGGAATGTGAATTTCAAGAAGAAAAGAAGACTGACCCTACCTTAAAAGCATTCCTAGACGACTTGGACATGGTCCCTCCCTTAGACCCACGAGACGCCTTCTATGGGGGCAGAACGGGGGCTGTCTCCTTGTACGCCAAAGCAGAAGAGGGAGAGAGCATCAAATACTGTGATGTCACGTCCCTTTACCCCTGGGTAAACAAATACAAAGAATACCCGGTTCGGTTCCCGCTGATCTATACCAATCCCTCGGACCAAGAGATCGATCATTATTTTGGCTTGGCACAAGTCGACATCTTGGCCCCGCAGCATTTATTCCATCCCGTACTCCCCGTCCGGGCTGGTGGTAAACTCACCTTCCCCCTCTGCTCCGCCTGTGTTCGCGAAGAACAGCAAAAGCCCTGGCTGGAAAGAACCAACCTGTGTCCTCATACAGATCAAGAACGGATGCTGAGAGGGACGTGGGCTACCCCAGAATTGCAAAAAGCAGTGGAGCTCGGTTATCGTATCGTTAAAATTCATGAGGTGTGGCATTTCCAAGAAGAGGACAGACGGGTGGGGCTCTTCGCAGATTATGTCAACACCTGGCTTAAAATCAAGCAGGAATCGGCGGGCTGGCCGGACGAGTGTCACACACCAGAGCAGAAAGACGCGTACCTCCGTGACTATGAAGAGAAAGAAGGAATTCGTTTGGAGCAGGTCGCCAAGAACCCGGGGCGGAAACAGGTCGCTAAGATGATGCTCAACAGGTGAGTGTTTAGTGTAGAAAAAGTCTGCTGATAAGAGGTATAAGTTGCAGACAAAGTCTGCACTTAAGAAGCAAGGTCTGACATGAAACGACATGCAACCGTTTTACTAAAAAATACAAGGAAATGTATGGAAATCATGCAGAAAAAGTCTGCAAATAAGGAGCTTAAGTGGCAGACAAAGTCTGCAAGTTAACAACCTCCTTTTAATCGGTTTGTCTATTTCTTTTTCTCTCTTTCAGCTTCTGGGGCAAATTTGGCGAAAGGCAAAACAAACCACAGACACACGTCATTCAGAGCGCCCATCAGCTTTACTCCATCCTGAACGACCCCTCCTTCAACATCAGTAACGTCCGGATCTGCTCCGAAGAAGTCATGGAGGTGGTGACGACCCGAGCCGACGAAGAGGTGGAACGAAGCTTGAAGACCAATTTATTTATTGCCATTTTCACAACAGCTCATGCCAGATTGAAATTGTACTCCGCGTTAGAAACATTACAACAGCGAGTGTTGTATTATGACACGGATTCGGTCATATATAAATGGCGCCCAGGGCAGGTAGAAATTCCCTTAGGTGTGTTTTTGGGAGAATTCACGGACGAAGTAGAAGGTGACCCCATCATAGAATTTGCCAGTGGGGGTGCGAAAAACTATGGGTATGAAACCAGGAGAGGGAAAGTAGAATGTAAGGTTAGGGGATTTTCACTGAATTACAAGAACAAACAAATTTTGAATTTTTATACTCTCCGTGATAACATTTTGAAAGAACTCGATCAGCCTCAATCATCTAGGAGAGAAATGTCCTTAGTGGATGAGTATTTTTTTCACAGAGACCAGACCAACAAACGGATTCGTTTGATAGAACGTGAAAAGAAATATGGTCTGGTCTTTGACAAACGAGTGATCGACAGGACCACTCGCCAGTCGTATCCTTTTGGATACTCTCGTATTCAAGACGAGGTCGACTTGCTTTTGGAGTTGTAAATAGTTTTTCATAACCTGTATTGTAAATAGGAATAGGTCTGCTTAGTGGCGCCATTCGAAGTGTTGTAACATTAAATCGACAGGGAGGTTTAATGTAGAAATAAACTACGTTCGCGATACAATCTCTGTGTTAGGTTATGGGGTGGATTTTTTCAATTCCCTTAAACCCTGGTCAACTTTCAGTCCGACAGTCAATGTGTGATCAAGTTACATTTTAGAGAAGGTTAAAACGAGACAGAGACATTGTGTGCACAATCTTTGTTTATTGAAATAAAAAAACACACGCAGATTACAATTTGAGTTTTCTCTTGGCTTGCATGATTTTCTTGACGACTTTCTCGGTCATGGTCTTTTTCCCGGGTAAACGATCAATGGCTTTGATCATGACGTCATCCGCTTTCCATTTATCCTGCAAATTCTTGGCTTTGCTATAGGCAATGTCATGATTTAAAGCAATGTCGTCTAACCTGTTGATGCCTTTATCTCCGCGTTTCAAACGTTTGGCTAATTGGTGCCAGGGCCAGCAAAATTATAGCCGGGCAAATGGAACTCAATGCCTGTTTTCTCAATGGCTTTTTGAAAATCAAATTTCCCCCCT
The DNA here is from genome assembly GCF_958299795.1 of Porites lutea. Classification (NCBI taxonomy): domain Eukaryota; kingdom Metazoa; phylum Cnidaria; class Anthozoa; order Scleractinia; family Poritidae; genus Porites; species Porites lutea. Next base: position 16,987,274 of record NC_133206.1, read on the forward strand.
CGCTGTCTCCTTCTACCGGGTCTTGAACGTTTTCTCTTACCAGTCTTGGCCATCGAGTTTGCGTCTAGTCGGAGTACCAAAGGGTTTCCAGCCAGGGGCTGGTGCTAACTGTTTCAAAGCTTTTTCGGCGGCCTTTTTCAGCACAGTTTGTTTTAAACCTTCTTTCTTTCGTTCCTCACTCTGGGATTTGCGTGTACGTCTTCTTACGGTTCTGAGACTGTCTCTGGCTAATTCACCCGGCGTTTTCCAAGGCGATTCGCCTAACTGGTCTGAAAAGGGTAATTCTGTGGCTAATTCTTCCAAAGACTTTTCAGGAGTCTTGAAGGTAGACGAAGCAGACTTTTTCCTTTTAGGTGTCTTCGGTAACAAACGCTTTCCTTTCGATCCAGTTTTAAAGGAAAACTTAGGTTTTTTTCTGCTTTCCGGAGTCTTGGGCGACTGTTTAATAGCCGGTGTCACGGGTGTTTGTGGTACGTTAGGGGTCGAGGCTTTCCTTTTTATACCCTTCTGAATCTTAGCAATATTACTAATAAATTGTTGCATGGGACCCACCGCTAAATTATTGGCATCGTCATCATACGTGTCGTCATCATCACGCCCTATAGCGCGTACACCCCCAGGCTGACGAATTTTCGTGGTCCATTGTCGTAACTGTCGATTCACGGATTTCAAACGGGGTTCTTTCCAGGTATCGGGGGCAGGACTTTCTAGCAACAGTTCTTGTTGGGCCGCTAAACCCGCTGCTTTAGTCAGACGACTATCATCTAAGAGGTCTGACTTGTATTTATCCCTTAGCCGTAAAAATTGAACAGAGTTTTCCACGGGCGTGCTACTAATACCATCCATGGTCAGCAATGAATGACTGTGTCACAGAGAGTGGAATACTTATACGTTTTTGGACCCCCACCTCTTGGGATATTTTTCTTTCATGCGTTGGTGAAGGTTTTTCAACAGGGTGACCAACGTCATCAACCCTTCTAGCACACATAGCAGTCGCTGGAACAGGACTTGTTTCATCTTAATAGCGGTAGCGGGTCTTAGCACAATGATAACAACGTTTTAACTCACTCCAAACACCTGCGCCTAATTGATGAATCATGAGGTGACGCCTTCTTTTTATACTCTGACGGGGACTTGCAATCAGGCGAAGCTGTTTGCTGTAGGGTTTTAATTTGGGCACAGTTTTTCTGCCAGGACGAATCACCCCACGCAAGGTATTCATGACTAATTCACTCACAGCATTAATTTGATCTGCATTGGCATAGCGAAGTTTTTGTTGACGTTTGTTTTGGTTGGCTTCCTTTAAGACATCTTTTAAAAAGGCTCCTTGTCGTGTCATACGGCCCGTCATCATGCTTTAGTCCTCCTTTGGGGTCTGCGTTTCCTTTTATACTTCTGTTTGGATAAGGCATGTAAAGCTTTCATGGTCCCATAATTGGCTGCAGCGCCTAGTCCCCCCGCTTTCCCTCCAGCCACTAAGGCAGGGATCGCTGCTGCTAAAAAGGGAGCTATCCCTCCACGTTGTCTTCCCACTCCAGGTTTGCGCTTTTTTGCCAACCCTCTCCGTCGTTGTCGTCCTTTGGCCATGGTTAATGAATCACTCGTGAATGAATCTCCTTTTATATCCTAGTCCCCCCGCTTTCCCTCCAGCCACTAAGGCAGGGATCGCTGCTGCTAAAAAGGGAGCTATCCCTCCACGTTGTCTTCCCACTCCAGGTTTGCGCTTTTTTGCCAACCCTCTCCGTCGTTGTCGTCCTTTGGCCATGGTTAATGAATCACTCGTGAATGAATCTCCTTTTATATCTTCGTCAAACGTATGAACCTGAGGTTTCCCCTCACGCTGGGTTAAATGACTCCATACGCGAAAACGATCGTCGGAGGCTGGATGTAAATCCAACATAAAATAACCAAAGGGGCGAGCCGTCAACCTCAAAAATAATTGAAGCACTCGTCGCCATTTGTCTGGATACACTTGCAGCAACAAGTTACGAATGCCTGTCTTGTCCCGAGGACTTTTGAAGCAAATAGCATAATGCGCGTTGCGGTTAATGGTTTTGGCAAATTTGCCAGGAGGAAAGAGATCTTGGGTTAGATACAAGGCGGTAATACCACGATGATGAGAATCTTTGGTAAATAAATCCAACACGCGTTTATCATTTCCCGATTCCTCCATCAGATCATCGAGAATGAGAATCCCATGATGTTCAGGTTTAAACCATTTGACTAACGCTCCTTCAGGAGGAAGACCTTTGTAGAAAATGACCTTGGAGTGTTTTTTCATGCGATCAAAACGTGGTTGCCATCGATCGTAACAGTAAACCATCTTTTGGGGAGGAGGATAAAACAGTTTTTTCTCTCTCAAGAGATTTTCGACCAATTCACTCTTGCCAGACCCAGACGGACCTGCAATAATCACACTAGCAGGTTGACGAATCATGTTTCCCACGGTTTACGAAAATGAGTGTAATGACCAGTTGCTCCCACTGCACCCATACGTTTATAGCCTTTGTCCTTGCCCAATTTATACCCAATTTTGGCGGCTGTCGATAAGACCGTGCCAAGTCCTTTGCCTCTCTGATAATGACGGACGTTGTCTTTTATACCCTTGAAAGCTTGCTTGGCTAAAAAAGCACCCATTTTAGCAAAACTGGGAGAGGGTCCCGATAAACCCATGGCTAAGCCTTCGGCAATTTTATCGACTAGACGGGGTTTTCTTTGAAATCGGGCGCCCCCTTTTTGACTTTTGCGACGTGTTCGCCTCACGGTGCATCGTTTGCGCCCCATAGTGTTTAATATAAGCGTGGAGAAGCTAATTGAACAATCAATTGCATGTGTTCCCTTAAATAGGTTTGCCCCATCCACTCAATATAGTGTTTCATGACCTCCCAAGCGTGTTGTTGAGCCAACTGAACCGCCTGCGTCCAATGAGACCCATCCCATTGGTTGTGGTCAAAAATCTCCTAGGGATGTTGACTCATATACAGTACCTTGGGTTTGGCAAAGGCCTCATAGACTTGACGGGAATCCTGACGTGTAATGATGCTGAAAGTACACTCGATACAGTCTGGGAGAGACTAAGGCTAGGGTAGTAAACACCACCTTTTTAAGGACTGGTTTGTCCAACAGAAAGGTGTTTAATGCAGACCATTGGTGAGATCTGGCAAGGGTCATAATCTCCACCCAGTCTTGTAAAGTACCCAAGGGCCAATGACAATGACAGTACCATTGATACAACAAATAGATATGGGCTTGCGTAAAAGCCAATCCCTCTATGGCGTTTTGCTCATCCCGACGGGTTAACATGTTCAAGAATGAAAGACACAGAGTTGGGTACACACATTTATTGTAAATCATAAAAATAGCAAAAGGCGCAATGGCTTACATTGGATTGTTGACAACTTAATTCTTTTCTAGACAGCTGTGTCTTAATTAGACGTTGAATCTTTTCACCCGCACGGCGATCATTTAATACTAAATTTTGCGAGTTCCATTGCGCTAAAAAATCTTGAAAGGATTCATTCCTGGCTTTGGCTTTTAAAAACAAGAGCGCATAATGTCCACAGGTTTGACTGTCCATGGCTTGCAGGGTATGATCACTGGTAATGACTTTCCATTGCTTGAACCAAGCTTGTAACTGTGGGTTCTTGTAAGTGGATAAGGGCAAACCATAACTATCAAAGACTTCACACACTCGGTTTCGCGTCCAAATAGCTAACCAATGTTCCCCAGGTTGACCTTCGGGGTCTGTGTTTACAATGTAAGCATCACTCAAGACTCCCGTTTTGGGAAAGGTCGGTAACTTGTCCGCTGGAAACACCCCTCGAAACACTTTGTTCAAGTCAGGATCTTGTCTGGCTAAGTGGTTCAGGACCGTATCACTCAGAGCTACGAACTCCATCTTAGCTGTTGACAGAATAAAGAATTCCGCCCCACTGGTCTATTTCATAGATATTTTCATACTCGCTCCAGATCACCACGGTAATGTTGTGACCCACCGCTGCCCGGAAGTCAATTTCATAGCGGACATTGCCTGTGAGTCTGGGATTTCTGTACTCAGGGTCATCTGCATCACCTGGAACATTGTTGAACATGAACAGGGTGCAATTTTTGCCTTGTCCCCAATCCCCTGGCCGCATCATAGGTATTTTATGATGTTTGTAGGCCCCAGAGGCAGTAAGGAATCGGTCATACCCTACCAAATCTTCTGCTTTGGTTTTGCCTGTGAGTTCCAGGGATCTGTACGGGTACTCTTCGTCGTCAATCGTCTGTCGGACTCGGGTCACCCCAAACTTTTGATAGGCAAAGGGGTAGTGTTGCAGACTTCCATGGTAATTGGTGGAATTCATTAATCCTATAATGACCTTCCCAGGAATTTTGTTCACGAAAACATTGTCTTGTTCCCAACGGGTGCTATTGCCATCAAACGAATAGGTTCTGATTTCACTGCGAACCACAGGATATTGTACTTTCTTGGTTTTACTAAGGCTACGTTCTTTCTGCAGTCTGGTATACACGGAGGCATTGAGAGTGACTTTTTTCATCCAGAGAGTGACAAAGATGTCATTGTCTTCTAGGGTGGGAATCTTTTTGCCTACGGAGGTGGTCGTGTCTGGCGTTCCAAAGAGAAACAGGTTACTGTCGTTCAAATAGAGTTCTAGATCAATTTGAACTCCTGGCACCAGACATTTGCCTGTTCTGAAGACGGCCACATGAGGTTTGATCATAAAGGTATGATACGTTTTGCCTAGCAAACGGCGGGTCAAGGCCTTGAGCCCTGTTTTTCCATCCCAGTCACTGGGATTGGGCTTATCATTAGTACCAGCATTGGTAGGGGTTAATGAAGCACGCACATTCAGTTCATTGACCCATCCTTGAGCAGCCAGGGTGGTTTTTCCTTCTTCACGACTGTAATTCAACATTGTTTCTACGTAGGCTTTGTGGTGATAGGCATTGCTTTGCTCCGTCATCAATACGCCGTTGAAACTCACATTCATTTGATTAAAGAGGGTATGCCCAAAATTGTTGACACAATACACATATTTTGTGTCATTGCCATCTGAGGCAGCTGTTTCATCATCATCAAGATCTCCTGTGCCTGTCGTATTCATACGTACTTTCACTTCCAACTTGGTTTCATTTAAATCATAGTAATCTTCCGAGGAGGGGACCGTAAAGAGAATAGGTCGTCTCCCCGTATTGGCAGGTTTGAAAGGAATCCAACGTTTGGCTTCATACCGATAGTCAATGTCTGGGACGTCGAACAGATTCAATGACATGTTGACAGAGTGATGGCTTAACGTCGTCTGCGACGCCTTTTATACTGTCGACCTTTGGTGGTCCATGGATAAGTGACTTTGTGCACACGTCCTCCTTTCTGTTTAGTGCTTCTATTCGCCTTTTTTCTTAACTGACGTAGCCTCAAAGGGTCTACCCCATAGGGTTTGTAGGTGGTCATGGCCCAGGGATTCATGGGGCTAAAAATAGTGCCACCCCGTTGGTAGGGTGAATTGTAACGACCCACGGATCGTTGATGTTTCACACGGGATTGTGATTTTTGTCCACGTTGCATGATTACACGCCTAAAATGTCTTTGACGCGTTGTCGTTTCTTTTTATAGCTTTCTTTAACTTTGGTTTTGGCAAAAAGACCTACGGCTGCGGGAATTTTACGTTTTAGACCTCGTTTTAACACTTGGCTTGAGCTTTTAAAGGCCTCTGCAGCAGACGCCCCTTTTTCATACGCGTCAAGGCCATGTCCAATGGATCGAAGCAATGTGGGTCCAGCTAATTTGACCAACTCTTGTGAAAACCCTTTTCCTTTCAGAGTGGGGGTGTGATATCGTGTGAGTGACCCACCCAACATGATGAACGACTGTGTCATCAGAGAGGAGAGGGTTCTTTTATACTCGTCGAAACCCTAGGGTCACGAGTGTTTTGCCTGTAGGTAGGACCAACAAGGATCCACGAGGTGTAGCGAGGGACACTTCAATGATTTCCACTCGTTTGCTACGCAGTCGAATCCATTCGCGATGAAGGGGTTCTACCGTAGCTCGGCCCTGACCCCGACGTTCCAATTCCACTTTTCTCAACAACGAATGTTTTTGGGTCCCAACGATGGTCGATTCGACCACATCGCAATACAACATCACCGTTTGTTTGATGGTTCCCACATGTGTATTAAACAAGGCATTTAAGTTTAGGAATTGCCAATCGACGTAGCGGGTGAGATACATATACTGCTTTCCTTCCTCGGTCTTGACTTTGAATAACTCATTCCCTCCCATTAAATCGTGTGGTTTAATCCCCACAAAGTGTTCTCCTAACCACTGATACCTTTGATTGGTTCTCGTAGGAAGTGTGGTATCATTATAGGTGTTGGTGGGTAATGCATAGTCTAAATTGGGTCCTAATTGATACTTGTCGTTCTTGTCTTTGGTAAGGAGACCAAACTTTTGAGCAAAGTCGACTTGAAACCCAACGGTTGATAATGGTTGCACTTTATTGGCCGCATCGCGAGCATAGACATCTTGAGGAGGGACCGCTTTTAAAACCAGCGTGTCTTGTTTCCATTCAAACGTGGGTTTCCAAGTGGATTTCAAGGATACAGTGGCTGCATCCTTTTTGGCTGTTTTCCAAGTGACTGAGGTGGTCGTCACATCTTTCATCATGGTTTGATCCATGTGGGTGATAATATTATGCTATAATTGAATACCTGAGGTGACCGGAAAATCGTTTCCCATCACGTCCTTTAAGGTCACCTCTTTGTCTTTGGCTTTAAAGTCCACCAACCATGAATTATCCGCTGCTTGGTGACGTTGGGTGAATGTATAACGATATTTGATTAACCCTATATCCTGATTAGAGGAAAGAACGGTGGGACTATGTCCCTCGTCAGCCACGGAGACACTCCATAAACTCGCTTGCCAAGTGTCTCCCGGTAAATTCAATATGGTGGGTAAACGGACTTTAAAATTGTTGTTTTTATTGTTGGGAAATTCATCAGTGGGATCACTGATGAGAGTGATACGAAATTCATTCATAGTACTTGCAAGTCTTTTTTCCAAATCCAACTGTTATACTGTTTGGGCCACCCTTTCCACGCAACAAACACTTGATTTCCTTTTCGTTTTAACACTTTTTCCACCCGAAATAATGCCTCCTCGGGGAGTAAAACCTTTTGGACGTCTTCTTCATAAAATGTGCCTTTTATAGGCGTCCCATTCCATTCTGTGAGGGTGTAGGTGACAACGGGGCGGATGGTTGAAATCCCATGGACTAAAAAGACTTCTTCTGTCCAACCAGGCAAATACCCTTTTTGAAACACCCGATGTTTTTTGTTTAACCGTACTTTATCTCCCACACGCAGTTTCGGACGAGCCCGTTTGCGTAACCGTTTTTTATACAATCGATTCCAAATCAAATATTCATTGTCCGGGGTCACATGAGCAGGTTTTTCTTGAATACTGGAATGAACGGTGTGATTATATTGCTCCACGATGAGGGGAAGGGCTTTCAAGTAGGTGAGGGTATTGGCAGCAGTAAAATAGCGATACAGTTTGGTTTTTAACGTTTTAATCAACACTTCCGCTAAAGCGGCTTTTGTATCCCCTTGAGTGGAAAAATGGTCTACTTGGTGTTTTTTAAAAAAGGCTTGCACCTTAGCGTTCATGAACTCTGTCCCGTCGTCTGATTGCATCCGATGAGGTTGTCTGGGGTTAGCTTGTTTCCATAACGTCTGTAACGCTTGCACCATCACCGCACCTGTTTTGTTTTTTATGGGAATGGCCCAGGCATATTTGGACAGGACATCCACCACGGTTAAAATGTACCGGTGACCTTTATTCCATGTGGCCAATTTCTAGACGTCCATCAGATCCATCACCCACTGTTGATCGACTTTAAAGACCATGACGGATAAGGTAGGAAAATGGCGACGTCGGGGCTTTTGTAACGTGTAACTCAACAAAGTTTGTAAGACTTGACGGGCTTTGGATTGAGTGAGTCCATGGGCTTTGGCAAATTTAGCCACACCTCCTAACGAGCCAGGTTGGGAAGGATCGACATAGGCGTTCGACAGTTTTTGCGGCATGATACATGAACCACTGTGCTAACAAATAGGACAATGAATACGTCCTTGACGAATAGTATGTCTTTAAATAGTGGAAAATCCAAGACCCCTGAGTGGGAAAATGACGATGCAACCATGTCATGTAAATAGCGTAACGACCCCAACTGCGATGGGTGTCCATCATATACTCAAATAAGGCAATAGGTGCACAGCGCTCTTCTGGAATGGGCCTGTCTTGGGCTAGTTTTTGACAAATCCACATAGTGCATCTATACTCTAAGGTGTTCATGGTGAACAATGATATCTATGAGGAGGTGGCTGTGCTTTATACTTCAAAAAAGTTTTTGGCATACCCTTCCGTTCCAATACATGAAGGACATGGTATGGCCAAAATGGTATCACCGGGTTGTTTTGAATCAAGATATCGTTGACACTTTGGACAGAGCAACTCGTACCGCAATTGAGCATTATCTGTTTGTAATGCAGCTATTTCCCCTTTCATGTCTTCAATTTGTTTATCTCGGACCTGTAAAAGGGCTCGGAGTTGTTTCAATTCCACTTCACAATCATGCCAAGCCTGGGTCATTTCTAACAAGCGCCTAGCTGTCATGATGAACTAACAATGAACGCCTTAGGGTAAAACGTGTGGCTTTATAACCCAAACCCTAACCCCGTGGTAGTAGAGGATAATGGGGGTTCTGGGACAAGAATACCCTCATACAATAATATAACCCTAACCTTAACCCTAACCCCAAGGGACTAGGGTTTAACCCTAACCTCATTAGCATTTTAACCCTAACCCTAACCTTAACCCTAACCCCAAGGGACTAGGGTTTAACCCTAACCTCATTAGCATTTTAACCCTAACCCTAACCCTAACCCTTACAACAGAACAAACAAAAATATGAAGAGTTTAAAGGGTGTTTTATTCTTAAAAATTAACACATCTTATAGTAGGACCTTCGTTGAGGTCTTTTTGGTGCAAATCTACTAAATGTTGAAAAAAACGTTCTTGGGCTGGGGTTAACGGTAATCCTTGTTGGTTTCGTTTACGGCAATACGACGCCAAACTGCACACTTTTTCCGGCAAGTCACCAAAGGGCCAGGGTCCCTTCACAAACTCAGCCATGGCTTTTTCGTTTTGAGGCCAAAATCCTGTGACGGGTTTGCACTGCTGATGACAGGCTTGCAAATACTTTTCATCTGCAGGGGATAGGCTTTTGCCTTGATTTTTCCTCTTTTGCAAATAGGACGCTAAACTGGCATCACTAGGAGGTAAGCTTCCAAAGGTCTTCGACACAGAGGTTTGAAACTCGTTGTTGGCCATGGCATTGATGTCATCCCATTGGTCTCGTTTCTTGACTACCTCCGCTATCTCAGGACTCCAATGAAAGGTACTTGGCAGGGGTATCGTATAAGGATTGACACTTGTTTTTTTTGGCTTGGATCTCTTTCCATCCCTCGGTTTTTTTGTAGGCTTTGGCAATCTCAGGGCTAGCAAAAAGCGTACTTGCCTTCCAAGGATTAACACTTTTTTTAGCTTCTCGTTGCTCATGTTGTCGTTTGGCAGATTCTGCAAACTGATTGAACCAGGCTTGGTCGGATTGCTGCTTTTTCCACTGCTCGACATTTTGCTCTGCTTGTTGCATCCACTCTCGATTGTCTTTAGTGAAGGATTTGAGGGGTCTTGGTTTGTAGGTTTTTCGCAGCCAGTCTGGCATGGGATCAGAAGGCAATGGATACAGCGGTGTATGGGTCCATTGAAAATACTTGCAACGAGCGTCTTGAGCGGAGCCACCACAGGTAAGAAACACTTTGTTGAGATTTTTGGCAGTTTTACTTAACCGCATCTTGGGCAGCTTTTGGCAATAACACGTTAAGTTACCCCATTTGGCACGGACAATTTTGACTTTTTTCTTATCTTCGTCTTTCCCATAATACGAGGGACAGGGTTTCTCTTGATCCCCAAATACTAGGAGAAACTCGGTGGTTAATGGTTCATTCCCATGGAAGTTCATGATGATAACTGATCATGGCTCAACACACGCCGTGTATTTAACAAAACCCCTTTGACGTCAATCCCTCCCTAGGGAGCGGGCAAGTCTGGGCCATGACGTCAATGATTCTCCCCAGGGAAAGGGCAAGACATGACAAACAACATGCACTCACGTAGCAAAAAACAACTTTAATGAATCACACACGTTTTTACAATGCTTTAAGGAAATTGAAATCCTCCCTCGGTTTTCTGCTTTTTCTCCAGGCTCATCCTGTCACTGACCATGTCCGCCAGTCGTTTCTTTAGGGCTTTTCGGGTGGCTGTCTTGGGTACATAGTTGGGTTTGGGGGGCTCATGGATCCACTGAAAATACCCACATCTTGCTTCTCGAGGTTTGGGACAGCCTAGGAAGACTTTGTGCATGTTTCTGGGTGTTTGACTCAACTGCAATGTGGGCACTAATCCACAACGACAGCTAAGGGTTCCCCACTGATTGAATATTTTGCTGTGTATCTCGTTACACAAGGCTTCCGCTACAATCTGCTTGTTCTGCATACTTCCAAAAAAGACCGGGCAGGCATAACACAGGGCTAGTCCTTGGTTAGGAAGGACAAAGTTGGTATGCAGAGGTTTGTTTTCATCTTCCAAATACTCCAGCATGTTAGCCATTTGCTCTGGTTCCTCCACGGGCCACCATTCCACGGTTCGACCATCTTGGATCCCTGCTACTGCCTCTTCCAACATTTTCACAGGCGCTAGGTCAGGTTGTGTTTCCATAGAGCTTGGACCATTGAACATTTCATCTAGCATCATCTCTTCATAGCTTGGGAGAGACGGTCTAGGATACTCTTCTATGTTTCCTGCTAATGACGGACCAGGCATGAGAAGGTTGGTGGGCACTGTGGGCTGAGGAGGGATGACTCGCAGTTCATCTCCAGCATACGGTGGATCCTCGATCACTTCTTTAGGGTTGACTGTTTTCTTGTTTTTCTTGCCTTTTGGACGTTTGTTGCTTCCTTGAATTAGTACTTGAGGTTGAATCATTCGTTTTTCCAACTTTGCCATCTTGGGGTCGTCAGGACGAGTTATGGACTTCTCATCAGGGGAACCAAATATAGCGCTCATGGTATTCTGAAGTTCAGACATTAGGCTTCGTTGGTGAACGGTCGGTTCTTGAAATTTGCACATAATGACTTTTTTTCACTTGAACACATTACTTTATTGAGCATTTGGGTCCTAAGGACATTGGGTCATGACGTCAATCCCTCCCTGGGGAGCGGGCAAGTCTAGGCCATGACGTCAATACCTTGTTTACGCTTAGGTGGATGACGTAAATCTAGTCACGTTCGCGTTCCTTTTAATTAGCATGACTCTACCCAGAGACTTCATTTACTCTCCAAGTATGGAGACTATTGGAGTTGTTGCTTTCTGTCACGGTTTTAAAATCACCGATGAGTTTTTTCTCTATCGAGAAATTGGTTTATGTAGCCGAGATGGATATCATCATCTTTTGTTGTCTTATTCTCCTGGACATGACTTGTCTGCTTTTTCCAATGAGACCCAAATGAGTATTGATGAGCAAATGAAGTACGATCATGGACTAACCTTTGACGACACATCTGGACGAGATCAGAATTTGGTTGCTGCCGATGTCAAACAATGGTACAAGACTCATTGTCCCTCCGATTCCCCTGCTGTGGGTTTGCTAGATGTTACTCCACCGCTGAAAAAGCTGTTTCAAGCCATGGATATCCCTACTGTGGACCTTCCCATCGGTTTAAACGAGACCCATGAACTGCCTATAGGTACCACGAATGTCATGTCACCTAGTGATTTTATACATTGGTGTAGAAATCACAGTGATGGGAAGCGTCCTGTTTGGCATGATTATTGTGCTCGCGTGCTGGTGTGTAAGCTCAGTTGGTGGTTACGCAAAACCTTGCACGTCAAACCCTCGGTCGAAGAAGTCAATGCTCAGCGTGTTTTGTGGCAAAAGCGTTGTGACGAATTGTTGGAATGGATTCTATGTGACTATTGCATTCAAGAAAAAGATGATGCTTTTGCCAAGGGGTTAGGATTAGATTGGGTGCCTGACAATTGCGATGGCAAATGTAAAATAGTGCAGTACATTTTTGAAAGAGAAATAACAGACCCTAGATGGGATTTTTCTTATGAGGATGAATTACCCGAATGTATGCGAAAATTGGCGATAAAAGTGTGATGTGTAATACAATTTCATTTGACCACCATGACTCAACCGAGTGACATTGTCTACCCTGTTTTTCAAAAAGAAGTTAGAAGAGTCCCAAAGGAAATACATTAGGGTGGACAAGTCAGTGAAGCGTGAACTGTCGATATAAGCAAGTGATGTTGTCGACTCACCATCAGTGATGACTGACAACGTGTGGTTTACTATTGTGGGAGAAGCTGTGATTTTTTGCGCTAGTTTAGTTCAGAAAATCAAGACGTTAAAGCAGCAACTTCAATCTGCCCAGGAGGAATTGACAAGACTCAAAGCCGTTCTCAAAGACCTGGAAGAACGACATGGCTACGACACCGTGCACTAAGATGGACACGTTGTTGAAAAAACTAGATCCTGGAAACTTTTCCAACTACAAAGAGTTTATCCGCGCTTTGCTCATTGAAGCCTTGGCTAATACAGAGTTTATCTTTGACGAGTTGAATTACAATCTCTATGCGCTGAACAAAGAGATTTTTAATCAACTGAACAAAGAAACGACCGCCTTTTTTAAATTCTTGAACAGACAACCCGATGTGGATTATAAAATGAAGGAGTGACCTGCTTGAGTTCCATTCAACACTGCCTTTTTCTGGAAGGAACATGGACACCCTTTTCAACTCTATCTTTATCTTTTATCTCTATCGACTTTGTTTTACCTGTACAGATATTCATTCCACCTTGTCACCCAAGAAGCAAATACCTGTCTCCATTAACTCATTCACAGTTGGGAGAAGCCATTCCGATCACGAAGCAAGTGTCTGCTCGATTGAACAAACCTTTGAGCAATCCCATCAGCTTACAATACATTCACCGAAATTATCATGTGGTGAAACAAGCCGAAATGGTACTGGCTTTTACAAGCTTTCAACCTGAAAGTAACTTATGCTTTGGAGGTACCGGTTGGGCAGTGGAAATGGCCAAACTTGTCAAGAAAATCCTGTACGTGTACGATGTGGAACGCAACATTTGGTTCTGGCACAATCACCAGCAAGATTTATTCTACGCCTGTGATCAGATGTCTGAAGAACAGTTTGCTTTACCCACCTTTCTACCCAAAACGGCCATTGTGGGGATCAGAAACATTTACGATTTTCCAGACGCTTTATTAGAACTTCAAGATACCTTTAAACGTAGTCTCAATATACCTGTATAAAGTTTCTCATTTTTACACAGATTCTGTCACTTGGTCCCGGTAGTATAATGGTTAGTATCTCTGCCTGTCATGCGGAAGATCGGGGTTCGATTCCCAGCCGAGACGTTGTTTTTTAATAAAGTGTGATATTTTTACTCTCATTCTTTGTGGTGGTCTCGATTGTATAGTGGTTAGTACGTCTGTTTGTGGCACAGAAAGCTCGGGTTCGAATCCCGATCGGGACCTTCTTTTCAGCCTTGATCATTTCTCAAGGTTGGAAAGACCTTTTTATTTTTTCTTCATTTATCACCGGGAACGCAGTAGTACATTGTATTACTGTTAGTACCGGGTCCGCCCTTTAGATCCCAAAGTTGTCAGTTTGATTCTCCTTTTTCACTTCTTTTTCCTATTTTTGCAACTGTGCATGCGCCCTGCTGTTCTATTTAGGTCCTACAAATCCAATCTTGAGGATAATACTAAGGAGTAAAATCCAGACTCATTAATGAATGTATAATATTTCCCTCTGGTGTCATTTTGTTGAGGGGGCGTTTCACCCCCCAAACATTTGGGGTGTTTTGTTGGCGCTCCGTTTTGGGTACGGCAACAAATTAGCTGTTTATCCTCATCATCAACATGATCCCATACGGCTTTTCTTGTATTACTATAATCAAGGATCTGAGCAATATCTTTTCCTCGGAACCAAACATTTTGCTTATCATCAATATATGATCTCAGCTCAATTTCTAAATCTTCATTAACAAACTTTTTTTCAATCATACTTATCATATATATAGGTTACATAAAAAACATCATCATTCAGACCATATTATATGATAAGAATGATCGATTAAAAAGTTTGCTAGGCCTGAGGTGCCGTTTCAGCACATTAGACCTGAGGGGGTAGAAACGACCCCTCAGCTTTTTGAATCTGACCCGGCGTTTCACCGGGGTAGGCTTTTGGGGATTTTTGTTGATGTAACGAATCGTTACCCCAATAAATTAACTGTTTATGGTTATCCTTATTCATTCTCCTCTTCTTCCTCTGTTTCAAAGATTGCACCTAAGACGCCGGTTAATGTCGTCTCAGCTGATTGCAGCTTTTTGGAGATTAATTTCTTGTGGTATAATGTCGCAATCTCTTCTTCCAATTTTTGGATTTTTAATAGCGAATAGTGCATTAAGCTCAGTTTCCTTACTCTGGATTTTAGTATCAAGTTTTCTTATGTGATCGTCCATATATACTATTAGTAAGATAATTTTTGCAGGTTGCTTAGTGGAATCCAACTTTTAAAGTCGTCACTATAGCCCAACCATTTTACCAGAGCTTGTTTCTTCTTATAATCCCTCCGAATGACCTTTTCAATGCGGAATACGTCCTGTTTTGCTGGAAGTAATTCAGGCTCATAAAAGCTGCCTTGTATTTCTTCATTATTGAGATCCTTTAATCTGTATGTGATTGGGTTTGTGAATTGGATTTTATCGATCAGGAATATCTCCTCTGTCCAGTTAGGTGTGTACCCTTTATCGAATACCTTTCTCTTGTATTTACTAATCCTAACTTTATCGCCAACCTTGAATTTGGGCTTAGATGACAACTGCTTCATATCACCATATAGATTGTAATATACAGCATTTTCATTCTTCATCTTACTAGCTTCCACAGGAGTCATTTTAATGGAACTGTATTTGGTGTTATTATACTGCTTCAATATTTTTGGTAGTATGTCAAGATATTGGGTATTACCCTGGACAGTAAACGGTTTCCACATTTTGGTTTTAATTGTACGGTTCCATCTTTCACATACACTAGATTTTTCCTCATTCTCGGTTGAATATAGTGTTATACCATTCTTTTCCAACAGTTCTTTTATATTTTTATTATAATACTCTTTCCCATTATCAGTCCAAAGATATTGTGGTTTACGGCCCTCTTTGAAGATGGCTTTGAATGCTTCTGTGACAGTTTCCCCTTTCTTATCCTTCAGTGGGACAATCCAGCCATATTTGGAGAATAGATCTAGAACCATGAGAAGATATCTATATAACCTTTGTTTCATTTGCTGAATTGTTGCATCTCAACCAGATCTGAGCACCAAATTTTGTCAATACTGGTTGTAATAACACGCCGCCGAGTAAAGTTGCGTTTTATTGGTTTATGTAATTCGTCCGCTAATTGTTGTTGCCAATTGTTACCCGACGGCTTTTCTAGTTTAAACCAAGTCCGAGTTTCTGTTTTGTGTTTATTAGATTTCTAGCTAACCAGTGTCCCCATTGTCGTTCATTATAAGGAATGGCGTCTAATGATTTTACCATTTTACGGTCAGTTTTATTTTTGCACTTTCGGTTATCACCACAAACACTATAATCAACATCATGTTGCATGGCCAGAACAACGGCATCGGTTGGCCCAGTTGGTTGATCATAAATTTCTAATATTTCACCAGTTTCTGGATTGTATCTGACTTGATTTTCGAGATCGTTGTAAGGGCCTGTATACCGATGTCCTGGTAAAGTCCATCCACCTGCGGGTCTTGGTAATTTACCAATCTGCTTGTGGATATCTATAGCACCTCCATCCAAATCTTTCCTGTTAGTTTTGTAGTTTTTCTTTGGTCGTATTTTGGTTGATAATTGCATGGTTAAGAGCTTGAGAACCGACATTCTGGATCATTGGATTTAATTTATCCAAAGCATAATCTATAGCTTTTTCCTGTAACTTTTTATCACGTAATGCTTCTGACCCGTAATATCTGCCCATCTCAAGGGTCTTTTTGGCCATATATGGTAGGGCATGATGTACAAACCCATCAAGAGCAGTACTAGCTACTGTGTCCATTATGCCTGCCCCTAGGACAGGCTGACCTAGTTTCCCTTCTTGACAAACTTAAACTTTTTTATTCCGCATTCGGCACAAGTGCACCAAAACATGAGTCTACCATTCTTGGCAGTTTTATAACCCGAAGGTTCTACACATTCTGTTTGCTTTTTCTGTTTTACACAATAAGATTTCACCATTATTATATATTTATGTTATATAATTATTGTCTAATCACTATCTGGAACATAAGTTTCATGGCTGCTATCTCAGTTATTATGTGGCTGAGTCCTCGAGCGGGCAACAGTTCGGGATTTCTTGCGTTGGTCCCGCAAGAAAAAGTTCTTTTTTGGGGCATGTAAAAAATCCTTTATTTACCAAGCGTCAGGTCAAGATTGCTGGATATTGGCCTCGTTACTTTTTGCGTTTTTATTGGCCTCGACTCGGTCCATAAATACGCAGAAAATAACTTGACCAATATTTAGCCATTGAACGAAAAAGCGTGGTCAATAACGCATATGCAATACGTTTTACGGGTTGATTACCATCTGTTTTCTTCACCTGAGTTCGTGTTAGATACCTTAATAAATAGACACCTAGAGTTTTCGGGAGCCTCTTTTCTGCCTGAAACTCAGTCGTAAAGGTAAGTTTTGATCCCTATAATTTTCGCATCATTAGACTTTCAGCTAGGAAATCCGAACAGATGAAAAATATTTAGGGGATAAAAATATGCCTATATCTACCGTTTAAATACTAAAATACGTTCAACAATGCTATGTTTAAGTGGTTTTGAACTATGTTCTCGTTGGGCGCCCCTGCTAATTACTTTATCAATATACAATTCATAAAATATATTTCAGCTTGTTTTGATGTTCGTGACAAATTATTATCAAAGTAACGTAATTGCCCTGTGTTGTAACATAGCCTTTGCAATACTGTATGTGCTTGTATGGTCATGCAAATAAAGCTCGTTGTTGTTGTTGTCGTCGCTGAGGCTTGTAAACAATCTGGTTCGCATCACGCAATTGTCAAGCTTCAACGCTGACACGCATGCTCACAGCGTGACCCGTCAAAAAGCGCGCGTTACCTCCTGAAACAGTTTACCGGTGAGCGGTGTCCTTCAAAATGTCTTTTAACTCAACTAAAGCCTTAGAAATTGCCCAGTATTTTACAAAAGACATTGAAGACCCTGTCAACCTGATTCCGGTGTTATTGGTGTTATTCTGTTTCATTTGGAGTGGTTTTCCGCGCGGTAAACATTCAGCTTTAGCATAGTGGGCGCTCTTTAATGGCTGCATAATCCATTGCTGGATGGACGGGTAAGATCAGATCTAACGTTGTGATCTTAACGCTAGTTTGATGTCTGAGTAGTGTATTGAAAGTTTTTTAGTTGATAGGTCTAAATTGCCTCCGAGATTTGATCTGAGGTACATCTCAGAGATGGGCGCCATTAACATAAGCTTAGGTCTTAAGCTAAAAGCTTACTTAAACTCATTGTTATTGCAGTATTTGAGGTATAAGCGCAGGATAGAGGGGTGCCAAGAAAAAGGAATAAAATCTCTTCTTTAGAAAATCTCAAATTCAGGGCCCCGAGGCTCGAGGATGCAGCCAAGGGAAGTTTGGGTGAAGCCGCTCATGACAAAACTCCTTCATTTCGCTCCCCTTTTTCAGACAATAGACCTTTTAAGGGGGACATTTGGGGGTACCCAACACCGAAATACCGAAAGAAATATTGGCAAATACCGAAATACTGTGTCAAAAATCGATGAAATAGTGATACCGCATTTATGATCGGCCACGTTTATGCATCAGTCAATTCCAGCTGCGCCTAGCCTAGCCCCCCCCCCCCGGGCTGACCCCCGGGCATTAGCTTTTTTTTGCCTTGGATGGCAAATTCCCGGGGGTGCAGACTCTTGAGCTGTCCTCCGTTAACGCTGCAAATTTTTTCGTTGATCGCACAGTCGAATAGTGCCTTTTTAAGCATTTTAATGAGCGATTTTTTGTTTCAATTAACGTCTTCCTTTGTAATAGTGCTAGGATTCTCATAAGACTTCACGCCACGACGATACGCACCAGTTTATAATTTTAGTACTTATGTAGAATTATTGACCTTAAAATTAATAGAGCGCTGTAAAGTTATATGTTTTGAATAGTTTTATAAATATGAAAAGATGCTTTCAAATAATATCAACAGAAGTTTGATTCAGTAACCAAAAAATGTTGATTCACATCGATAGTTCACGATTTCGCTACGTAATTCTGGTTTGATAAGCAATGAAGAAATGCATGCATAAAATCAAGAACATGCCTTTGTAACCCTCTTCAATAATTGTTTCCTGCCCTTGACAGATGAGCTAATCTGCTTTCTTTCCCAGTAAAATCCTCTGTGTAGGTATATTCTGATAGAAAACCGCGTGCGAGAGACTGTTCACAGTCCCCAATTTTTTCGTGAGATCGTTTAGATATACCAGTACCGCGCCAAGGGGGCGGGCGTCGGGGATTATAGCTCTAGCGGGGGTGGGAGAAAAATAGAGGGACTCTAATAACATCACTGCAGCTCGCATTCAAGGAGCGCATTGTACCAGCAATGCAGGCGTTTGATTGGTCATTAGACAATAGATGTTAATTTGCATTGCAATAAGTGTAGTTTAAGTTGCCGACACTGACAAGTCGGCGTTTCTATAAAACGTACACTTTCATACCATAAGGCACATCTTGCACAAACACACGAAGGATTTTTGGTATTTTGATTAGAAAAATGTTTTCTTGTGTATGTTTGCCGATTTTATTTCCACGAATGGCCTAGAAACATTATAAAATCACTGTTTCGAAAGGAGATATCAATGCTAAATGTATCTGGCATGTTTTTCATCACCAGCGGACTTTCTTAATTAGTGAATGGTAAAAAGCGTGAAATTCCTGTCATGTCTCCTGAACGCGAGCTGCAGTTATGTTATTACAGTCCCTCTATTTTTCTCGCCTCCTCCCAAACCGCCCCCGCCCCCTAAGTAGTTTTGACACTCATGCAAGATAGCAGCCCATAACGCAAAGCACTTGATCTCGATGGTCTTACGGAAAAATAAGGGACTGTGAACAGTCTAGCATGCATGTCAAAAGCTTGGGAATGGCCCCGGGGTTGGCAAATGCCCGGTCCCCGGGCAGCACAAAATTTGCAAATGCCCCACTCCCAGGACTGGGGGGGGGGGGGTGGGGGGGTTGGCTGGGCGCAGCTGGAATTGACTGATGCATCACTTAAAGCTGTATCCATCTTGCGTGTATGTTTAACATTGCGAGAAAACATGAGAAGACCACCACTATTTGCCTTGGACCAATGTGACTTCGCTGAAGTTGTGCATCAAGCTTATCTTTGACCATTAAAATGAAGGATGTTGAAGGTGCAACAAAAGGATCATGGGTCGACATGTGTGATTTTTGTTGTTTTTATATGGGCAATTTAAGGATTTATACGTACCTTATTCCTCCCGTTTTTTTTCTCCATTTTTATTTTGCCATTATTGTGAGGAATCATTTGTGAAGGAGTGCCTTTTGAGTGATGCTTGTCTGTGATGAAGCCAATAGAGTAACATTAATAGTAAATTATAGTTTAAAATATTGATAAAGTTTTCTTGTTTATTAATTCAGGGTGGTCGGTACCTGTGCCCGAGGACCAAAGTGGATGTTCATTGAATATGGCAAACTAGATGCTCGTTACTGGCCAACTAAGGATCCTCTAGTCATGTCAATTTCATTTTTGGAACTGGGTGTAATGGGCCCTCTTTGTCTGAAGAATAACAAAAATTAGTTCACTTATGTCACTTTAACTATCATTTTACTTTAAACCTTTCGGTGCAAGCCAACCTCGTCCCCAGGGCTTTTCCCTTAAAAAAATGTACAGCAGTTTCTCTTTCTTCTAATTAGCTTATCGTGCAAAACGCGCAAGCCACACAAATGACCACGCGCCTGACTCTAATTTCAAAACAACGCCAAAGATCACATTCATGCGAACACGTAGTACCATTGGACTGAGTGATTTTCTTTCAATGTGTTTCTTCTCATTGAAGTTCTTTTTCTTTCAAGATCTCCTTTAGTGGTCCAGGAAAATCATATCCAAATATCTTGAAGTCGAGCTCGTAAAACTTCC